>NW_024581135.1:22478189-22745653 GCF_017639235.1 Corvus kubaryi
GGCCCGGCACCGCCCGCCGCTTCTCTCAGCGCTGTTTGGGGACGGGGCCGCGCCGGGACGGTGGCCGCCCCCGCGCTCCGCTCCGCCCCGGCCCGGCCGCGCAGCCACTCAGCGCCGGCGGGACCTGCGGAGGCGGCGGCTTTCCCGGCAGTGGCGGCGGCCGTGCCGGGCACCCCGTCCGCGCTCCCGCGATCCAGCGCCCGCGCCCGCCGGGCAGCCCCTGCTCCGGGTGCCGTCGGTGAGTGGAGGAGCGCCGCTGCTCCGGGCGAGGCCGGTGCGTTCGGCGCTGGAGCAGGGAGCACTGCCGGCAGCCCGGCGGGCAGCGCGGAGGGACGGCAGAGCTCCGGGAAGAACCCCGTGTGCACCGGCTGCCGCTGCCGGACAGGGGGTCCCGAACGAGCCGTCCAACCAGCCGAAAAAGACATCGGGAGATTCGGGGTCGGCAGACACGAAGTGTTTGGAATTGGTAGCTCCAGGCGAGGTTCCCCTCGGAGCGGCAGTGGTACTAGTCCTGATACCATTTTGTCAACTTTTTGCCTTTTTCGGCTATTTAATATGCAACACATATTAACAACGCGCCAGAGCCCCCAGCACTCTTCAGGAGTAAAAAAGCACGTGTCAGAGCATGCCCAAAAGTAAGGCGGAATGCTTTAGAGCCGACAGGCCACAGGCTGGCATCCTCACGCGTGTCAGAGTTACCAAGTTACTGCAGTGTCTTATCTTAAAGCACCTGTCATTATATGGTAAACTACATTACTCAGAGAGCAAGCTGAACTCCCATTGAAATCAGTTAATTCAGTGCACTGAATACCACTTTGAAAAGGGTCTGACTGCTGCCATTGCATGTGTAGCCTGGCTGACATTATATGACAATATATACCTTTCAGATGATCCTTTGGTCACTCCTTGAGCCCATTTCTGAGGCTACTTTCAATGATCTAATTGAATCAAATAGTGTGGAGTTAGGACACTCTTACTAAACCTGGTAAATCTCCCTATTCCGTTATGGGTGCTTAGTTTCTGTGCTTTGCGCTGGGTCTCTCTCAGACCCTGCTTTGGGTATGCACAGCTGCTGAGCTGTTAGTGCCATTTAAACAGAGCTAGGGTGAAGATCTCATTTTCAGGTTTGCCCTTCAAGGTGCAAGAGTGTGACTTTACAACTTAGAAACCGAAGCAGGCTGTTGGAAGTTAAAAAACTTTTTGAATGCAGCTGATGCCAGCTCCTTGAAAATTATGTTTTTATTAAGTACCAGCTTTTGACATTTTCAGTATTGTAAAAGAAACAATAAGTAGACCACCTTAGCACAAAAGGAGTAATACCCAATATCAGTTCATGAAAAATGTTGTGAAGCTATAAAAGTGTCTTTCCTACATGCTTTATTTAAAAGAAAACAAAATAAAAGAAAGTGTGACTCTTAGGCATTGGCATGGGTTGTATTGTAGTGCAGAAATAGTATACAGAGCCAAGCAGCTTGCTTGGAGCCTGGGGTGAAAAAAAATGGCAAGGACACTTTCTGGTCAGGCCATATAAAAGAGCATTGACTATATATTTCATTTGTGTTCCTTGCTTAATTTCTTTTCTCCTTTCTTCACACCTTGTGCTCAAGCAGACCAGCACTTCATTTCTAATGAGAAGGCAGTCATCCAAAAATCAGCTTAATGAAAATGCTGCATCTCACTAGATTATTCCTGCTGTACACCGCTGAGGAATGAGGTCTATGACATTATTTCTGAAACAAAGTACCCTTAGTACTTTTGTGATGCTGTTATTTTGTGTTACCAGACAATCTGAAATACCTGGAAACACAGATTGGTTTGTGAGTTGCCCTTTATAGATTTTTATATAGTAAAGTTTTGAAGAAAATGTTTTCAATTAACATTGCATCTTTTTGGTCCTGGAGTTTATTTGGGATATAGTAACATTCCCATGTAGTATATGTGGAGGAATATGACCCCACACGTAGTGCTCTAGTCTCTGCTTGTTAAGTATAAACTTTGACCACAAAAGAAAAATCCAAATGCTTTTTCCATTTGCCCTATTCCTGTTTGTATACACTCATTTACCTTATAAAAAGTACCGATTCTAGATTTATTGACACTCATTATTGCAATATTACATTTTATATGCAAATGAGATACATATAATTTCTGGGAAATTCAAAGTAGCTGAAGTAGTATATTCAAGAACAACTCGAGGTGGTACTTTACAAAGGATAGAGAATGTTACATCTTGCCATTTTGATATTAGGCATTCTCATTCCTATTCTTGCATTAGACTTTCTCTCAATTGTAATATTTAGAAAAATATTTATTTTATTATCATAATTTATTCTGATATACTTTCAATTTTATTAAAAATAGTTTTATGTGCATATAATTTTATGTTAATTTATATTACAATATTTATGAAACTTTGTAGTGCCACCTACTGCTGAAAAAACAAAGTTTTAAAAAACTTGCTAGTTTTGGCACCTTCAGATTAAAGAGCGATGTAAAATAACAACTTTCAAACCTCTGAAATATGTTGGAGACAAGTCCTGACTTGCCAAGTCAGCTTCAGTCACTGAAGTTCTGACCTTTCAACCAGTGACTATTTTGACCAAAACTCTAATGAGAAGTGACTCTGAGGATCTGGGATTTTGACTAGAAGTTTTTTTGATGTTGCATTTTTAATAAAGAATTTTATTTTAAAATTAGTCCCTATGATGTCCCTAGAAAAACACTGATGAAAGAAATCAGTGAAGCACCATTTATTTTTCACTCAGTAGTAGGGAGCCATCCTCTGTTTTACAGAGTTCTCTGCATGAAGTGTAAACCAAACACCCTGGAATGAGCATCACATGTGACAGAAGCTCTGTTCCCTTCTTACATCACAGAGTCATAAGATGGACCATAGATCCCTGCTTGCTAGTTGGCATAAGGTGGCATGTTTTCAGCCACCATGGCTGCAATTCATCTTCCCTAACCCCTAGCATCTAAAAGTTAGGTGAGGTTAACATACAATCTGAAGTACAGTACTGGTTCTTTCATGTCTTCATGGAGAAGACCCTGTCTCTATGACTAGTGAAATAGTTACCATATGCCTACAACCTTTGCCCACATCCCAGACATTAAGTGTTGGTTATGATCTCATTCCTGGGAACCATGGAAACACAGGAAGTGGTAAGACCTTGTACATGAGTATGAGTAAATAGAATATAGACCCTTAATCTTCCTGAGGAAGTTCAACTTTAAATTTGACTCAGAGGAGCCAGGAGCAGTTGATCTGCTGGTACTTGTCTCCTCCTGTAGAATAACAGGATTTATATATAATAGGACATTGATATGATTTGAATGCATGATTGTCAGGGTTTCTGTCTTTTTATGGCTTGATGACCTAACCTTAGAAATCAACTTCCTTTCAAGTTGAAAAATTCTTGAGAACAATGCATTAAAACAGATAAAAGATAACACAGGGATGTTTTAGCTATTGCTGAGCAGTATTTGCACAGTGTCAGGGCCTTCTCTGTTTCTCAGGCTGCCCCAACAGGGAGCTGACCAGGGGTGAACAAGGAGTTGGGGGGGGACACAGCTGAGACAGCTGACCCCAACTGACCACAGGGGTATTCCAGACCATATGACATTGTACTCAGCAAATAAAGCTGGGAGAAGGAAGGAAAGGGTAATGTTTGGACTGGGGGTGTTCCTCTTCCCGGGTCACCAGTACTTGTAGCGAAGCCCTGCTTTCCTGGAGATGGCTGAATGCCTAATTCCTTGTTTTGCTTTGTTTGTGTGTGTGGCTTTTGCTTTCCCTATTAAAATGTCTTTATCTCAGCCCAAAAATTTTCCCACTTTTACCCTTCTAATTATCTCCCCCATCCCACTGGGGTAAGTGAGCATGTGGCTGTGTGGGGCTGAGCTGCCCTCTGGGGTTAAACCATGACAGTCCTGTTTTGGTGACCCACTTGGGGTGCAAATGCTTTGAGGTAATGACAGGTTTGGATGGAGTTTGCTAGACTGAATTTATAGCTCTTGTGCTATTTAGCTATTAACTGGCAGGGCGCTGTGCTTGCTCTTTCTTGCCCTGCTGTGCGTTAGTCTAGAGCTTGTTAGTGGCTTCTTTTCACTCTGGCTGTTTGCTATAGGGCTTATCATCCTACCCAGCTGTGCCTGGGAGCATTTTGATAACAGCTGTGGCCATGTGCCAGGGCTGGCCCGTGGCCTGGACATTGCTGCTGGGCCAGGCTGCAGCTCCAGTGTCAGCTTGAATTGAAGGGACTTGACCTGTGGATAAGGCCGTGCAGGAGCAGGACAACCTGAAGTATCTGTGGATGTGGATAAGACCATGTTGGAGCAGAAGCATCTGTGGCCATGAGTATGTCTACAGCACAGCAGGTACACCCCTGAAGAGACTGTGGCCCTTGGATAAGGCTGTGCTGGAGAAAGTGCACCTCACAGTGACTGTGGCTGTACGTAAGGCCAGGCCACATCAGCTGTACCCTGGAGAGACTGTGACCCATGAGTATGTCCACTGGAGCAGAGCCAAGGGTAGGAGTCCAAAGGGACCAGAGATGGAGACTGTAATGGATAAACCTTTAAATTGTTGTAAACTATGATCTGAGTTGCATGTTACAGGATTACTGTAGCAGGAACCACTGCCAGTGGAGAACAAACCTTGCAGAAGGTGGGGCATGTGAAGCAGTGAGCTGACCTGAGCTGGCTTTGGTGCCCAGTAACTCCACACAACACAGCACCTCTCTGGTCCTGAGTGACCACCAGAACAAATGGAGCCTAATGTCCTGGACTAAATTAATTCAATGGACATTTCACAGGCGATTTATGGACATTTTGCAGGGAATGATATCTGTGAAGATATCAAAGGATGGGAAAGAGGAAGGTGGCTAATGAGGATCTGTTGGATAGTATGGGACCTGAGTATGACGTAAATAGTAGGGAATAAGGTGTAGAGATTGTACTGGCTATGGCCGGGATAGAGTTAATTTTCTTCATAGTAGCTTGTATGGTGCTATGCTTTGGATTTGTGATGAAAACAGTGTTGATAAAACACTAATGTTTGTGCTTCTCATGTGACACAGGCAACACCTGCACTGTGACCAAGGAGGAAGGATGAGCACTCTCACTCTTGGATAGGTATTTTGCTCATATGCAAAGTGTACGAGTTACAAGTTAATGAATTGCGAGTTATGAATTAGGGAACTTGCAAGTTAGAAACCTCATGACTGAAGTGATGAATTAGTGAATTCATGAGCTAGACTAGTTTGTACAAAGGGGACTGAGCCCTTCTTCGTCATGTTTGCTTTCTTTCCTAATGAGCTTATAAAGTTTAATTTGCAAAGTACATTATCCTGTGAATTTGACAGATCCAAACAGACTGTGACAGATTGAGTAGTCTGTGGCCCTTCTCCCTATTACCTGTCCAAATATTTTAAAACAGAGGCAAACAGGCAGTGACTAGGGATGATCCTCTGAAAGGAGTAGGGAAATCCTTCATAATACTTAAGTTCTGTGTACCTTGTCTACCCCACATTCTTCTTGTCCTTTAAGGGCTTCGCCAGAGACCCCTGGTGGCTGCTCTTTTTTCCCAGGGAAGTTATAGTCCACTTAGTCGTTCCCTCTTGTTTCACTCACTATGGACTATGGACTTTTAGTGTTAATGTGTGTCAGCCTAAATAACTAAAAGCAATGCACACTGTATCCCAGAAAACTAGAAAGGTTGAAAACGTGCTTCTTCCATCACAGAGAAATATGCAAACTCAAATCACAGTCAGCGGGAAAATGAATAAGCTATGTGGTGATACCATGTGCAACAAAATGGCATCATAAAAATGAAATTATTTAAAGTAGCATTCAAATCACACTGACTCATTGATTTAGTTTCCAGTTACACAGAGGTAATTGTATTAACAAACTGCCTTATTCAGTTTGGTGGGAAAACAATGGCAAGTTTTATTGTCCTGGCATCTGCAAATAATAAATAATGTGATCTGTGCACCCAACCCAACTAGAATCCTAATGCTTGTTTTACCCAGGGCATACTACAATATCAGTATGTCTCAGATGGAAGATACTTCTATGATGTTCTGGAGCCAAGACAGTTCTGGAATAAATCTAGAATAGAATAACTGTTATAGAACTAAATATTGAAATATGCTAAAATAGATAAAGGAACTTATTCCAGAATTAATGACCCTGTATATATTACTATTTAAAATACGAGTTCAGTTGTGTGAATAGAAATGGTTGCAGCCTGTACTGCATTGAATATAGTGGGAAGAGTTTTAAAAGACTTAGTTTTGTGACTTCAAGTGCTGAAGCCAGACTAACTCTAAATAAACATATTACAAAGACTGTAAAGTGCATCATGGGCTTTATTAGAGTCAGAACCCCATGTTTGATACACTGTTGAACTCCCCACCATCTTCCAAGTGTTGGAATACAGTTATGCCATAGGTGAGCTGACCCAGCTCCTGCCTGCCTTTCCCTTTAAATTCTCAAGTGTTCCCAGGAGCCTAGATTTTTCTGAACTGCACGCTGTTATTGTTCATGGAGCTTTTGGTTGCCCCTTCCACACCCAAAAAAAGTCCAGAAAGTGTGAAAGTGAGAACAATACAGAGGTTTCCTTGACTTTCATTTTCTGATGCAAGAGGTAATACAAGCATTGGTAGGATATCTGTCCTATCGAAATATTTTAGTATATTAAATCTATACAAATAGAACTCTTAACAGAAACTGTCTTTAATCTATAGTTTGTTCGTAACCTCTTCTAGGGAATACCCTCCTTATCTTCTAAATCTTCATTCTGTACGTCCTCTGCAAAAAAAAGTGTTTGCTGACCAGGAAGACCCTAAGTTATTTACTGTTCTGATTTTCAGAGAGAATGGGACAAGCTGGCTGCTTTACTGCTCTTTTTTTTTTTTTTTTTTTTTTTGAGATTTTCCTCCTGATTGCCACATGACATGACTTGGGAATATAAAACGTTGTTTACTTCCTCAGCCTCTTGTCATGCCCCACATATTCTGGTAATGGAGCAGGCAGTTTGTCCTTACCAGGTTTAAAATCTAAACAATTGGCTGTCTTTATTCCCACTGTTCTGCAGGAGTTGCTCTTGGAGCAGCCACACAGGTGGGATGCTGGCCCAGGATAATGAAGACTGAATCTGAATGGGAAGCAATATCAAACAGTCAGTGTGGTCCTTAGCACTGGACTGGACCGTGTGCCTCATTTTTATCTAAATACCTGTTAGAAACGTGGGAGGTTTGTCTCTGGGAGTGAGTTTCTGAGAAAACAAAACCTAAGCTTAATTCTCAGAATATGTAAATGCAACCCTCATTTTATGCACTCTAGGGATCTGCTACCAGAGTAATTTTGTGGCTGCTCAGCAGCAGCAGCTAACAAAGCAGTGTCAGGATCTCTGGCAGGCCATGACCCACTAACCCCTTTTTTCTACTTTCTGTATCTAAATACCTTGTTCCAGAAGAAGTCATCCACTATGAGTTCCCCATAATCACCCTTAAAGGTTTGGACAAGTTAAACATATGCACATATTTCCAAATAAATCTGGCCTCCAGCCAATGACTGTTTTTTCTGGCTTTTTTCAGAATTCTTTCTCATTTATCTTTTGTCTTTTTGACAGTGTTGGGAATACAATAGAATATTTTATGCCTAAATGGAAAAGAAAATTACTTAACCTGATGATGTTACAGCTTTTCATGTGGAATCTAAAATGACATTGCTCTTTTGCCTTGCTATATCCTGTGCCAACTCGCATCTAGTTGCCAAGGAAGAAGGACAGTTTCCCATAATTTTCTTTTCCAATTCATACTTTTCAGGCTATTTGTTCCACTGAAAGATTATTTGGATTATTTGTACACTATTTATCAATCTGCCTTATTCTAGATCAAAAACTACCACTTTTGAGTACATCATTTCTTTACACCCCATCTATAGTTCTTCATCAGTATTTGCAGGTTTTTGAGACATACAATTGTAAGTGTTGGCAGCGTTCTGAAGTTTACTTCATTATCCTGATGAAAATATTTAAAAAAAAATCAGTCCTCGCCCCCGTATCCCTCACACCCCCAAACATCTCCTCACAGTTCAATGTATCCTGTCTTTGCAGCTCTGTATTGAGGTTCCCAGTATACACTGGGGTTTCCAGCACAACATAAACCACGTTTAAGAGAGACAAGCCGATGTCAGAGCCAGAGCACCACTTTGGAAGTTGGCAGAACGAGACAGCTGGGCTGTACGCAGCCTGAGAGCTTCCCAGGGAAATGCTTTGCTGCTGGCAGGGTGGCAGCAGCGGCAGCAGCGGCAGCAGCAGCAGCAGGACAGAAGGAGGCCAGAGACACGACAGAACTGCGTATGTGACTGGCAGAAGACTGCTGCCAAATGGTCCTAACACAACCCACCCCAAATGATTGTAATCCTCATTTGAGATTCAGCTGCACGGCTGATAACGCTGCCACTGTTAAGGGCTAATTGTGCTCAAAGGAGTTGCCCTGTTGTTCCTAGAAAGCCATGGAGCAGTGGCGCCGCTTCTGCAGCCCCTGCATGACGCGAGGGCAGCTGGTAAGGAGCCCGCAATGCCCCGGCACTGCAGCACCAGCACGGAGCCGGGCACTCAGCGCCTGCGCTCAGGGCACGGGTGTGCTCAGCAGCTCGCGGCTTGCGCAGCAAACCCAGCTGGGATTCATTTTCCAAGTCAAATCTCCACAAAATAGGATTTCAGACCTTTAAAAAAATCTACTACATTGCATCTACTGCCTTCTCTTCAGCCATTCCTTTTATAAATCTATCTGAACAGATCGCTCAAGTTTACACAGTATTTTTTTTTTAATAAGACCATAGTGTTTGTTGATTGTGGCCCTAGAACTTTCCAGATGTTGAGCAATCACTGTGCAATATTTCTAGTAATACTCACTAGGAACAGAAATTATGCTTAGGAGAGACTGATGCCAAGTACCACTCCTTTTCCTTGTGAAAATTGGTGAGATGTTTTGTTAATACATGTTTCTCAGGCTTTCCACATCTATTGTGGTGATGATTTATGTTGTAATTGCAATAAGCGTATCACGTGCTCCAGAAACTATAGCAGAATGCAGCTACTCTCCCAATGCAGCAAACATAAATGATTGCCTGTACTCATTTGCAGTTTCTTAATCAATTGATTAAGAAGCTGATTTTCCATCAAGCTCTCTGCACAGTCACAAAAGCTGCTTTTCTTAGCATGCAGTGTGTGTTACCTTTGCTTGCAGACTGTTTTCAAGTGCAACAAGAGCTGGAGGTGTGTTGCTTGATGGAAACAAGTCCACTGAATGTGTATGTTTTGCCTTGGGGAGCTGACAATACCAAGCAAAAAAAGTAGGCCTGGAGTAGCCGCCACGCTATAATTCAAGATGTTCAGGACCTTTGCAAGTCTTCTTAGCTTACTACGCAAACAACAAAAATGAGAACTTTTTGGAATGAGATTTTGCTGTAGTTCGCGCATGTAATTTTTTCTCTGCTAACACAGTAAGTTGGCTGTATTAGTTGGCTAGCTTTGATAAACTAAATTCCTGGGACTCTGCCTGACTTCCTTGCAAAATTTGAAGCTGTTTTTAAGGAGATTCAGTGAGAAAACACAGCACAGTGAATTTCACTAACTTCAGCTGGCTTGCAACGGAAAGGCCTGCAGTTACCCCCAGGCATGAACTTGATTACATGAAGAATAAAAAATACAAAATAAATCACATGCTTTAATTCTAAATTACATTATTTGATGTAATAAGAACTTCCATACCAGATAAAATCTAAATTAGTTGTCTGCCAATAGTAATTCCCAGATGTCTCTGAGGAAATTGCCCTATTCTTCAACCTCCTTTCCCCCCTCTGCAAGTATAATTGATAATTATGTAACAGCCTGACTGTAGGGGAAGTTATTTTCCAACCTCAGGCTGGTGGCTGATTTATGCCCTGAACTGTGAACATTTATATCCATTATGAATTTTTATCAGCTCCGATCTAACTCCCCTCACAAATGTATGAATATGTATGTATAACCTTTTACTGAATCCTGCTAAGCACTTGGCCTCAATGATACCATTTGCCAGCATGTTTCACAGGCATATTACTTTTGACTTTAAATATAACACCTTTTACTTTCATTATGACCATCAATGTTTGCTTGGGGAATGTATCAGTGATAGGGATAACTTCCAATACCCTTTTTCCCAGTAACTGCCTCCTCTGAACAGCTCTCAAGCCTCAGCTGGATCCTGTGTGCCTGTGCTGGACCAGAAGGTAACAATCTCCAGCCTGCCAACATTTCCTGCTCCATCCCTCTTAGTCCAGACCTCACCTTTACATTATGGGTTGATGACAGGCAGAAGGATGATTCTTGCAGTAAATGAAAAGGTTAAAGTGTCGTTAGGACTACAATAATTCTGCTGCACCATGACTTCCTGAATTTGCGGGGATCATTACATTTGAATGTCAAGAGAAGGGTTTATTTTAGGGAGAAGAAGTTGTTTTGGACTATGGGAAAGACATTAGTTTTGATTTGTGTTGGGTCAGGTCAAAGAGGTGCTTTTGTAAAATACTGTGGAGGGAGGACTTAATCTTGGGGTGGGCTATTACAGCTACATTTTATCACAGGAAAAGGGTAGATTATGTTTGCTTTGGTGGATATTGGTTATTCCTGGTAAAATAAGGTTGGATTAGGAATGATTCTGAATAGAATTTTTTTAAAGAACTGTTTTACCTAAAGATGGGGTTTTACCAAGTGTCTACATGGGCTGACTACTGCTAGTTTACTGCTGGTTTTATTTACTGCTAGTAAAGAATAGTTGGGTTTTGACTAGAGGCAAAAGAAGATGAGACAGACTGTAGGGAAGATGATACAGAAGCAGCAAGAAAAAACAGTGTTTTCCTTCTCTCATTCCTGAGACATTACTGGTGGCACCTGCATTCACAGGAATTTGAAATACAGATAATTACCAGGGTTGCCAGAGGGAAGGGGCACCCTTGCAGGTAAAACCTTGAAAAAGCACCTGCAATGAAGAGAAGACAATGAGACCAACTTCAATGGCCCATGCATGAAAAAATAGGAGTTTGTGAATCCTCATAACACACTCTATGTGAGGAACTATTCTTGGGCTGGAAAAGTTCATTTATTAAGAACAGGGATATATGCAAAGCCAAAAGAGACATGTGGGGTGGTTACAACAGACAGTTGGCAGTAGCTCCATACAGTGACCACAGTCAGTATTAAGCATCTGTGGACTTAGCCACAAAGCTTCAATTTTGGTGTAAATGCTTTAGTTTGGGAGTGTGTGCTGAGATATGGTCTCTTGTTGGTTCACTTCATTATATAATGAACAGCTCTGAAGTTTTTATTTGGATTAAAATTTCCCTGGAACTCAAGTAATTTAGATCTGAGGTTTTGGCTCTGGTCCCTTCCGAGCTTGTACTCAATAAAAATTACTCTCCTAGAACCATGACATGTTCAATTTATCCTCCATTTTAGATGGCTGAAAAAGGCATGCATAATTCTGTGCGTGCCACACTTTCTGTAATCTACTGTGACAAATAGACCAAATGACTGAAACTGCTAGGTAATACACTTTATTTTAGTCATGAACCCACACTCAGCTGTAGTTTAAATACCAGGCATTTGAATTATTTGATTTGAATCAATGCCAAATTCAATCTTATGCAAACTCAGAAAGAGAGAGGGAAAAGAAGTCCTGGTATTAACCCAGTGATTTATGTGTGGGAATGTAAGGCCTTAACAAGCAGCAATTGATCCAATTGTAACAACAGGAGTGGGCCACCATGAAAAATCTGACAACTTTTCATTGGAGCTGCTGTGATTGAGGGGTTGGGAACATGGTGATACTTTTACACACAGATAATGACCGCAGGGACCAGGATTCCCCAAATTCCACCTTCTGTCAAAAACACTGGTCAAGCTCAGTACACCATCTCCACTCACACTGGGAGGACCTCCATGGTGCAGTACAACAGAGGATAACAAGTATTCCCATTCTGGAGAGAAAACCAGAAAATAGTTATATCACACCTCTCTGAGAAAAAAATGTATTTTTTCATGATCTAATTCCTAATAACTATGTCAAATTAAGAGCTGTATCCAGAAATAATGAACCTTGAATGTTGAGTTTTGATCTCCTGGATCAATCTGATTTGCCCATTAGTTTGCCATGAGTTTAGATACAGGGAGGCAAAGTCACTTGAACATTCCCCATGGAGAAAGGAAGACTACCTAGAATTTTGTCAGCATTAGACATACCACAGGGATAATGACTTCAAGGATTATTTTATACTCTTAAATATTACTATTTTTCTAAGGGCTCTTTTCACTATGTAGCAAGGCCATGTTTGCATAACCAAATGTTAGGAAAGGCAGCCAAAACAACTTCTTAGCTACACCTACTAATTCCAGTATTCAGCTCAACCCAACCAAAGAGGTTTCTGGGTAGTGGCCTTGAAAGCTTGTTACTGCAGTTCTCTGTACCCACTGGTGCCCAGAGAAGCTCTGAAAGAACCTTCTCTGAAGTTACACACAGAAAGGTCCAACTCCTTGTAGCTCTTGAAGCAATTTTCTCCTCAGCCAGAGACCTATCCTCTCATTTGATGCCTCTCAGTGGAAATGTTTTTTCTCTCAATTGTCATGCCAAACAGTTGTCTGCTTTGTTAGTTTTTTCACAGAAAGGCACCTGTTCAATTTTAGATACTGTTCAGCCTGTTCCACTTCAGTGGTCTGCACTACTCCTCCGAGAGCCCTGAGCTCTCCACATATTTCAGGCTGCCAGCTCTCCTATGTGCTTTTCCCCAACAGCCAATTTTGCTCTGAAGCTCTTACAACTGAGCCAGCTTCCATTCCTTCATAAAGGGATACCCTCTTGTAATTGCAATTGAGGAGTTTCATAAGAGGCTTTTAATGTCTCCAGAGGGTTGTTGTGTACAATGAAAGCTTGAATTAAGCTTTACCTAACACTTGTTCATGCAATACTCATTTATTGGCAAATTGTATTTGTTTCTGCTGTTGACAAATACTTTCAGGTTTATTTCTAATGCCCCAATTACATGATTAGATTAATATAGGCCTCAATAAAATGCTGTATGCTTAGTTTGAGTAGCAGGAGCATCTCCAAGCCTGAATCACTAGTATGTACACTGCCATCTTGTGTTCTGAAGTTCTAGATAATATAAAAATTCACAATATACATAGAGCTGTTCACAAAATAGGAGTTAGCTATATGAGTGGAATCTGCAAGTTTATCAAAAGATGTTTGCTGTAATTTCTTTCTCTTTTTTGTAAAATATAAAATAGTCATGGAAAGAGCAAGTCTGACTGGTAACTCTCAATCCATCTGTTCTAAGGATCTATTCCTTTTAATTAGTGATTTGTGGGTAACCCAGTGAAAAAAAGAAAAAGGCCACAGAGAAAATTCTGCTACCACCAAGCCATTCTCTTTTTTCCAGCATTAAGGTCCAATACAGACTCCAAGGCATAGCTCTGTTGCAAGGCAACCTCTGAACTGGTATGGAGTTTCCAGAGCAGTTGTATGCCAAATGCTTCTCTTCTGCCAAAAAGGGGTATGACAGAAAAGAGGGAAAACTTATATTTTTAGCTAGAATCTCTCCCTTTGGAGCAACCATGGTCTGAACACAACTAGATCATCACTGAGCCTGCTCCAGTGCTCACCAGAGGACTGGGCACTTGGTTGCAAGAGGACTTAAAGTGATATGTACTTACAAAATGAAGAAAGTGAATCTAACATCTTTGTCCTAAAGGGTTTATTGAAAACTGGTTTCAAAACACAAAACCAATGACATTTTGGTGGATGAAATAAGTACTGCATGCTCTTTCTCTAAAAACGATCGTTGCTTCATAACATGCTAATCAAAGAAGCCTTTTTGTACATTCATACTTCCAAGTGCTTTCACTGTATATAACAGTATTTAGCTCTGCCTTTTTGTTATGTTTTTATAAAGTTTAGCTTCTTTCTTTTGTTGTTTATTATTGCAAATATGTAGGAGCACTCTCAAACACAGTTTTGAACAATGGCTCTATAAAACCTCAAAGATTTATATGTCGTTGTTGTTGCCTGAAACAAGCATAAGCAAGATAGGGAAAAGGGTGCAAAAGCAAATACTAAGCTTAGAGACACCTGGGGCAGGCAGGAAATACTGAAAGCATATCAAGGTAACAGATGCCAAGGTAGAATGACAGAGAACATTAGCAGGGCAGAGAAGCACTCTCAGCCTTACTTGCTCAGACATTTGCCTCAGTTAGTGGCTTTCCATGCCACAGATTTTTCTTTCCACCTATTTGGCATTTCTTAGCCCATTTGTACATACTTGTTTACGTGAACTTACACTATTATTTGCCACCTTTGAAAGGCAAACACTTGTAGCACACATTATTGTCTGTGGCAGGTAGGGTTTCTGTCTCCCAAGGTTATTTTTTTATCCCTTACATGCATAATATCCCATGACACAGAGTTTAAAGAACCTCCCTTTCTTGTGACGTGAGCAGTTATAATGACTTGAAAGAGCTTTTGCTTCTTTAACAATACTTGTATAATACTTTACTGCTTTATAAACTTATCTTCAAAAAGCAACGCGTGTATTGTGGTCTGGTTGCATAACCTCCTGCTCAGTAACGGGAGAACATTCAAACTGTTTGCACAACACATTGCAGTCAGTGTTTAAGTAATGCAAAAAGCTTATTGAAAAGGGCTTTGTCATTTCAAAATCTGGAATGCTTTGCTCAGATTGTTAATGCTATTTTATTTACTTTATCTGCCCATAAGATTCCTGCCAGTTTTCTTAGTTTTCTAGTGGAGAGTCATACTTCCTTACTATATATCCTTTGCTGTGTCATTATCCAAGAGATTTTCAGATAGAAAAACTAATTGGCTACATATGAGGAATAATAAAACAGTAACTCCAATACTGCTAGAGGTTATATAAAATTAAGCAGGAAACTCTTTTCTGTAATCTCTGTTCTACTGTTACCTTTGATGGGATGTGCATTTACCTCCCTGGTGATTGAATAGCACTGGCTATAATAGTTATGGCAAAAGCAGAAGAAGGAAAACTACTGCAAACAGAGCAGGTCTGGGAGGAGAACTGATGTCTTTTGTGTCCTCAGTTCCTGGAGATGTTGGCTGACAAAGCCTGTGACTGTTCAGTCTAAGCCTCTCCAGCACCCCATGCTCCAGCTTTGAGCGTCTGCCAACAGTTGCCATACTGTGTTAGACTGCATCGTGTCCTAGCAATGGATGAAAGTTTGTCGTTTCCATTCCCAATTTGCTTTCCATTAGCTAGTCCATTTTGTCACTGTGGGACCTTCACTGATGCTAGAAGATGCCTGTTCATCAGCTGGCCCATGCTGGTAACTACCTACCAGCAGAGATTAGTGGTGAGAGACAAAATATTAGGGATCATTCTAAGCATGTGAGTTGAACCTATCTCCTCTGGATGAGTTACTACACTCTGCAGTACCATGTCTGAGCTGCCAGGTGAATCCTAAATGTACCTTTGGAGAAAATACTAGCTCAAGTTTAGACTTTCACATTCCCATCTCAGAGTGCCCTCTGACCACCTAAGGTCACACGCAAAATTGCAACCACTGTGTGCAGCTGGGTCCAGCTAAAACAGCAGTGTCCTTGGGAGATCACAGAACACTCAGAGAAAGAACAGCATCAGGGAAGGGGCAGATAGAGCTGCATTGAACAAAACTTCAAAACATTTATTTATATCTTATCCAGTAATTAAGCTTAATATTTCTAAGCTTTTCCAGGGGTACAAAGCCTACCATTTCTGTTATTGCAGTCTTTGGCACTCCTGGTAGAAGTAAACTACCCCACATCCCCAGAGCACATGCTGCACTTCCCAGAGGCCTTGCATGTACTTTATTACTCAAGCATACTTGTCTGAAGAAACAGGAGGTCTACCACAGAGCACAAAACAACAGGCCTTGAATTTAAAATTTCATAGGTTTTTGTTTTATGGTTTAACAAAGCTGCCTTTCCTTTAAAGTGTCCATCTGCAGGGCTATAAACATTAGTGAGGAATCCTCTGCTTAGGTTTATTTTCTGTTAGCAAGAGCAGTTGGCCATCTGCTGGGTAAAAGGAAGGCTGGGCTTTGGTGCATTTGGAAGCAAAGGTCACAAACAGCACATCCCAGTCCTTTGCTAATGACACATTTAGGCTGTGTCAGATCAGAAAATGTCTTGTTAATACACCCTGCTCAGCTTACCAGATCTCCTTAGATCAGAACTGAGTATCGTGGAATTTCAAATTGCCTTCACAAAGACATGCTATCTGCATAAGATTTTTGCTGTGCCCAGATGTGGTAGGTCAAATGAAAAGATGTCACCAGGTCCCAGGGTCCAGCTTCAGCCTCTCTGTTTCAGGATGTGAAATGGGGATGTCTGCAGTAGCTGGGGACTCCAGGACCCACTGCCAGCCCTGTCTGGGCTGTGCTGGGACCTCCTGCAGTGATTTGCAGGGCTGAGGACACCAACAAAACTTGCCACAGAGTCAAAGCAGCTCATTACAGGTCAGCACTTCAGAAGTCTGAGGGATGCTTGGGCATTTGGCTCTGGAGTCTCATTCCAATACTTGGTACATTTTGAAGAGTCCTGGAAGGTAAGATGGAGTGAGAAATCAAGGGTTGACAGGGGGGAAAAAAAAAATTGGAAATATTTTCTTTTAAATCCAGTCCAAACATAACTGACTCAAATCTCAAGTAAGATTGACAAGGAGTAAGGATCAAGTTTGCCTGCTTTAACACAGCCACCAGTGCCATACAACTCAAGTAAGAGCTACGGAAGGCAGGAACATTTGGCGATTCTGGGGTACACAGTATCACCCAGAAAATAAATCTGAGGCAAACAATTTTTCCTTTTTAATTTTTAATGGCTTTTAGAAACTGGTTAGAAGCTGCAATATAATGTATTTAGATACTATAGCAAAAGTGTTTAGAAGAGACTTCGCTGATACATAAATACACACTTCAGTTGATTACAAAATATTTGCTAAAAAGATTTCTGTAAAAGCCACGGTAAAAGCAGTGCTTTCTGCTCTGAGAGTTGGAGAGTTTGAATGATGTACTAAGCACTAAATGAGGAATTTAAACGTCTTATTGGAGGAATAAGACAGAAATTATATCTAGCCATTTAAGGAAAAATTCAAACACAGATGAAAAACTCAAATTAGGGGCTCAAGAACAGTAATTTTAGCTGTTTTGCTTTCCTGTGTACCAGGAGTCACCCTCTCCATTCCAGCTGAAATTTGCTCTTTTAATTGGAGTAGGGCAGTTTTAATGCTCTTGGCCCAAGTTGCTTTGCACCAAGATGTCCAAGCAAGTGCTACCATTGTCACAGCAAGACAATTGTCCTGATAAATCTCTCAATTTTCTAACTCTCCCTCTGCTGAATTTATTATCATGGTTTTATTCTTCCTTCAGTCACAAGGTTGTACTATTTTCCTTAACTGCCGTCTTAAAACTAGTGCATCCACAGGGCAGGAGGGAGTGCTCTAGCAGGGGAGCCAACACTATTATCCCAGAGTCTTGATGTTCCAGCAAGCTTGGGAATGATTGCCCTCAGGTTTCTCACCAAGCTGCTTTCAGCTCACAAGAGTATGAGGAATCACTCAGTACCTCTTTTTATGCCTAGTCATTAGGTATATTTACAGTAGTACTTTCTCCCTCAAAGTCTGGCACTGCTTTCTTTGCCCCCACTTTCTGTTTTATAACTGTTCCTTTGCCCCTAAACTTCCAGTGCTGCAGCGCTGAGGAGCCATGAACACAAGGACAGCTTGTTTTTTCAGTTCTCAACACACAAAGAACATTGTGTTAAAGAGAAAATAAATTCTGTTTTTCTCTCATTTGAAAATGCCTACCTTCTTCAGCAACATCACTGCATGTAATGGAGCAGTAAGCTGGTCCCCTATCACACAAAGCAAGCAGCAGAGATTAATTATCTCACAAATATTTTGGAGAATCAAGCAGTTCACCCATTTGTGCTGCTCCATTTCCCATGTTTTCAGCTGAAAGAGCAGGCTGCTGTCTAAATTGATGGCATCCTTTTCAGCTGAGACCAGCTTAATCTATTTTGTGTTCTTCAAAAAAGGAGCTGCCTTTGTTGTCCCTTGTATGTGCCACATTTCTCTATTGAAACAAAGCACTGGAGAACAGCATTGGCTTGACAGTGCCTGAGACTGGAGTCCTCAGGTCTGGCAAGGCAGCACCGGCAGGAGCATTTAAGGTGTCCAGCTGCTGCAAATTCCACAGGATAAGCTGATGCCAGTCATTAACTGCATATACTTAATTAAACTTCTACAAGGGAAAAATCAAATATGCAGATGAATTCAAATCACGTCATCATCTGGAAGGAAACAACATTTTAAAAAGTTAAAATCAACAAATAACTGTTATTTCCAAAAAGGAAAGGGAGACAGACTGCCAGGCTGGCTGCTAGTGACTCTCACTGTTCTGTCTGCTGTAGCAGTGCTTGCTTACTTATAGGTAATGATGCTTTTTAGTGGTTCCTACCCATGAGTGTCCACTTTACTCTTCTCCAGGAGCATCTCTCTCTCATCACAAAGACAGTTTAGCTGCCTGTGGAGCAGCTGCTGAACTGCTCCAGTTTATGGCCTTGCATATTCAGATAAATTGCCACTCATTTATCTTAATATACTGTGCTGTAATTTGAAAAATCCTGAAAACTAACCCTTTCCACCAGCGTTCTGATGTTAAAACTGTTTTAAAAATGGCAACATATTTGTATCTGATCAGGAACGTTGCTTTTATTCATTCAAATATTCTGTCCAGCTGCCTTTGATCACCCCAGCCTGAACTAGAATTGAATCAACATTTGTTTTGTTTCGCATAATGACAGAATCAGCTACATTTGTTCAAACTTCCTTGATTTACTACCTGTTCTCGTTATTCAGACTTCAGTCTCTCTCCTCCTTTTGTTTTTTCTTTCTCAGAAGAGGCAGAACTGAACAACTTAGATCCAGTTCCAAGGAAAAGGAGAATGAGTTATGTAAGCTGCGTGCTCCTACCCCAAACAAAGTGCAAATGGTATAGTACTGGCATAATGATAATTTAGCTGCCTGTAAACCATTAAATCACTCCCTTTCTGCTGTGGTTGGCCACCAGTGCAACACCACATGGTGGATGGTGCTCACCAGCTTGTGTTTAAGTTCCCTGTTCACAGCTCTGTGACTCTGGTTCCTCTTTTGCTGACTGCAATTCCTCCTTCCCATTTCTCCGTTCCTTGAGGGATGGGAGACATACAAAAGAAACATGGTACAAGGAAACAGAACATGTTTTGTTCATGGCATTGGCAGTCTCCTGCCAAAGTTTTCTGTGGCAAGCTCAAAAAAAGCCATTTCTTAATGTTCTGTTTGCCTCCGTTATCTTGCCATGTAATTGCTTAGGGTGCTCAATCCCCTCTTGGCACAGCACATGAAGAGACCATTAAATGCCCAATACCACCATGTGTGTTTGTCTGCACTCTGCCTGACTCATCTAATCTGTTCTCACAATCTTGGCACGCATTCCTGAATGTCTTCATTCTGAAGCATGTCTCTCAAAATGAATTGTATTAGTCCCCTATATTTCTTCATACATACACGGAGGGCACCTCTGCTTTGCCAGTCCAGAGGGAATTTGGGCCAAACTAGAAGGAATTGCAGGAAACTTTGGGGGAACAGACTAAGAAGGAACTGAATATCACCCAAGGCTGAAAAAAGATACAAGTACAGGGCATGGGAGAAAGTATCTTAAAGCAGCTTAGTGCATAGACTTCAAATCGGCAGAACATCAGGACTCAGCCTAACCCATTTCCCCTCATCAGACCTTAAATGACAGTGATAATCTTCACTCTTAGCTGTGTGTTAAAACACTCTGGATCTGATTTAGGAAAGGATATGGGTGCCTGCATATATCAGAACACATACAGATGCTTCAGCGTAGTTGCAAACTGCCTTCCATTTTCACAAAGCACCTGGAAAATCAGATGTTTGTAAAATTCCCTCTTATTAATTATATAATCTTGACTTTCCATTAGTGGCTACCTTTACAGGACAATTTTATTACTGTATGGGAGATAATGATCACGTAACATGATATGATATGATATGATATGAGAATTATTGAGACAGGCTTAATCTAAGCTGTGGATGTTTTATTCTGTTTTGCCATCTAGTTGCCTCAAGATCATGAAAACCTATTGTTTTAAGCAAGGGAAAAGACACTGTTTCACATGAGAAGTGATCAAACCAATAGTACTATGTGAAGGGAACGCTAGAAGTAGAATCAAACACTTCAAACACAACACACACAGGTGTGTTTTGTTCGTTTTAAAGAGTCACATAATTATTTGTCAGCTTCCATTTGCATGGTCTATTCAAACACTCTGCCTATCCCAAACATGATGTTTGCACAATTACGTTGCTCAGTTGTGTGTCTGATGTTGCATACCTTGGTATTCCCCAGAGCATACTTAAGAACTGTCTTAAAATGTAATAAACACTAGAAGAAATTGTTCCTTCTCTTTAAAGCCTGAGGAAGGACTTGCAATAGCTGATTTGTTTCTTAAGCTGCCTTGCTATCTGATCCAGGAAAGGATTTTTGTGAGTCAGCTACAACAGTTAAGTGTTACAGTTTTAATTGAAATATGTCAAACATTTCTGCTAAGTTATCTAATAAATGTCCCTATTCCAGCAATAAACAACTCTGTAATAAGATTCAGTCAAGAACTGTACAAATACACTAGGCTTTTCATCAACACCCTTTTCATATTTTAATTAAACACATAAAAATTCAATTGACTTAAACTGCATTCAAGCACAATCAGCAATCTTCACATCCTTGTATTTAGCCTCCTCCTGAGATGCTGTTCTTACCCAGAAATTGTAGAGCTCTTGTCATACTTTTAATCTTCTCAAAAGGATATACAAGGATTGAGTTTCTAAGTAAAACACAAGCAACATTCTCTTCCACAATACAGTTTATGTGTTATATACCTTTAGGAGTAACAACAGTTAGTAGAATCAATATGTCTAGGGACACAAACAAGGAAAATACAGAATTAAGCAAATGTCATTATTAGGTAATTTCTTCTTTCTCCTCTAAATTTTGAGAAATTCCAGCAGACTGGGAGAATTTTAATGTAAAAAATTTAGTGCATCAAACTACATGACTAGACTGGATTATTTAGCAAAATTTTGTAATATAATCTATTTTCTAGTATGGAGAACTGAGAATAGTCATGAGATGAAGTCACCAAGACAAAATGCAGTTGTACAGGAGTTGCAACAGCCAGGAAACTATAGAGGCAAATAGTTTCTACAGAAGCTCCCTTGTCATGCTGGGCAGCTACATTTCACTTTAACTGTCAGCTCTCTTAAGGAAGGGTATGGGGAGAAAGTTTTAGGGCAGGAAAAAAGAGTGTGCACTTGAGCTCCTTTGGGATATGCACCTTGAAATGTCTGTAAAGGTCAAATTATGCTTAATTTCACTGACCAAGCCACGAGAAGCCATATGTGGCAACTATATTTGGTTTTACAGAACTGCCTCAAAAAGTAAGTATGAAAGCTTTTTCTCTTGACACACTTTCGACATACATTGTGGAAGAGTTGAAACTGGGCAGGGCTATACATCTCTATCTAGAGTTTTCTAGGAAGCTTGTCTCTCTTCCCTTAGTTATTTGGATGCAGCAGCACTGTCATTACAGTAGAATGAAGAAGGTGAAATGAGTTCACTGTGCACCTGCAAAGTATGTACATTGATAAACACATCTGCCACTATTGCTACCAGTGACAGAGCACAACTGGTTTGACTACCAGAAGTAATCAGAAGAAACAGAGATGCATCTCCTTCAGTTTGCAGAGGCCAGCTTTGAACTGAGAGATGCACAAACTCATCTGTGCATACAGCTAACAATTTAGCAAGTATTTTTCTTTCATGCAAAATTGGTGTACAGAAAATTCAGGTCTGGAATTACTAAATACATAGATAGTAAAAATATATTGCTAATAACTCTGCCTTAGAGCACCAGTGGAAGGCTTAGTGAAGTCACAGCAGTTTCACTGAGGATTCCATATGCATTTTTAAATATACTATGGACAAGGAACTAGTACTTGATTCTCAGTGATCATCCCTCGTTCATACAGATACAGACTTACTTTTAAGTTCTAGCATTTCAGGTCATCTTGTAGACTGAAAGCTGAAATAGTAGAGTTTCTTTCATACTCTCTCTCTTTAACAGGAGAGAGTTGACCATCATGTACAAAAACATCTGCATTTTTTGAAGGTTTAAAGAGAGAACATACTGCCCACTAACATTTTCCATATAAAAAAGGTCAGCTTCCAGTTGGAGATCCCTAAATTGGAGGTTTCATTCACGGCCCATGCGCTCTCTTATAATTTTTTCCCTATTATCACTCCTATCCTTGTGTAACCTTTCAAATCCAGGATGATCCTTGCCAATGGCTTGAGGTCCTGCAGGCTTCTCCCTAGCTCTAAGCTCTGAGACCTGAGCCTTTCTTCTTCTGTGGCACTGAGGCCAACAGACTGAGCTCATAGTGAGTGCCATAAGATGGTACTGGATGGATGGATGGATGGATGGATGGATGGATGGATTGACAGATGGATGCAGTGCCTTTTCCCAGGGACTCTGCTGACATTATAAAAGTGGCACAATGCCTAAGTAGGTCTTAGAGAAATTGGCTACTTCAGGAAAACTTCTTGGCCCATTCCATATCAACAAAACTCCTCCCAGAGCATGAATTACTTGGTGTTGAATGACATGTTCATGAATGTGTGTAGGCTTGTTTTTTATTTCTTTTCCTCTGGCGAAAAAATGACTAATCCAGAGGTTATCTCAAGGGCTTATGTCTTTTTCCCTCTTTTATTGCCTCAACAGCTTCTTCTGAGTCCGTGATTCAGCTGTCGATGTCCCACACCCATCTGATACCCAGGGCAGCCAAAACCCCACCTCTTCTGTAGGTGGTGTATAGGGGTACAGAACAAAAAGGTGTTCTAATTCATTAGTGTCAATCACATCTTAATAGTGGTTGAACTGGAGGAAGCAAGAACATCTGAAACATGCCTTATTCAATAGGTGTTTCCTTCTGTTTAAACCTTGCAAGTAACACCATGAAATGAAGAGTCTTGAAAAAATTACTTTCTACTTTTTTATTTTTCTAGAAAGCAAAGGCTTCTTTATGTCTATTTTATCAATGCCTGGTATTATGATAATCTTCTGTTGCCTTCAGAAGCAGCAAGGTGAATTAAGAATTGTAGCTCAAAGCTGTGTTACTTTATAAATAAAAATAAACAAAAAAATCCTGGAACTTTTTCTGCTATTTAGTCAGTAAAGGAATAGCAGGACATGTACTACAGCACCGCATTTCCTGCCGGGACTGGGAACTTTCTCACGGTTCAATAAAACTTCTTTGAAATGTTTCAAAATTCTTACTACAGTTTAGATTGAACACTGTACTTCACCTTCTCTCCCAGATGGATGTACAGCTGCAATTTCCCATCACTTAATTTTCTGCATCTGATACCTACATCTCAAGGGCTCTCATGCTATATTAGGTGATTCTCTGCAATCCATTGCAGAACTCTACTCAAGGCAAGAAGATTTGTCAGAAGAGTCTTTTCTTTCCACAGCCTGTGAGCAGGTTGCCTAGGAGTGTACTGTTTGTCCTGAGCAGCCTGTTCCCTCCATGGTCTCCCATGAGACCACTGCATAATAGAACTTCATAACCTTGTTATGAAGACCTCTCTGAAAGTTTAAAGTAGTTTGGCAACTTTGCTTTGTATTACACTGTAAACTGGCTTTAAAACTATGTTTCTTGAAAATGCCAATGCACAGAATTCTGGAAATGCAGGCCTTTGATGACATGAGATGTCACATTGAGCTAGAATCTCACTTATGCTTGCAGATGCACCCAGTTTTGTGGGAAGGACAGCTCATGGAATGGCAAAGGCTGCTGCTTTGGCTCAACAACAATTAGAATACTTCCAACTACTGCATTGTAGATCTGCTGGTATTTTTACTGATATAAGTTCTCTTCAGTGTCACAACATACTACTTTTAAAATCGTGTTTCCTAAGTTTTCTTCTCAGCACTACTGCTCACCAGAATGAATTATATGATTAAATTAGGTAGAGTTTTTGAAAATATGCCAGTGGTTCACTTCAGGCAAATGAGAAACAGTGACCTAACCATCTGACAGCACATTATGTTACTGTTTTTATGACGATTGCCATCCTTCCAAGGGAAGCAGGGATTGCCTGCAGACCACTCATAGGAGCTTAGCATTCCTATTGTAAGAAAAGACCACTCACACAAAAACAAGGTGTGACTTATCTACTCCTCTGCTTTGCAAAAGACAAGGCTCTCAATAGTTACCAAACCATATCACCGTGTCTCTACCATCCCCAGTTAAATCTTTGTCCACATGCATACTTAAAAATTAATTTGGAACTTTTTTGAGAAATAACTTGTGAGGTGGTGACAAATATTGCTTATCAGATTCTACTTGAGGTCAATTTTTTACTGTGAACCTCTACAACTAGGACCAAATAAATGACCAATGGGCTCATTATTGTTCCTTACAAGTGACTGTGATACAAAGAAACATCTGAGTGGATTTAGTATCTCTTTCCCAAGCGTTCAGCAGTGTGGAAAGTTTTAGATAACTGTGACTGAAAGTCCCCCCAGCTATATCCAGAACTCCAGTAAACAATGTGAATGGAAATTCAGTCGAGATCTGTGTTTGTTCCCTACAGACTGCCTCTGCAGAAGCAGACAGCTAAATGTGGATATGCATGAGTTAATCCAGAAACTTGTATACAAATTATTCACAGGGGGAAAATTTAACTCCATAACCAAACTATCAAACTGCCAGAACAGCTGTTTATGTTGCACTAATAACAGAAACCTAACTTAAGGCTGAGATCCCATTGCAACTAGTGCAATCACTGCCCCAGGAAAATTGCAGACTATTTTCTAGTCAAAGTACACAGAGGGCATAAAATCAATTAACAATGGTGAGAATAAAAGGAAAACAAATAGGAATAACACCTGGGTAGCTGTTATGTACCGCTTCTCATCAGTAGGCCTTACTGGGATTGGTCCTATTTATAAATAGTATATTTATCTTCAGACCAGTCTCTCTAGGGAGATACTGTAATCCTTGGTTTATATATGGGGAGTTATGATTCAAAGAAGGACCAATATTGCATGTGAGGTAAGGAACTGAACCCAAGTCTCACCGCTTGTGCAGTACATACAGCTCCCTGGAGGACTTCCTGCAAATTGCTTAGTTAATGGAAAGGTACCATGTTGAAGTATCATGGGAGAAACAGGTCCCTGAAAGAGGTTTGAAAGAGGGTAAGAGTTTTATGAATTTTCATGGGATTTTATTTCACATATGTAGCAAACATCTGAGGAAGAAATGAACAAATAAATCAACAATGATAGACAAAATGTCATGATGAAAGTATTGGTCATCACATAGATCCCAGCAATCCACTTCGGAACTTCCAAAAAGCTGGTCGGTGCCAGTCAGTGGCAAAAACCTGATCATGAAAGTAGGTCCTGTGTTACAACTGAGTAGGTTTCAACAGTGTGAGATACTTCATGTCACAGAGGAAAAGTTGGAATTAATCTGAGCAGGTCATCTAGCCCATCACCTTGCCCTGAGCAGAACTGCTTATAATGATATGTCTGATAGATGTATGTTGTCTGTTCTTAACGCTGTCTAATGAAGGTGACTTTGTTCTCTACTTAGGCAGACTACAACAGTTTTTCATTTTCAGTGCCATTAGAAAGTAGTCTAATGCTAATGCTGAAGTTATGTCTTGCAGTTTGAGCTCATTACTTCTCACCAACCTAGCTGGGACACGAAAGGCAGATTGATTGCTTCCTTTCACTCCATAGCAGTCTTTTACATATTTGAAGACTGATAACCTATCTTCCTTAGTCTTTTGTAAGGGACTCAGTTTGTTAAGCTTTTTTTTCATTCCTGATGGAAAAAACCCCTCTTATCATCTGTTCTACTTTAAATTTTTTCCAGTTCCCACATCCTTCCCTGAGTGGGACTCCAAAGCTTTCTGGTGCATCAAGGCAAATTCATAGTAGAAGAAAGCACCTGGGGTTGCATCAAATCTGTATCTCCCCTTAAATCCCAGTTCCTTTCCCTCTTCAAAATGATGCTACAAGGTGAATCGTAGATGTTCCCACAGGGCCCAAATATGGTCAGGATTGACAGTTTTCGCAAGGATTGGCCCAATGATGGCTGTCCCAGATACAGAAGGGGATGCACTCCCAGCAGTCAGTCAGCATTCATTTCGTGGTGCGGGTTTCCAGGGGGAGCAGATCACCGGGACCTGGATGCTCCCTTCTAGGACAGCCGAGTTGCACAGCCAGAGGCGCCTGGCTCAGATGCACTCACTCACCAGGGCCTTGTGTCCCTGTCAACAGCGACGATAGAATCTCTTAACACCTGCAGGACTATGTGCCACCTCACCGACCTATTTCTTAAGTAACCCGCCTATGCTATTGCCATTAATCAGCATTTCATCATTAACTTAGGCAATCCTCATCTCTAAAGGATATCTTTGTGTTCTCTCAAGTTTGTTCAGCGACCGAGAGGGGCTATAATTACAGCACCAGGTGCGGGAAATCTCTAATAAACGCCTTCTCTCTCCCTCTCTCTGACTTGCCCCCCAAGCCCAGCCCTGCCGAGGCAGGAGGCTCCGGCAACACGCGCGGAGCGGGCCGGGGCAGCGGGGGAACGGCAGCGGGGGAACGGCAGCGAGCGGCCCCGGGGCGCGGGGCGGGGGGGGCGGGCGGTGCTGCCGGGCCCGCGCGGGGAGCGCCGTACGGCGCCTTCCGCCCGCGCGCCCTCTCACCCGGCGGCGGTCGCGGCACAACGCGGAAGCGATGGCGGCCGCGGCCGGGGAGGCAGCGGGAGGCGGCGGCGGCTCCCCGTCCTCCGCCCGGCGGCGGCTGCGCATCATCTCCGGGCACCTCCGGGGCTCGCCTCAGGCCCCCGGGCGGGGAGCGCTCTCCCCGAGCCCCTGCAAGGCGCAGGGCGGCTCCGCCGGGCCGGCCTCCGGCTCCATCCCGAAGAAGCGGTGGGTGCGGGCGGGGGTCCCCGCGGGCCGCGCCGGCGGGGCCGGGCCGGGCGGTGTGCCGGAGCGCGGGGCCATGGGTGCGGGCCTGGGTCGGGGCTGCCCGCGCTGCCCACAGCGCTCTCTTCCCGCCCGGGGACAGGCGCGGGCCGGCGGGGCCCGGAGGCCCCGCGTGGGGTCTGCGGGAGGAGCGGGGCTCCGGCGGGGCGGGAAGGAGCGGCGGGGAGGAGGATGAGGCACGTCCCAGTCGCGGGGGAAGTGCTGAAGCCATTCATCGCTGTAGGGACTGGAGGAAACCAAAAGAAGGTGTCTTCAGCCTTTTACCTGTTTCTGTAGTAAGTGGGATGGTGTTAAAGTGGAAAGTCGTTCATGGTCACCTTAGTCACTTCTTTAGATGTGATGAAGAAGTTTTGGTTTTGTAAAATACTTTGAAGCTGCTCTAATGGGGAATGCAGCACGTGTAAAGAGCAAGGTCTGTGTCTAGTCTCTCGGTCCTCCCCTGTTCACAGAAACCTTCAGCTGACGTGAATGCTGGCAAAGTGTGCTCATACGTTAGGCTCTAACAAAAGTTTCTTAGAAATGAATAATTTTAGAGATATGAACTACTTTTTCTGGTTTTTATTGTCTGTAGTAAGGTGTCTCAGGTCACACGACACCAAGGGAAGATGAACAGTCAAATTCTCTAATTCGAAGTTATTTCATTGGCTCTTGGATTTGTTTTTATTCTATAGTTTTTAAAAATGCTATGATTATGATACCATTATGTAGTTTCATGTAATTTATTATCATGAGGCCCCCTTTCTGCTGGGGTGGACTTGTGTTAGTTTTGTGACTTTCTTATACTGCTCCCCCTTTCTCAGACATGGATTTTCTATATGTGTGTTGGCTTGCTATCTTAGAGGAGCATTTTAAGGCTTAGGTTGTAGACAGCCTCCTGTTCTCTCTTGAGCTGTGGACGGGGACTAGTTTGTTTGTGCATGGGGGCACTCCAGAGGCAGACCGGGCAAGCAGTGAATAGAAGAGCTGTTCCTCCTTTGAGAAGAATCCATTCAGCCCATGCTTTGCACTCAACCTTTTCAAAAAGAGAGCAAGAAGCAGCCTCAATTCTCCTAACAGGCAATTTGTGGCCTATGGTCACAAGCTGAACTTGCCTGCTTTGGGAGGACTGGAATGTCATGCACATGTAGTCAGCTGTGAACAGCTTTGAAAGCTTTTAGTTCTCGTTGAGGGGAATTTGATGCTTGTGCAGGAGATGTATCAAACAGTGCTGCTCACTGGGACAAATGGGTTGTTCTGAAGTTGTTGCCTTCCATACTGAGTTTTGCTTTGGTTTGAATCTAGGAAGAAATCACTGTTTCTGGAAAAATACCAGCTTAGCTAGTTTTAAGGGATTTATTTTAAATGGATCGCTGTGTAATTCCTACAGCTAATTATTGCATCCATGAAGAGCAGGAGAAACAAACTTCAGTGCAGATGCATGTGACCTGCTTCTTTCTCTGTGGAAACAGAGGCTTAGGGAACTTAACATCTGTACTTCTACAGGTTATTGACGTTGCTCTCCCCTATTAGGATTTGCTGTAGGATCATAATGGTTTACTGTTTTTACTCTAAATAACTTGATCTGGACTCAAAAATTTTCTGTGGGGGTGTAAAGGAGTTGCTGGAAAGCTTATTCTGCACCAGAGGTACAACATTCTTGCTATACTTAGAGCCCAGCCTTTTTCTATGTGTAGAAACAAGAAAAACTTAAAGGCAGCTTTATCTCTGTCTTAAGGTTCTGTCTGAACATCTGAGATATGTTTGAAACATGCTTAAGATGCTGCATGTGAAAACTCTGATACTTCAGTATAGCTAGGATATGGGGATCTTGGTCGAGCTTGTGTTTGAGGATAATACCCAGGTTTTGGAGTGATGGCAGAGAAAGACAGTTCTGTTGCCTACACTGGTTTGGAGGGGGCAAGTGAGTCGTGTTCTAGTGACACTCATCTAATCTGGAGCTGATTTTTATATATGAGACCGAGAAGGTTGATGGGAAAATCTAGTAAAAATAACTGACCTAGAGACAGTGCATGCCTTTTACCAGTAATATTAGGACGATACAAACCTGGATGCTATTTTCTTGTAGTCTGTTGAATCCTGAGTCAGCTCTTCTGCCTCTTTTGAACTATTATAATTTTTCCTAGCAAAGCCGTAGCCAAAGTACCTTAAGCAAAATTTTTGTTCTTTACACCTGTTGCATCTTTCCTGTAGTGTTTAAATAGTGGCAAAGCTATAGACACTGCTTTAGCAGATTTAGGTGCACTCTCCTGATGTTGCATTTCTTCTGCAAAGTAGATGGCTTTCTTTGATTAAAAACCCCTTTGTAGTACTTTAGATCTGTGATCACAGAAGTTTTTTTCTGGCTGCTTTTCTAACAGTCAGTAGACAGTGGCCTCTAGAAACATGGCTTTCTTGTTGATAGTTCAAAGACCAAACTGTTAAAGATCTTACCCAGACATTTCTCACCAGCGAGGGGAGGATGGAGAGTATGTGGTATTGACTGAAAGTCTGTAGGTCTCATCCAACTCTTCTTGTTTCCAAATAAAAATGCCTCTGAAGACTGAGCAATGTATTTGCATATTGATGTGTTTAAGTATCGTAATACACTTTGTGCTTTTTCAAATTATAGCTATTGAGGTGGGAAAATTCCTCAAAAGACAAGCAACTATCTATTTGAGTATCCTGTTGAGGGAAATCTTAGGTACGGTAAGAGTAGAGAGATGTTATTTCTCAGTGGCATTCCCGGCTTGAACGTAATATTTTAATTGAGTGTTGCAGTGAAAGATGGGAATCATAGTTACACAATGTGTGTTGAAGCCTTAACATGATGATAGGCGTGCTGAAAAGGTTGATAAAACAATTGAACTAGAAAATAACTGTTCCTTGAAATTACATTTCCCATCTTTTTATGTTATGCTGTTGACTTTTGTTGACTGGTAAGCTCACTCTGCTGATGAGTTAAAAACTTACTTAATCTTCAGAATAACTGTATGTACATGAAGTATTCAACTTGTACTGTTTTGGAAGCAGTCAGGTGCTACAACTTTCTAGAATAGAGTTGTCCCAGAGTAACTGCTAGGTGTGTTAGAAAGTAAGAGTGCCTCAGAGTTGGAGCCTGTACTGATGCTGATCTCATGAAAATCACTTGTATATTATAACTTATTCAAATCAAACTTTAAACAATTTGGGTTTTGTTAAAAGGGATAATGATTTAGTTCAGCTAAATATTGACTCAGTAGCTTGTAGGCTTAAAATTTATTCTGTCCTGGAGCAAAAGAAAGCAGGACAGGATCTCCTGATTATCCTGTCTCTCTGTGGAGAAGCTGCTTTCCTAGGGTCTGAAGAGAGGCTTGTGCATATCTTTTAATTATTGTGGGCATACTGTTACATGGGGTAAACTAAGGGATGACTGTGTAGCCAGCTGACTGTGTGTCGAGTTCACAGGCAGGTTGTTCAGAGTAATGTGTTAATGTTAACCTTCTTCATATACACACTTGCAATTCTTGCTGTAGTTGCTGCTAACAGTTATGATTTTATTATGCAGCAGCATTAATTAACTCCTAAAGAATTGGTACTACTTGAATACAACAAGTGTCTTCAGAGAGGCTTTGTATCTTACCTGCAATACTCAGAGCGATCTTTATAATAAAGACTTCATCCTTTAGAGAACAGTGCTTAAGCAACACTTCGTGCTAAACTGTATCCTGGTGTAGCTGACTTCTGAGTTTAAAGTGATGAAAACTTAGGGTGAAGAAGGAAAGAACTGGTGCCATTACACCAGTCTTAAGAAATCAGAAGAGTAAGAACCTGTTGCATTGAGGAAGGTGTGGCAGTTCACAGGTGGTTCTGTGATTGCATCAAAGCAATTAAATGTTAGTCAAAGTTAATACTTGAAGTAGAGGAACAGATAAAGAAGATTCTCTCATGGAAATATTAACATGAAAAAAGATGTCATAATCTGATGGTAAAAGTGACTTCATATGCAACAGCAATTCCTGTCGAACGTGTAGGTCCAAGTAGTTGCACGTCAGGAAGATGAAGTGTAGGAAATCCATCAGAATTTAAGTAATACAATATTTATTGTTAGATCATTTGATACCAAGTAAGCCAAACTGGATATATTCATTAGCTAAATTTTATTAGAAAAAGAACCTAGGTAAAAGTGTGAAGTATTTGATATGTGAAGCTTAATATAGATTATTATATGAAAGCAAGTAGCAGTTTATGGCAAAAACTGAAAGACTTTAGTAGTTCAGCTGCTTAATATCTACTGAGATCTGAACTGTTATGTACAAGAAAATGAATGTGTATATAGCTGTTTATTTGAACTTGATGTGTTTATTTAAACTGAATAGAATTAGAGTAATCTGATAATGCAATAGACTAAAGTAATTACTTGAACTAGAAGCTACTTGGAGCTGAAGTAAAGTAAGGAGATCAGTAGTGCAGCAGATTGCAGTCAACAAGACTTTCCTGAAGTGTTACTGTACCTCTTTGTAGAAAATAAATAATGTGGAGTATTAAAAATCAGTTGCAGGTTGAATGTGATGGACAAGCATAATGCCTCTGTAGTGTTGTTATATCCAGAACTGGGTTGTTTTGTGCAAGTCTTTGGGGTAGGCCAGAAAGCTTCCTTGAGCAATTATCTCATATTTGCTACAGAGCATGCTAAAAGATTCTCTGTGGGATGGGTAAAACAGTGTTGTCCAGGAACTGAACTTACGTGCGCAGATAAATGGCAGACTGTTGATTCCGTCATTAAGTTATTTCTTTTAAGACAGCAAAGCAGGTTTCCTGGTTTTGCAAGCTTTCAGAAAATACTTCTCAAAGGATTGATGTCTTTGTGCTGTTTCATTTACTGCCTGGAAGTAGCCATGTGTGTGTGTTTCGTAGTAGAGCAGTCTCTTCAAAGATAAAAGTGAAACTGGTGTCAGCTGAAGTAGTAGGTGGAATAGAGAGAGCTTCTAGTAAAGTATTCTGTTGCATAAGAATCGTCATTTGGCCAAGTGTGTACTGAGAAGAATGATGATAATGTCTTGGCTTTCCTTGATCTTTAATTTGCCCTAATTGACTTTATTTACTATGGAAGAACACTAGAGAAACACTAATTTCCTTATTCCTTGGGGCTTTGTTTATTACAGTGTGGTGAAATGAAGAGTAATGAAATAGTCAAGGCTAAGAACGTGTGTAAGGAAAGTGAACACTTGTTTTATCAGAATAGTTTAAAGAAAAGCACTCTACTTATGGGTATCTAAACTCTTGATGTCTTATGCCTAAAATCTGGTTGTCTGCATTTGCTGCTTACTGTAGATTTAAACTGTAAATATGAGCCCGGGTTTGTGTTGTCATATCAGATATTCAGCAAACAGAATAGCGACTGATTCGGTGTATGGGCAGCTGCAGGGGCTTAGCTGAAAGTGTGGGCTACAGAACCTGAATGTGTCTGAGGTTATAAAACACATTATTTGACTTCAGACTTGAGAACAATTATATTAGGTTTCCTGCAGGGAAGGTCTTCCAAGAGGGAAAGAGTATAAGAGTGACAAACGCAGGAGATACTCTCTGCCTGCAGTATGGCATTCCTCTCCAGATAAATGATGCTTTCACAAAGCAGTTCTTGAAGCAATTCCTTGGGCTACATGTTCTTTCTTTATTTCAGGCACCTGATACTAATTTACTACTGGCTTCAGAATCACTCTGTAGTGTTGCTTACTTGGTTGAGAAGTGTGACTGTATAATCTGAACAGAGATACTGCTCCAGGGGAGAGGGAGAGTGATCTTCTGGTACCACCTGTGGAAAGGGTTCTGAATTTCCAGCTGTTGGGCTGGGTTGGTAACCCAAAGTCCAACTGAGGTAGGCTCTGAGGAGTTGTTCTTTGGGTAATGTCTTGTTATAACACCTTACCACACCAGACTGCCTCAGTATTACTGCACCCATGCACTGAGTTTTGCAAGAACTCTACAACTTGCAAGACTGTTACATTAGGCAAATATTGGTGCTTAAGCCCGTGGGGTAGCCCTTAAAACTGCCACTTTAAACTGATTTCCAAGAATCTGCTGGTTCTTCCGTTGTGCAACAGAAGTGCCTGTGAGTATTTTATGTGTATGTGATTTTAATGCTGAGCATCCGCTGGTGATTGAATTGTTACTGTGAGGAAACTGATGGGAGCATCTGGGCTTAGCTCCACCTGAGTCACGTTTCTCCAGCTGGGTTGAACTGCACCTTCATCTTGCTTCTCCAAAGAAGCCTTGGCTATCTGTGGGAGATGCTGTGCTTATCCTTCAGCTTCCTAAGGGAGAGATGAGAACTTTTTCATCCAGTCACTCTGACAGTCACTAAAACCTGAGATTTGAACAGTGCTGGCAGGTACAGTTTCGTTGAAATAGTGTAATCCAAAGGCCTCTGCCTGCCCAGCTGAGTGACTGGATGATTTGGGAGCACTAGTTTAGCTGATGGGCCAGGAGCCACCCTCCTGCCCCCCTGACTGTAAAAATCCTTATTCAGTGAGTCAAACTAGTATTTCAGTGTTAGGCATTGTAATGAAAGTGGCGTATTTAAATTCGCTTAAACTAGTCGCACTGTGTTAATCTATTGTCACTGCTTCCATGGTAACTTGTTTCCTTTCAGGCAGTATAATTCTCTGTGTGTATATATAAACATTAAAAACCTTAAGCAAGGTTTGATTTATACTACTTCATATATTTCAGTAGTGAATTTCTATATCTTAAGTTAGAAGGCAAGAAAGAACTGGTTAGTTTCTACTATTTCTGGCTAAAATATTCCACGTTTCTGTCAAAAATGAGATAGTTAATGAGCTTGATATTTTGTTGAAGCCAATGTACTGAATAGGAAACGTGTTTTTAAAGTAGACAGTTTGGGTACAATACTGAATAACATTTAGTTTAAATTGAGAATAGTATCAAATGTTGGTGAGATTCTTGGTTATGAGTATTCTTGGAAAGGAGTCTGGGAAGAAAAACAGAAGGGTGTAAAAATTATATCTTGCTACACATACAACACGTGTAGCATGAGCATGTCACTTGACTAAGTCAAACTAAGCAGCTTTTTTTTTCATAATGGGACATGAAACTTCCTAACATATTTTGATGTATTCAGATATTATACAGGGTATTCAGGTTTTTTTTTTTTTTTTTTTAGTTATTTTAACATTTAGCAACCAAATTCTTAACTTTTTGAAGAATGAGGATAGAAGCTATTACTGCAAGGGTAATTTTGTTTCAGATGGTACAAAATGTTGATGTGTTAGCAGATACATAATTTGTAAAAGTTTAGGTATAATGAAGGTACATATTAGTTGCATATCAACCGGTAGCTGAAGTCTTCAGAGACAGCACTGAATACACTGGGTACTTTTACAGGGAGGAAGCTTTTAATGTGTGCTTAAGTCTGCAGATGGTCAGCAGTTCTTTCTGCCCTTTATATTCATCTGGCATATGAGCTTAACACTGAGATACTGGGAATGAAAAATTTGGGAAATGCAGAAGGCTGCATCGATTGCTCAGTTGCAGCTTGGATCATTCTTGAGAGCCAAGGTAAACACGGTGCCTGATGCTAATCTGGCAGGCAGCTCTAATTGCTGCACCAGGGCATTAGAGGGCAGTGGGAGTGCTGTGCTGGAGCTGGGCTGTGAAAAGTGTTTTCTAAGGAACGGTGACTGTACAAATAATGCTGTCCAGGGGTAGTATGAAAATGCCAAGGGAGGAATGCTGTTAAAACACTTAAAAGACTTTTTTCCCTTGCTTGCCTTCTATTTCTTATTATGCTGTCAAATTGCAGTTTTGATTTCCAAATGAGAGCTAGAAAGACAGGGAAATGCAGAGCCAGTGTGTGTTACAGTGTATTTCCCTTGCTTGAGGGAGCTGGGGTAGTGAGCCAGACCTAGGGAAGAGCAGCACACTGCCCTGGCTTCATCTGGCAGAGCTGCTTGCAGGTGGGCTGAATAGCATGTCAACTAATGTGTAACATTCTTCCAAAAAGTTCAGTCTTGAATTATATGAATATGACATTGTTATTGCCTCTGTAGTCATGGAGGCTTGGAGATCTCCTCTGGGTGTCTTCTGCTTTCCTCTCTGCTGAGGGTAATTCTCTTGAGTCTTGAGGTTCACCTGCTCTTGCTTATGAAGAACATACCTTTCAAGTGGTAATGCAAGAAGATCTGAACAGCTTGGTCTTCTTGCAGGCTGTGTGATACAAATCGGAACTGCATGATCAGCCTTTCTTTTAAAATCTGGCCTCTTTAGGCTTCACTTTTTTTAGGGAGCCATATGCAGTATTTCCTCTGACTTGTTCTTGGCATGTAGGCATGAAGTGCTAGAAACTGCAGTATGTAAATCAAACCACAGTTCTTAAACTGGCAGTATTCTGGTGTGGTGGAACAAAAGAAAGAATAACTGTAAGATGACTCATTCCAAAAACAGCCCTTCCTGTCTCCAGATAGAAAGATCAGACTTGCTCAGTATAGTTTTGAATATAAAAATTAGGTGCTTAAGTTTCTTGTTCTGGTGTTTACCTGCCACAAGATACAATACTGCCTATTGTGTGTGGTGGTGTGAAATCTCCTGCCTTTGTGTTACAAGGTAGCCAAGATGTTTGAGTCAGCTATTCTTCTACAAGCATGCAAACTGTTACTTTAGATTTTAATTAAATTATCATCATGCCAATGACAGGAGATATGTTGTCTGACAGAGCAAAGCTTTGTGTACTTAATTTTATTCAGGAATAGGTCAGCCAGAAAATAAACTCTTAGGAGTTAAAACTCTTAAACTCTGTTTTGTATTTTAGAGCCTGATCAAAGTGCCAGGTAGTTTAACACCAGCCTAGGAAATCAGGTCTTTAGAACAGGCAAGCAAATGGGAATGCGCTAGTGTAACAGAAAAACCTCGTATCTGGGTCTGTCTTTTTGTCCTTAATTAATAGTACCTCCCCATGATTTTGTGGGAAGTATCTGTCTGTACTGACACCAGGACTAATGATAGTTTCAAACCTGGCCATCATCAGTTTATCTCATGTCACCAGTTTCTTTAGAGCCTGGCCTTTTGTGTCTTGCTCTGATTGTCTCCAGCTTTGCAGCTAGTTTCTCTAGCCTCTTTCATGCATCATGGTTGTCATCTTTATTTTGGCACTGCCTTGCAAGAGGACTTCCCTCTCTAACTTAGAGGGGAAGCTGTTTGAGCCTTCTTCAGTTTTGCTTAGTAATATCAAGTCTGTTCTGACTTTACAAGATTTAACAAACTACAGAGGTGAGGTATATAGAAATACTGCATTTAGTCAGCAGAGGGAGAAATCTTGCATTGAGGAGGACTGCAGTGATTGGGATTTGAATGGAACATTTAGTTAAAAAAAATCACTTGAGTTGGCCAATTCTGTGTCACCTTGTTCTCAGCTGGGAACAGCTCCATTGTGTATGACTTAGTTTCTTTGTGGAAGTTCGTATGAATATATGCAGCATTTATAAATATACACATATAGAAATAAGGGTAAAAATGGGCAAGTCTGCATAACATGCTTTAAGAACCCTTTTTAATAATCTGTCACAGTAGCACAAGGCATTCCCATGCTATGGAGCATGAGTGGATCCTTGTCCTTTCCTGTGTGAACTCTACATGTGTAAAGGTCAGAGAGAGGAGGCAGCCCAAGGGGCTTCTCTGTCTGGACAGCTCTGCCCAGTTTAATTTTTGGCTGAAATTTTAGAATCGATTCTTCAGTATGGAAGGGCAACCTAGACTGGCTGTTTCACAAAACTGTATAGTCTCATTTCAGTACTCAGGAACTGATAATGTTTACTTTAAGTGCCAGATTTGTCAAAGGCTGATTAGAATGTCTGAATCCAGCAACTGTAATGAAATACATGACCATGGCTTTTTTCCATTTGATTAATTAAAACCTTGCATACATGCAGTTTGAAGAAAATAGATTTTGTTTAAGCCAAGGCTGTTGAATTACAGCACTGATAGTATGTCAGCAGTCTGTGTTAATATTATCTTTATAATGAAAACCTTTGGTAATCAATCATCATATGGTTATCTTGTATGTAATGTTGGAGCTGAAAGTGATTGAGGTAGTGCTTTCTCTGAATCACGAGGTCTTTTTGAAATGGCCACCCTGATCATCTTACTTTTAGGCTGGCAAAGAGTAAGAGCTACATTCACTGTATATGGGGCAGGGAGGTAAATGATCCTTTGACAGACTTCATTGAGATGCATTTCTTTTAACTAAAATTCAGTTTCTAGGATAGTAATTTCATTTGTAGTATAAATAAATAAGCAAACCTTTAAAGCAAAGCTAGATTAATGTGTAATTATTATTAGTGTGTTGCTGTTATTCCCCAAAGAACAGCGAATCACGACACAAGTCCAGGTTGCAAGGTATGGCCTCGTTTAATCACCCATAACCTTTATAGCATGGTTCTTGAAAGAGGAATTACATGATTGGCCTATTGGCCCACCACCTCCCGAGGTGATGGGTTGAGCAGTAAGACACCCAAATACTATTCTCACAAAACTGAAAACAATTCTCACAACAACCCGCAGGTGCAGAAATGGTTTACATTCTTACAAACTATTGTCCATCCAATTCTCACAAGAATGAAAGCTTTCACAGAGAAGCTGTGAGTAGCTGGATTTCTCTAACTGCTTTCTTATGAGAAAGGAAAGTTTCACAGGAAAATTCCTCTGTTAGGCCCTGCTAGCATCTACATTAGTGTATTTCTTAAGCCTTAAATATACTTACATTGATACAGTTCTGATGACTTTATCATAGTTAGGACATCCTCTGATATGGTTGTGCTTAAGATTTTTCCATTTTCTGCTTGTATTTTGGCAGTTGTGAGTTTGAGTTTTATATATTTATAATTTTATGCTATCACATTCTGGTTGTATTTGATATGTTATTCCTGCACTTCTTGGGGTTTTGTTGTTTATGACTTTCAGTCCAAATGTGTCTCAAAGTGCCTCATCAACTGAATGTTAAGAATGCTGTGGGATTGCAGTAGTGATGACAAGCAACTAAAATCTTTATTCTCTGTCAAGAAAATAAATTGAAATACTAAATGTCTTTTTTATTCTGAAAATATTTACATGTTACCTATTTGTATGTTGGTGTTTATGTATAGACTGAAAACCAAGCATCTTTCACACATTACTCTTGCCAATTGGAGAATATCACCATATCACTACTGATCTACTCACTCTCTCTACACAGAAGAAAAATAAAAACAAAAGAACAAACCCCTTCAGTCCCAACAACCACATGTACTGCTAGAGGCTGGGGGCAGAGTGGCTGGAAAGCGGTCCAGCGGAAAAGGACCTGCAGGTGCTGGTCAACAGCTGGCTGGAGTGAGCCAGTGTGTGCCCAGGTGGCCAAGGATCAGCAATAGTGTGGCCAGCAGCACTAGGGCTGTGATCATCCCCCTGCACTCAGCGCTGGTGAGGCCACACCTGTGTTCCTGTGTTCGGTTCTGGGCCCCTCACAACAAGAAAGACATTGAGGGGCTAGACCGTGTCCAGAGAAGGGCAGTGGAGCTGGGAAAGGGTCTGGAGCCCAGGTCTGATGAGGAGCGGCTGAGGGAGCTGGGGTTGTTTAGCCTGGAGAAAAAGAGGCTCAGGAGTGACCTTGTCACTCTCTACAACTCCCTGTCAGGAGCCAGCTGGGAGTTGGCCTCTTCTCCCAGGTAACAGGTGACACAGGATGAGAGGAAATGGCCTCAAGCTGCACCTGGAGAGGTTCAGGTTGGACATCAGGGAGAATTCACTGAAAGGGCTGTCAGACATTGGAACAGGCTGCCCAGGGAGGTGGTGGAGTCACCATCCCTGAAAGCGTTCAGGAAATGACTGGATGTGGCACTTAGTGCTGTGGTTCAGCTGGCGTGGTGGTGTTTGGTGAAAGGTTGGACATAATGGTATTGGAGGTCTTTTCCAACCTTAAGGATTCTATGATTCGACACAGTGTGCAATGACTTAAGCTGGTGGTTGTTTTTATAGAGCATCTGGTCCTTCAAGTCAGAGGATGCAGTCTGAGGGAGTAATGGTTGTGATTTCGGAATTTCTTTTGGCTCTATGTACTTTTGGTATGTACTTGATTTCTTGAATTGCTGTCTGGTAAGACTTTTTTTCCAAAACCATATGATGGAAAATCATTTTGGATCTGCAATATGCTAATATTGTCACTTACATATTTTTTTCCCTTTAAGGCAAGAACTTTTGAAGTGGAATGGGTGGGGATATAATGACTCCAAATTCATCTTCAATAAGAAAGGTCAAGCAGAATTCACCGGAAAAAGGTGAGTTGAAAATTTATGTAACTGAAGTATCTTATTTAGTAGTTTCTTTGAAAAGAGTTTAAAAGCAGTACAGTACATTTAATTCAAAGAAGGCAAAGGAGTTGCTGCGTCTCATATAACAGGTTATTAGTTCTGCATTTAACATGTTTATTGAAGTCTATACACAATAGTCTGACATAGTAAAATAGACTGTATGGCTTATTGGAATGTTTATTAAAAACGTTATAAAGACAAATTTATGTGAGTCTTCTCTGTAACTTGATACTCTGTGCATTAATGAAATCACACCGAGAATCTGCACCACGTTCTAAAGCTTTAGGTAACATGCAGGACGTCAGTGCAGTTTGAGAATCTCTTGAGCATCAACTAGTTTCTTTATTAAACTCCCACCTTGTTTTGGGTTTCTTAACCACTGTGCATTGAGCTATTTCATCCTCTGAAATGGAAAATTAAAACTGCTCTTCAATCGTGTATTCTGTAGTGGCACCACTTCTGATTTATTACCCTCTAACCCTTTATACAGCAAGGTTGTTTTTCTGAGAAATACATCTTTTGAGAAATGACATTAAAATGAAGCCTACTTGGGGATCTCCTAATTTTGTTCCAGTGGAATTTAAACCTGTCACTTGCCATCTTATTGGTTCGGGGGTTTTTTCTTCCTGAGTGGAAAGTAATCTTGCAGTCTCTTCCCTGTTTTAAAAAATACACTTTCCATAACAGTTAAAAACAAAAGAATGGAGAAGTAAAATTCTATCCTTCATAAAAATTTCTTCCTAGTCTGAGTCAGTCAGCTAGTATGAATTAGCTTGAGTCAAAGCTGCAAAAACCTAACTGGGATGTTGAGCACTTCAGTTGTTAATTTCTTGATTTTCAGGCCCAAATTAAAATGCAAAGCCTTGTATAAGCCAGTTCACTGTATAATATTTAGGGAGATGCTGCACAGAAAATCACACTATAGAAAAAAAAAAAATAAGGGGCAGGACTACTTTTTTTTTCAGAAGGAAGCAACAAGGCTGCTTGACTGCTGAGTGACTGATACGTATCAGTCGCTGTTCTAGAATAGGAGAATGGTGGTTTTTTCCCATCATCCACATTGTCTCTGAGAGATAACATTAGAAATGCCTTGTTGGGCCACACCCGTATAGTTTCTTTGGAATAGTTTGCCACAGTGGCAAAAGGAGAGTGTTGAAGTCAAAATAGGATAATAAGCATCTGTAGAGGTGGTGTAAATGCCTCATCCTTTCAGTACCCACTTACAGGTCTGCTGTCCATAAATTTGTCTAAATTTGCAAGTCTGCTCATACTGTCTGCCTGTGCAGCATCCAGTGGCAGCAAGTTCGAGGTTGTGGTTATGTAAAGTATTTGTGTTTTGAAACAAGTATCCCTTACTGTTTTGCAGGACTAGGCGAGTTAGTTCTTCAGCCTATCCACTGTGTTATTGATTTATAAGACTCAGTCATATCCTCTCTTGCATTTTCTCCCCATGCTTCTGGAGTCCTGGGCCCTTCAGTTTCTGCTTGTAAGGCCCTGTGGTCTTTACAGTTGTTCTTTGCACCGTCTCTAGCTCCACCAGATCTTTCTGGAGATAGGGACAAAAGCTGTGTGCAGCACTCAAGGTGAGGATACAGCAGCGTTCTACAGAGCAGCAGAAAGGGATGAACTATCTTCTTTCTTACACCTGCCCAGTTGATGCATGGCACTGTTCATGTGGGAACAGCCACAACACATGGGCTGTTGTATGTGGTCAGTGAAGATGCCATGATGCTGACTACCAGTGTGATTCTGCAAAATAATCAAGTAATGATTTTTTTTTTTTGGCTTTTGCAATTATCTTAACTTCCATCTTTTTTTGTCTGCTTAAGTTTTTTTTTAAGGTCCTGAATTCCTATCAGTGTGATCAATAAACTCTGCCCTTTGCTTCTTAACTTAATCTTATCTTATCCTTCAGCCTGTAGAAGAACCTTTTCTTCAGTACTGTAGCAGTGTGTTTTCTTAAATAATATTTGGAGTGAACACCTGTGGAAATATAAAGGAATGTGGGACTTCATTGTATCCACTTTATACGCTTTCTGTTTTTACACCCTGATAGAACTCCAAGGATTAGTGAAAAAGGATTCCCCTTTATGAAAGTCATGTTGACTTTCCTTACAGACCATGCATCAAATGATCTTTTTATTATAGACTCTGCCATCTCTGCAGGGATAGATGATACTTGCTAGTCTGAGCAACTGAAGCTGTTTTTTGGAGTGTGTCTGCAGAAAACAGTTTTTGGGGGGCTTCTTGCACCATCAGTGTATACATACAACGCTTGCTTCCTGAGCAATTATGCATTGTACTCTGTGCAGTAAACTAACTTCTATGCTGTGACTTCTGTCTGTGTCTTAAAAGTTTTGGGGCTCCTGACAGCTTTAGTTTGTCCTTTGAGTAAGTGATTAAGGTTACCCTCACAAACCAGCTATAGTGATAGTTTGGCAATACTAAGAAGTAGGTCTGGAGAAGAAAACGCGCTAAGGTGACCTGGGTCTCTGCCTTCCTTGCAAACTCTTGATGCAGATGCATTAAACTTTCATTACTTATTGCACTTTCCTTTTCACAGAATTCACATAATTTCTGTATGGGTATGATGAAACGGTAACAGCTGTCACAGGAGGAATGACTGAACACTGTCTTCCACGCTGAAGAGTCTAGCTTGAGTTGAGATAAGGTTGTATAGCCTTTTAGTTCTAGGAGTAGAGTAGGGGGTTTGTCAATAGAAGAGCTGGGGGGTTAGTAGAGATGAGGAAACAAAAAGAATTGATCTTTCTGTGTAACAAGTGACTCAGTTGCAGAGTTGGTTGCACCAGCTGTGAAGGACAGGGTCATAACTGGAGTTACAGTGACTGATCTTAGAGGGACAACCCTATTAGGTCTAATGCAGTGGCCCAGGTGAAAACTATGGTAAGGATTCTCAGCTGCTGAAAGCTCTTAATATCAAAGGAAGATCTTATTTCTCCTCTCTTCTGGGAATAGTTTTGCACACATAAATGTGCTGAAGGTGTGTATATGTGTACAATTAATAGCAGTAGTTTCTAGCTGTTTCCAGTGTGTCCCCAGCCTTATGTGTTTTCACATGTGGTGCACATGGTCAAAACCAGCTCCTCTGTCCATTGTAAGTCTGCATTTGTCACATGGCTAAGCTCTTGCCAAACAGTTTGTGCTGGACATAATTTTACAGTGCTTGATGGATTCTGATGCATTTTGATGAAGGGGCAACCTCATACTGTTTCTGTTTTCTTGAAAGCGTAAGTTGTACTGAAATGGGTTTGTGTGTCTGAGACTACATTGCAGTGTGTCCTCTGTAACTGGCTTGTAAACTCTGGTGCTGCTTTCTATACTACTGCAAGGGAGAGACCTTTCTTAAGAGTGGTGGGGTGGGATAACTGAAAAGCCTTATGCCCAAAGAAAAGTGATCCCATGCTGACAAATTATTTGATTCTGTGTGAAGTAAAGAACAGTTAAATACAATGAAATATGCGGTTGCATGAAAAGTAAATGTGCAGAAGCTTTGCAGGCTTGTAGGTAAAGAGTTTGGTTTAAAACTTCTGTTTGTGTGTACATAGAATTGAAAGAAATGTATCTGACATACATTCTTTTAATTTAAAATGACCCTGTGTAATATTGACTTTTCAGGTACAGATTAGGTGGTATGGTATTACCAACTTTTAAGGAATGGATAGAAAAAACCTTTGGAGCAAGTCTGGAGCACAAAACTACCTCTAGAGTAAGTAAATAGCTGAACCAGTTCTTTTGAACATTAGTCTTGGTGATAATCAAGACCACACTGTTAAAGATGATTCAGCTGTTGCACATAATTGATTTAAATACAGTGTATTACTACCTCCAAGTTTTTGGGGAAAAAAAATTCGTTTAGAACTACTATGTGAAACCTTACATGTCTTAGCATGACTTGTGGTTTCAGGATAACTGGTAGTACATGTATTGAAATGAAAGTTCCCAACACAGGGAGTTTTTTGTCCTGTCTGTAGCTTACATTTCAAGACTGTAGAAACTGTTAGCCTAGAGGGAATTGTTTATACAACATGAATGTTATTCATGATAACAAAGAAAATACAGGGCAGTTAAACTGTGATGTGTTTTCGGTGTACTGAAAGATGTCAAAATTCTTATTTGACAGTAATTTTTATTTCCATGTCTGGGTGCTGAAAACTGACTACCAGAATACTCAAGATTGAACTGAACGTTTTCAGAAAAATAACACGTTGGGAATGCTCTGGGTTTTGTAAGTCATACATACTTTGCTTTTTAGAAAGAGTAACTTATGTTAGAGTCAGGAGACCTGGCTCCCTTATTAGAATCCCTTTGAAGCTTCAGGTTCCTGACAAGATAGCTGCTAAAGCAGTATTGGAAACAGGCTGTGCTTGTACTGTGACTGTAGCAGCCCTGCTTTGGGTAATGGATGGCTACAACCCATCCATTGGTTGAGTCAATGAGTTCAAGATCGCATTTTCTTTGAAGCAGGCAATCTCACAGGGCCTGAAAACTTGAACATTTCTTCAGTTTTCTATTCATCAAGACAATAATTCATCTGCTGTGACTTACAGGATCTCCATCTGCCAATATATTTTGAAAGATTCATCTGGGTGTGTTTTTGTTGACCAGGGTTGGTCTTAATTGGCAGCTGCTTTAACGTGCTGTGAACAGAGGTCTTGAGAACTGTTCCCTTTTTACATGTAGAGAAAGGATAGAGCAAAGTAGAATTGAAGGACAAGTACAGATTTTTTTACTAATACCCTGATTCCACAGTATGTCTTGCAGACCAGCTCCTCAGGATATCTGCCAGCAATGTTGAGTGCTTTTCTGTTATGTTGTGCTCCTCTGGTTTTGTTGGTCTTGTGATCTGAAGCAGGCTGACTACCTTGATATGGGATAGGACTCTTTGGAGTCTCCAGTATATACCTGGACTTCTCATAGCTAGTCTCAAGTACTACTGCAGGTCCCTCATTTTCATGGCTGTCATAACTCCTAGGGTATATTTCAGTTTGTCATGCTGTGCTGGGTTTTCAACTTCTACTATCACCTAAGCATGAAGAAAGCTGTGTATAGGAACAGCAGTAGGAAAGTGGTCTCTTGGTTCATTTGTCTTTCTATCCCATCTCTTCCTGCCTCTGTCATATAAGATTGGAGGGTTCCCTGTTGCATGTGACTTTTGTGTTTTAATTAACAACAGTAAATGTACCTGCTTTTGTGATGTTCAAGAACTGTTGATGCTGTTTCTTTTTTCAGACCAGACTTAACGTAGATAGCACTTTAGACCTAGTGCACACAGGCTTCCTGACTAGCTTTTCAGGGTGCAAATCTTAAAATATTTCAGTCCTGTGAGAATAAATAAAGGTATATTTTTGTTTGTCACTGTGCATAAGATTTTTATAGATACATACTAACTTTTTAATCTTGAAGATTAAAACTAAAAGATTAAAAAACTTGTGGAAGAGTTATAAAAATCAAGATACTTAAAACCATCTGTGAAGAATTGTTATAGTTTTAAGTATTTCTTGTTACAGAGAACAAAGATCTTCAGGCACTTAGTGTTCAACTTGATATGAAATAGTTCTGTCTATGGAAATCCATCAAGAAACAAAAGTTTAAAATATAAAATGTAAACATAGCTAGCAAGAGTTTTTCTTAAAACAAGTGATTTAAAGATCTTCATTTGGTACCTATTTGTTTGTTTTTCATGTTTGCTATCAGAGTCCTTTGGGCTAGCAAGTAGCACTGTGTGAATGTGCATTAATAGCAGAATAGTAAGAGCAGCAGTTCAAGACCAGATTTATGTCGCGCTTACTGTGACTGGCTCCTAAAATCAAGGTGTCTCAGTAGTGGAGTGCCTCTCACCTAACAATACTTAATTTCAGCTTTTGTGTTTGTAGGTGACAAGGTGAATATATTGGAGGGAAATGGCTTTTTTTTAGCTGTCTGACACCTTATTTCAGTAAGTACGGCATTATCCTTAAAGCAAGTCAGGATGGCACATATCCTCTTCCAGAAGTCAAGTCACTCTGCATTTTTATTATGTCACATGTTCCTTATAAAAATTCTAACCCAAACTTTTGGCTATCCATTTGAACCTCTGAATGATGTCAGCTGTCAGTAATGAACGTCTCATGCAGCTATTTCTTTCTGAATTATTCCTGTCAGTACTCTTAGTTTCTCCATAACCTTACATAGTTTTTTGTAGGGTGAATGCTTCATCACAATGATACAACTTTCCTGATAAGTTTAAATCTTACCTTCTTCAGCTCTCACAACTTTGAGACTCAACCCATTCAGAATAGACTGCTGCTGTTGTGGCAGATGGGAGACTATTAATCTGCAATTTCCTTACTGTTAGCTTGTTAACTGGTACTTTCTGCTAAGATTTTATCTTAAGACCCATAATGGCAAAAAGTATCGGCTGCTCTGGAGGTTATGTAGAGCAAAGATAGGCAAAACTCTCTTCTAGGAAAGAAAACTTAGAGGTGTGAGTATACTTTTGTAGAAGACAAACTTAAGAAGATGAAAGCAAAGTGAATTCCATTTTGTTACTCTATTTTTGTATTTGTCAAGAAGCATAGGTAAGGCTTGTCAGAGAGATGTCTTAAGTTTCTTTGACTAGGTGGAACATTACTTCAAAATACTTTCTGATGGTGGGGCTGTAAATTAGCTCCTTCAGGCATCACTAGGCAGCCCAAAACCTTTCCTGAGAGCTTTACAGCAAAAGTGCAAGCGCATTCTTCTCTTTGGGTTGGTGTCAGTTAATTTTCCCGCAAGGCTTTCATAGCAGAAGTGTGAAAAGCATTGCACTCATTTAACTGATTTTTGTTCAATCCCTGATTTTTAAAAATGTATTTAAAATACAAGATGTGGTGGTAAAAAAACTTTCAGTTCTGCTCTCACACTTGATGAACTTTGTTAACAGGAAATAAGCTTCTTGACCAACACTTTCTTTTGAAATAAGACTTGAAGTCAAGAAGTTAGATTTTAGTCGTCAGACAAGGTTTTTATCTAATTACAGAACTCTTTAACCAGAGGCCATTTGTGATAGAAGATGTATTCCTTTAGGGAGATTACCCACATTTGCTCCATTTTTAAGGAGAAAAAAAAAGCATGGTCTTCATGGAATCTTCAAAGCACATAAAAGTCTTGAACTTAATGTCTGCAAAGTATTTTTTTTAAACTGAATCTTGTAAAGAATTCTTGTTATCTGAGTGGGTTTAAAAAGTTGACACATGAACTATGTTTTTATGTGACCAATAATCTAAAGTAGAGTTCAGAAAAGAGAGTTAAGTGGGTATGTCTGCACTCCGAGAAGCTGTTAGAGTACTTAGACAAGACATCTGTTGGAAGAACCTGGAAGAATCGGCTGCTAGAAAATCTTAAGCAGGTTTTAAGGTTTTCCCTCTGGACTTACAGAATCTTGATTCAAGGTCTGTTGGTAAGTCAAAATGTCCTGTGTAGCTTCTTCAAAAGAAGAACACCTTTCCAAGGTGTTGGTCAGGACTTTAGATGGAGGCTTTCTGGAAACACCTGCATGTTTGTGACTCAACATGGATTTTATGGTCTTTCTTATAGGTGAGGTCTGCTTAAAGTGTGCCAGTTATGTTATATCAGTCAAACTTAGTTTTACCTACCACTGGACTTCTGATTAGGCTTTGGTCCAATTTGGACTTATCTCTCAGTACATGACAGGAAGGGGGAACTGGGTTAGTGAAAACAGAACTGTAAGTAGAAGAATTTGCAGTGTGTAGTGGATTTAGTATGTATTGTAGTACCTTGGAAAGTCTTAAAAAGAGATATTTTGTTCAGTATGCATTCATAAGCTCACGTATTTCTCCAGATTTATCAGGAGAAAGAAAGGTAAGAATGTGCTACTGAAATAAAACTTCTTGTGTGCAGAGTAGGACAAGCTGGGTTGGTGGTTGAAGATGTGAAGGAGAACTGATGTCTTTCTGATCTGGAATAGTTGTGTTTGGGTATCAGTCAGCGTTAGCCTCTTTTTCTTATTTCTGTTGTACAGCAATGCTGTAAGAGTGAGCCTATCTTTAATGAATTTATTTTCTTGTATTGTAGGCATCCCTAAATGTTAATGATGTACCTCCATCCATTGTAAATGAAGAATTTCTTCAGGATCTTAGAGCCACTAAAATCTCATATTCCCAGGATGCAGAAGATAGGGTATTCAGAGCTCATGGTAAGAGAGCTTCATTTGTGTAACTGTGCTGCTTTTGATGCTTCCTTGTTTGAACTTGTTAACTTATTGTTTGTGTTCCAGGTCACTGCCTACACGAGATATTTGTACTCAGGGAAGGAATGTTTAAGCGAATTCCTGATATAGTTGTATGGCCTGGTAAGCTTTGTCATCTTCTCCCTTCTGAGCTGGGAGGCCATTGTTTGCTAAACTCCTGTGCTCTCTAGTCAGGGGAAAGCTGTCTCTTGGTTCACTGACTTCACTCATCTTCACAGAAACTGAAGGATTTTTCTCGTGAGTGGTAATCATGATTCTTTAGCATCTGGACTGCAGGTTGGGTCTGTGAAATCCCATCACTTTGTAGAGAAGTCAATTTATTATTAAATATAGCTGAAGTTTGTGTTGACAGATTAATTCATCACTTAAGTAACCACAGTGTAATGTGAACGTGTATGTTCAGCAAGAGCAGTTGTCAAAAATGGCAGTCTCAGTTTTGGGTTCAAGGTGTACATGATGCCAGAAGGGTAGTGAAATATTTGTATCTAAGAACTTTTTTTTTTACATTCTGTACTTCAGTAAAAAAAAAGTATAACACCTGTAAATCCTATCAGAACACTTTACAAAAGATCAATGACTTGAAGAGCAGTGCAATCTGAGTATAGGCTAGGCCTGTTTGTTTCTGTCTAGTAAAAGGAACAAATGCTTATTTTTTACTTGAGTCATGTGTCTTTGGTCACTTCGAACTACTTCATGTACCATTCTTCAGCAGTGAACCAAAAGGTCATTTGATCTAAGTAAATGTCAATTTCTGTTCAGTTGTGTGATTCCAACTCTTTCGTTACCTTTTATAACTTTGATAGCTGCACTGCATTAAAAACCCCAAAATTTTTTATAAGAACTTAGTCCTACTCAGTTTTGCCTCCTTTATTTAGAGGAAAAAATGGGAAGCATGAAAAGAGGCACTGTAAGATGAAATTCATTACTTGAGGCCAGGTACTTGACAGCTCAGGTGACTGTGAACAGTGCTTGCCAGCACTTCTATTTTGTGTAGCTCCAAAAGCAGCTGAAACAAAATGAGTGACTACCTTCATTTAAAACAGCTCTGTATGACAAAAGCAAAGTAGCCAGAGTTTGGAAACTATTTATTTAGTCCTGCTAATTCTTTGCTGTTTGTACAAACTCATGTATGGAATGTATTTGATCTCTTTTTCGATCCTTTTACTTGGCTGTGCACAAGCATTTCCGCCTCCCTCTTTGACCAGGTACAGAATGCATCCTGAAAAACTAGATTTCATCAGCAACTCCACTTCTGAAACTGAATGTCAGCCAGGAAGAAAAAGATGTGCTGTTCATCTCTCAGAAGAAACTTATTTCTCACTTAAAATAAATTGGACAGCCTATTTTGAATAAAAGCTTTACATGTGATTTGTTCTCCAAGATACCTAGGTGAATTGTTAGTGTTTGGTGGCCCATCTTGCCCTGAGAATTTGTGGGAATTCTCAATCCATGAGTAGGGCAAGAGACTAAGACTGTAGTTAGTTCTCAAACGTAGAATTCTTTGAAGTCTAAACCTTACTCTCTAAGTGATACTTCTGAGCCCAGCTCTTATTTAGTGCCTAACTTTGAACTGTCTTCCTTGCTGGTGTCAGAAAAGGAGCTGCTGCTTTTTCAGACTGCAATATTTAGTAATAAGCACAAATAACAGTACCAAGCACAAATCCTGTTTTTTAACTGTTTGTACTTTTTTAGTTTCCCATGAAGACGTAGTTAAAATTGTGGAATTAGCCTGCAAACATAATCTCTGCATAATACCATTTGGTGGTAAGTGCAATTATGAAATCTCATACCTGTTTAAGGTTATTAGTGAAAATGTCTTCTACTTCAATTTAAATATGTGTTCTTCATTACTTGTGCTTTGTTCCCACAACATGTATAAATTAGTTTTTTTCATTGCACTGTTGAAGCTCAACGTTTCAGAGAGGATTGTGGTCAAACACTACTGCAAAATTATTATAATTTCCTTGTAGACGTTGTTCAGTAGAGACTGCTGTGGCAAGGGGTTTTCAGGAAGTGTTCCAGATAGAGTACAGCTAAAGGCCTATACTGTCTGTGTCCTTCTCAGCCTAAAGGATTAGTAAAGGACTTCAGGTTTTCGGTGTGGATGTCTTTTCCTCTAAGCCTGCTGAAGTAGAGTTGTGAGCTACCTTGTTTTGACATAGAGCTCAGGAAACATGGGGGGTTGGCTTTCATTAGCTCATTCTGTGAGAAGGTTTTTGTTAAGAACTCTTAATTCTGTGGTATAAATCTGTGTGTTTTACTTGGTACTTGCTTATGCTGTAGTACAGCCCTTGCAGAAGGGCATTAACTATTTGAGAAGATGAGTATTTCACTTGAAGATGATACCAAACTCGTGGAGCTGGTTCCTCCCTAAGCACTCTCACCCTTGCCAGATGCATCTAGAGGGCTTCAAGACTGCTAAAAGTCACCTTTTAACTAGCACTAGTAAACTGACAGAGCTGAAAGCAGCAATATTGACTATTTCTTGTTCACTGACCAGGATACAGAAGGATCTTCAGGTTATTTTCCAAGTTTGTTTCTAGTAACCTACAGTCAACTTGTGAAGTTACTACAGTAGGGGTTGGTATTTAAGGAAAATGCCACCTTTTCCGTCACTGGAAACAAAGGTGATGGCCTTCACTGCTCTTGCAGGGTGTTTTATTAGCTGGTGCTTTCTCTATACTTTCCCTTGGCTGTTCTTCTTGGAGACTGCTGTGGATCTCAAGCATCGTACTCTCTCTTCTCCTATGCCTGTAACAGTCTTTGGGAAACAAAAGGCTTCTTGGAAGCTCTTCTGGGACATCCTAGAAAGATACATTAGAAATCTCTTAGAAGTCTGATGCTTGATTTTATACTTTTTTTTTATACTTAAACCCTTTCAGTATTTTTGGTTTCAGATAAGTATTACATTTCTGTACTAGACAGACTTCTTATTCCAAGTTTTTAGGTTGAAGTGTAGTGGCTTCCATAGTGATATCTGAAGAATATATAGCAACTATAGTTCTCTGTTTCTTGAATGGCTTTGTAATTTCTCATCCTTCCTTGTTTTAAAGCTCTGTGCTTGGCTTAACACAAGCAGCTGAGATGATCACAGAATGTCACATTTGTTACGGAGTGCTGCTAAAGCATTGTCCAGCTCCACTGCTGCCTTGATTTTGTGAAACCCAGTCTGGGAGAAGGCGACAGCCTTAACAGGCTAATCACAAGCCTCAGACAGTTAACTTTAGTGATCTTTCTTTATTCAGTTCCGTATCAGAAAGGAGGGAGAGAGGCATGGTATTGGAAGAAAATCTACCTGAGAATTTTATAATCACAATATCGTTCCCATATTTTCAGGAGGGACAAGTGTCTCTAGTGCCCTTGAATGTCCTGAAGAAGAAAAAAGAACAATTGTCTCACTGGATACATCACAAATGGTATGTCTCTCTTAATGTTTTATTTTGATTTTTTAAAATTATCCTACAGTTACTTGGGTGATCACTAGACAATGACATTTCTTTATGTTCCAGAATAAAGTAGGGATGGAAATATTGATCTGTACCATGATAATTAAATTGGTACTCCTTCAGTTTGTTTTTCTGATATTAGTCTGTACTACTTCATATGTTCTGTATATATTTAATAAAAAAAAAATCACTGTTAAGCCTTATAGCAACTTTAAGTGATGAAACTTAGAGAAAGCGACTCTTCTTCTATATTGGAATTTGTATCTGAGGATAAATGAAAGGCCAAGAGGAAGTTGTTATTGCAAATTTCACTAGTTTTTGCACTAGACTTCAAATTACTTAAAGCAAACGTTGATAAGATGACCTAATATCTATAAATCAACTTGAAGGATAAAATTTCAAGAAATAACTGGGTTTTTTTGTGTAGATAACATCTTGAGAATGTGAAGTTCATAGCTTTATGGCAGTCTAGAAATGAAGTGCTGTAAAATTTATTGCTAGTTTTCATCTTTCCATTATGAAGGAGCTTTGTACTTTTTAAGTGATAGATTTATGGCTACTTGGTAATGAGATGCTTCGGAAACAGCTCTTATCTTTGATGTGAGGCTCTACTGCCTCCAAGTACCTGCTGAGCTTATTAGCTCCTTTAGCCTTGAAGGTAAGACCTGGGTTTTGGCTCCATTCTCTCCACTCAGTTGTTCTTCAGTTAAACAAAGGGATTTTTTCTGCAGAGGTGGTAGTTGCATATTGAAGGAAGCTCTTCAGGTGCCTATGCAGAGTGAAATGCAGTGAGTACAGTAGTGACTCAGGCCCTCATTTGAACTCCTTGATTTATAGCTTTGACTTCTGTCAGGTTTTGGTGTGGCAAGGAAATGTGGTTAATTCTTACTATCTTGCTTTTTTGTCAGCTAGATACGTAAATAAGCATTGAGTCAGAAAATAAACCACTTCCCTGTGTCTTGAATGATGGCCAGCCAATTCTTGTAATCATTAATGAAGAGGGAAAATAAGAAAAAAAGGTGAAAAGAAGCATTGTCAAAGTTAAAATGTGTGTGTCTTGGAGCAGTTAAGATGATTGCTGAAGCTTTACTATTTTAATAGACACTTAGTGGTTATCTTCAACTTATATGAAGGGTCTATATTGCATAAAAACTAATTCATATAGGCATCTGAGATCAGGTAAGCAGTTTCTGTTGTAACTGAAGGAGCTGAAGTAGTTGGCTTTGAATAATTAGTTAGCCCATATTTTGTGAGGGGGAGACTCCTGTAAGAGTTTTGACTGAATTCTTTCTGGCTTTTTTGCTTTTTATTCTGTAAACATTCCTGGTATAAGTTGGCGAGTGTGTTACTCTCTTGTAATGGTGACTTCATAAATTGAAACCTGTTGTGTAGCAGTTGGAGGGAGTAAGGAGCCTCAGCTTCCACTGCTGTGGAATAACTAATAGCTGGAGTGGTATTAATAGTAAATTGTATGACTAAGCATGTTAATCCTATAGCATTAGAGAAGGAAATCAACAAAAATCTTAAACACTGATTCGTAGTTTTGATTGGCTTTTCAACAGAATCGGATCCTCTGGATAGATGAAAAAAACTTAACAGCTTGTGTAGAAGCTGGCATTGTTGGACAAGATCTGGAAAAGCAGGTATTTTTATCTGGTTACATTTCTAGTATTTTTTCATATTTTTCTTGGGTATTCTTCATATCTTGTCCAAATCATTGAATTCTAGCTTAATTCTTGTGTGTTTTCATGCAGCTGGTAAGAATTACATGCAATGGTTAGGAACCCACCCATCCTAATACATGACCAGTAAACATGCAAAGCCACAAGTTCCTGTGGTATAGAGAGAACCATGAGCTAAATGAATCGCTGTAGAGAGGATGTAGAAATGACTTTCAGTCTTTAAGTTAGAACCACTCTGTACAACAGAACATAGTTAATGGTCCTTGTTATATGGTATACTTAAATACAGCTGTCCAACATGATTGTTATCAGTTGGTCAGTGCAAATTGATTATCTCAAATGCTCTGATGCAGTTATCACTTAATGTGAGGGTGCTTGGCCTTTAATTTTTGCGGTTTGACAGCTTTCGTGTTGTAATTCTGAGGGCATCCAGTCAACTTCAGGTGCTGTGCAGATGGCAAAGCCAAGTTAATACAGAAAAATGAGAAACAAGTGACTACTTAATGTACAGGAATGCATGATCTGCATCACAAATAGTTGACACGGTTGCATACAGGAAGCCCAACCAGATGGCTTTATATTAAAACACATCTCTCCTTGAGAGAATTAAGTACAGGCAATTTGCTCAAATTTTCTGCAGACCTGCTGCATATCACATTAGGATGGAAGGAACAAGAGATTAAGTGCCTTATTTATTGGCAGCATTTGTGCAAAGTTGGCAGTTATTTAAGTTATAACTTTGTGCAGATGTATATGAATTCGCACCTTGTTTTGAACAATAGAGTTCTCAGTTTTAAAATACGGGGGAGGAGTATTATAGGGTGATATGTAGCACAGGTATGCACAGTAGAAGCAGAACCAATTTGCATGTTGTACATATCCAAGATAAAACTTGAATAAATGGGTGTGTGATCAGGATACTTACTTAAAACCAAACCAAACAAATACAGAATATTGAATTTGGAATACTAAGTCAATGCAGGACCTGTAGGATGTATTTTTCTTTTCTTTAGCTTGCTGAAAGTGGCTTCTGTACAGGCCATGAACCAGACTCCATGGAGTTCAGTTCACTAGGAGGATGGGTAGCAACACGAGCATCAGGCATGAAAAAAAACATCTATGGAAACATTGAAGATCTGGTAAGTAGTTTTAATACTTGTTCTAATTTCTCTGTTCAGATATTTAACTTTTATAATGACTCACAATGGGAGAGTAAATTGTGGTTCTTCGTGTGATACAGTTTTGGCATCAAATCCTGACTGAAAAGCTTGTTTCCTTGCTTTTGGTATTAGTAGTAATAATCCTTATCACTGATCTAAAAGTAATTTTCGTTTGGGTACTCACTGACTAGCTTAAGGAATTGTTACCCTGTCCTCACTCTGGTGCTGTCTTCTACCATTCTGGACTCTCTATTAATCCAGTGTAATAATCCCATCAAACTACCAGAAGTCCCATGTTCTTTCCTACCTTTTGGGTGTACCTGAAGATGTTTAGTTGAACTGTCTAACTCTGACAGCAAGCTCCCCACCTTCCTACATCTCCTAGGCTAGGAGTATTTTTTAAATCAGTAGGCTGATCTAATTGCCCATGTGGGCGTACGTGGTGAGATGTAGTGCCACCACATGGTCTGTAGGAACCCAGGAGAAGGAAGCAGTGGACTGGGAATGGCAGTATTCTACCCTTGAATCTGTTTTAGTCATTCAAATGCTTCATCTTTATATTAGCTCAGATAATTCTTTGACTTTTAAGCATGCTTTTTGATTTTAAAGTCTACGTTTTCCATTACAACAAATGCATTGAATATATTGAAGATAAATCATCACTGTTCAGTCTTTGACTGCCTTTTTGCTTCAAACTTCCAGCTTTCTCTCATAATTTGTACAGTAACCCTTCCATGTGTAAATTTTTTCCTTCTTTCCTGCAGCATGCTCTAGGTAATGTATCCATGTTACCTCAGGCTTTTTCATCAGCTCATGGTCCAGACATATTTGTTCTGTGCACAGATGTGACACTTCACTGTCAGTGACTGAGCTTGGCAGGAACTACACAGTTTTTATTCAATAGACCTGGCTGAACTAAAACTAGTAGCACTTACAAAGTGTCATCGTTCCCCTGCTGCCTGAAGTGTTACGGAATGGTATAGTTTTGCTTGTACTGGGAGTTGTGAAGCAGAAGGCTTTTCTATTATGGAGGCATAACTTCAGGCTAAAACAGCTTCTGAAATTTTCATTAGGAGGAAATAGGATTGAAAATTGATTCAGAACAGTTCATGAGTTTCAAAATAGCACAGTGAGAATGTTTCAGGGAAGTGTTTACCTTCTGAGGAACTTTATATCTTGAAGCAGTGTGTTATATAAGCTGCCTAAAACCCACTTACTGCAGAATCAACGGTTCATAAATTGCATATAGTGAAAATTACTGAGCTACCTGTGCTTGGAAGTTTTAAAGCCATTAGCTGAAATTCAGTAATTTTTGCTTCATTTAAAGGTGCCACTAAAGAAAAGCTGAAGCTCTGCCCTTCCTTGGTATAAAATAGAGGATTGAATTGAATAGAGGATTAATAAAATCCCACATGTGGGCTCTATTGCATGTGCCTGAATAAAGCTGGAAGCAGTAACACTGGAAAATATTTTCTAAAAAGTAACTGTCTAGCCCTACACATGTGTCAGTCTAATGGCAGCTTTTATATTGATAATCCATTTCACACAGTTACTTCTGTCTTTCTTCCTAATTAAAATATTTCTGTAGCAATCAATGACTGAATTACAGTAGCTTTATCAAGCAGCAGTTCTAAAGCAAAACTTAAGCAAAGCTTAAACTTAACCTCACTTTTTTCCTCTGTAGTATGATGTATGTTCTGGATTAAAATCCTGGTATATATAAAGTTCTATCTGTGAAGTTCTACACGGAGAAGCAAAACAGTTTTAACTGGTATTGCCTGCATGTAGCCAACAGCTGATAAGATTTGTCATAGAATGCAAACAATCTGTTGTGTGGGGAAACCATGCTGTGTTAAAATAATTGTTGGTAACAGTCCACGGATTCATGGGATTGCCTACAGAATGTCTAAAATCTATAAAGCCAAACTGTATCAAACTTCATGTGTTTTGTAGAAAATAAATATAGTAAAAATCTGTGCTTAATGCTAGTATTTATAGTCATTGCACTTTGTTTAAACAGGTGATTCATATAAAAATGGTAACTCCTAGAGGAATAGTAGAAAAAAACTGTCAAGTACCTCGCATGTCAACGGGACCTGATATCCATCACTTCATTATGGGATCTGAAGGTATAAACAGAGTAATTTCTCATACTGCATCTTAATTCAGCTTCTGTAATGGCTTGGTTATTTGAGCATCTTTAATGCTGTGGCTTCCAGTGTATTGATAGGTGGCATTGTGCAGGCATGAATTTCCTGCGTTAGGATAATACATTGAGACCTTAATTAGGACTGTGAAGTTGCAGCTTTTAACCGTGCTTTAAATGGACCTGTGGAGTCAGCCTACAAGTCTAGTAACAAAGATCATGATTTAGAGAATATTTTGTAAAAATTCTCCATGTAAAAAGTGAGGAGTAAATCACCTGCTACTGCAAACTGAATTTTTGGGATTTCTGATTTATGTTAACTTACAACATTCTGATAGATGTTAAGTTGGGTATCTTGCAGGAAGTTATCTTGAAACATTTTGCTCAATTCTTCTTTTCTCCTGAAGGAACTCTTGGAGTGGTTACTGAAGTTACGATAAAGATTCGCCCGGTCCCTGAATACCAGAAGTACGGCTCTGTGGTCTTCCCCAACTTTGAGCGAGGGGTGGCCTGCTTGAGGGAGGTGGCAAAGCAGGTAAAGAAAAGCTGGATGTTGCCTTCACTCAGAGACACGGATTCTAGCAGTAGGAGGGTGTATTGATAGTTCAGTATTTCTGGCAGTTGATAACCAGGAATTTGAGTAGGAATCTCATAAGCATGCATGGTCCATGAAATACAGGGTATGGGCCATGAGGATTTTGGAAATTACGCAGTTGAGGACTGAGCACATTATGACTTTTCTTGGTATTCTGAGCCAAAACATGGACAAGCCTTTTAATGGCTTGCTTCCGTGGGAGTTGTTTTCATATTGCAGCCTGAAAAATTCAGCTTTGTATCTCCTTAAGCTGAGAACTTTACCCTCAGAATAATTAGGACTGTGTAAAAGGGACCAGTGTTGACAGGAATTGAGTTGAAGCATACATATAAAAGGCAGTTGAATTTATGGCTTTGAAGTGGTAAAGGAACAAAAGGAATGCAGTGGAAGGATATGGCCTGTATTTAGAAATCAGTGCCTGGAGCACAGTGACATGGACAGGTGAGATGGATATTTCCAGGTGGAGTTGTGCTTACACTGTAGTATTTAGCGAATAGTGCAGTCAGATGGTTTCAGGCAGAGAAGTACATAGGTATCCAAGTTCTATAATAGTTTTCCTCAAGGCTGTGCTTCCAAACAAATCTTACTCTGGTTAGCCTCTTTCTCCACTGACTAACTTTGCTTTGCTCTGTGCAAAACATACCAAATTGTGTATATGAACAGTAGAATGTACCCTGAATTGCGAAAATAATTTCAGAAATGTTTTAATTAATGCCAAACTAAACACAGCTTCACATTTTTTCCAGTGATTGGTCTAAATTAATGGCTTAATGTTCCAAGCCAGATGTTCAAACTGGTATGTGAATGACATGTATATGCTAGTCAGCAGCACTTGCCAGTTTTTCTGTTGTGCTTCTACTGCTGGTGCTTGTCCTTCTTGTTAAAGGTACCAAAGCAGACTTTTTGGGAATGCTTAATCATTTGGCTGATCAACGTTTAAAATCAATTAAGGAACTCATGTCTTTTTCCTGTCCATGGGCTTAGTTAGAGAGGGAAAAAAGAGGCACTATTTGCCACTTAATGTTGCTCCATTTCTAAGCTTCTGTTGCTGCTGCTGCTGTTTCACTGCTTACTTGAGCCTGAACTACTTATTATTCTTCTCTTCTGTTGCCCCTCGCATTAATCTCAATAGTAATTACAATGATTGCTTTCAGAAAAGCTCCTTCTTTTATGTATCAGTCCACTTAAATGTAAGAATAATCAACCTGCAGGTTGTGGGTGGGTTGGTCTCATTTAAAACCACTCCCACAGTCTCTTCTGTTGACCTGCCTGTCAAGCTCTCTTAGTTCTTCATGTTCTTTCTTCCTCTTGTGTGACCAAATACATGCTAATGATACTGTGAAGGGTGAACATGTCAAATGATGTGGAAGAGGAGTACTTCCATATCCATGTGATTAGATGATGACTAGCCTAAAATTCAGACTTTGTCATATGCCTCTGGCCATACATTTCAGTATAACTGGACATGACCATCAGAAGTTATATGATGTAGGCATATGCATGACCAGAAACTTACCTAACTGAAGGCAGCTGTTCTTACAGTTTTTGAGATTTCTGTACAGTGCAGAATCTAGACCCAAGTACAGATTTTAATTGCAGTCTGATGGCAGAGCATGAGTGTACTGGGTCTAGCCAGGATGGAGTGAACTTTCTTCATAGCAGCATGTGTGGTGTTAGCTTCTGTACTTGTAACCAAAACAGTGTTAACACACCAGTGTTTTAGTTATTGCTAAACAATGTGTACACAATGTCAAGGCTTTTTCTGTTTCTCCCTCTCTTCCCACCAAGTATGTTGGGAGCAGATAAGAGGCTGGGAGGGTACACAGTTGGGACAACTGACCCAAACTGACCAAAGGCAGATAGCATATAATGTCATGATCATAAATAAAACTAGAGGGGGGAGTTTCCTGGGGATTGCCATTGCTTGAAGACTGGCTGGATGTTGGTCAGCTGATGGTAATTGGTTGCTTTTTGCATCATGCTTTTGTGGGTTTTTTTCTCATTTTGTTTACCAAGATGTTTTCATCTCAACCCATGTGTTTTTCTACTTTTGTCCTCCTGATGTTTCTTCCCCATCCCACTGGGAAGGGGGCTGAGTGAGCAGCTGTGTTGTGCTCAGCTGCATGCCAGAGTGACCCTCAACAATTAAACTTTTTCAGTGGATTTTTATTGTGTGTATCTCTGATTACACAGAAACATAAGCTTGATGTATTAAAAAAGTGTACTATCTTTAGTGCATGTGCCGTTTTAGAAAAACACTCAAAATTTGAAGATCAAAGTTTTTGAACTATTACTGTGTTGGCTTGATGTTAAACTGAGAATTCTCAATGCCTTATATCTAGACATACTTAGTAGATGTTGCTATACAAGTGAAAACAAGCTTTCAATGAAAACCCCCTTTCAATGATGATGATGGCCAGAGGTCTCTGGTATCAAAGTGTGCTTTCTTTTATGCTATTTTAAAATGCAAATTTGATTGTAATGAATTTTAAAACCAACTATGTACATAATCTTTTTATTCTTCCCCCCTTTTATTCCCCTAACTTCGCCTCCAAGAGATGTGCTCCTGCTTCAATTCGCCTTGTTGACAATGCACAGTTTCAGTTTGGTAAGTATGTAGCTCATCGTGGAGTGTCACTTGTTTCCAAGGGGTTTTTGGTAGCCTGAGTCTGTTCTGGGTAGTAATTCTTTTGCTCAAATCTAGACAGAGAGCAGTGAACCTAGAGTTCAAACTCCGGATAGTGCCATAATATGTGGTTTCAGAAACAGAAGCCTGTCTTTGAGGAAGCAGTATCAACTACTTGAGTCAGGATAGAGCCATGCTCTGCGTATAAATACATGAGATGAGTTTTCTGCTATGTTTCCTTTCTTGACATTTAGTCTATTGGTGAAATTGAAATTCTGAAGTCACTTCCTCTATTTTGCTGTAAAGGAGCAGAGATCTAGTTTTAAAATATAGTACTTGAAACATTCTCTTCCCAAGAGTATTAATGAGAAATTGGATAGGAAAAAAAAAATCAGAATGCCAGCACCTTATTTTCAAGGTAAGTGGGTTGATTCCTTTAAATTTCATGAAAGCATCTCAACAGATTCCTTAGAAGTAGTAGGTTTTTTGAAAATATTCTGATGTGATGATGTTTGATTGGGTGGTAGAGAGGCAATGATATTTTTGCAAAGTGATCTGTCTGTTTTCAAGAAAAGAGCAGATGTTGTAAATGCTGTAACTGTGTGCAAATACATCTAAGCTGTGAGGCTTTAGGTATTGAAAGTCAGTGAAGGTACCAGAAGATTCCTGAAGACAAAAGATTTTGTAAAATTTCAGCTAGTTCAAACACCTAAATAGGACAATGTCAAACATGCAGAACAATCATTTCTCAGCAATTCTTAGGGAAAGCTGTTATTTTAAACTCTAGGAAATTTGGCAGAAGATATGTTCTGGCTCAAGACACTCTCATGGAGACCCTAAAGTTCCTCAACCCAAAAGCTAATAGCTTGCAGAACTTGCTGAGACCATGCTGTTTTGGTACCCAGAAGATGAAAATGGGAAGTGTGACTGACCTTGAAAATCTCTATTTTAATAGCACTTCAACAAGTCAGAATTTCTGAAAGTTCTTTTGCACAGAAGCCTCAGTGATGAATCTCAACTTCAAATGGCATTAATATAATGGTGTTGAGAAAGCTGGACTTCATTTTTCAAACCAAGGAAATTGTCTTTTGTAAGACCTGAGATGCCCAGCAAGCCTTGCTGCTTGCTTTGCTCACTCTTTTGTGTTACACTGTTCTGCTCAGACATGTGCAACAGAAGGCAGATGCATTTCTTTTTCTTTCTTTTTTATTTGGGAAGCACAATTTGACCAATTACAACCTGTAAACATAGTTTCAGGTGTGTCAATATCGATTTTTCTTGTAGTCATTATGAAGTAAATTTTTAGATTGTGGTTTAATAAATTCATGTCCTTTCATGATTTCTGTGTGCTTACTGAAGTGTGCTTGTAGGTGTACTCCTTGGGGTTTGTATCTGCAGAGAGAGTCCCCCTTTGCTGAAGAGGAAGGAAGAGTAGTCAGTTGTTGAGGTTCATGTGTTATTCAGGAGGAAATGCTTTGTGAAGTATTTTAGAAGGAAGTATGTAAATGGTGCATAACTTTTTATGAATTGGGCTCACAGCATGTAGGCCAGATGCCAGGCTGCTAAAGTGAAGCAGTAATGAGAGTTCAGAAGTTGTTTGTGACTGAAAACAATGGAACAAACAGTAAAAGACTTTCATCTCAAACCCAGTCCTGAGGCAGAGATGTTAATTTAACAGGCTCCAAGACACCATTTATATATCCTGGTAATTTTAGTTCCCCGTTTGTCATTAAGGAAGCAATTACTAGCTTTATGTAGAAAGCTTCACACAAGTGGTGTAACTGTTAAGGAAAAAATTGCTTAACTCCTACCTTGCACCATTTTTAGCTGTTTGTTTCAGTGGTTTTGGTATAACTTTAAAAAAAGTCACTGATTTTTGCTTAGTTTTGAGGTATAAAAACTAATGAAGTGCTCTCTTAAAAATTTTCCACGTGCCATAGGCTTGTGAAATCTAAACTAAGGCAGCCTTAATTAAAGTGTCAAATATTTGTGCACAGTTGTACATATGTCTTCAAAAAATTAATGAAACCTTTTCCTAAATAATGTTCTAAATGAGTAGAGAGAATTCTCTTTAATTTTGATAATCAAAGTGCTCCAAGCAATTCTAGTAATTTTGACTACCAAGCCATTTTTTATTTGCCCCTTGAAGTAAGAATCTTAAAAGCACTGTTTGCCTTAATGTGCCTTTTTCTGCTTTTTGCCAAAGGTCATGCTCTTAAACCACAAGTTGCTTCCATTTTTACATCATTTTTGGATGGACTGAAAAAATTCTACATCACAAAGGTAATTTTGGGGTTTTTAACATTGGTTTGAATTTTGTGTGCTATTCATAAAATTCAAGATTTTTTGGTAAACTGCTTCTAGTGCAGCTGAGTTTGGGTGTAACTGATACTGCAGTGTGAGAACTTGAGGTTCTAAAGGTGGTTTAATTCAAATGAGATTGTGTTTGAGGAGTTAATCCAAGAGAGCTATTGTCACTGGTCATACCTGTACAAGAGATTATTGTGCCTTGTCTAACAGTAACTTGGTGGCAGGGGAAGACTGGAACCAGTTTACCCAGCTTGCAGACCAGTGATCATCAGTTAATAGTGATGGAGCAAGGCCAACACTATACTATGTTTTTATCTTCCTAGATTTTGTCAAGGCATGATCTACCTTGTTATTACAGTGAGCTAGAATTTTGCAAGATCCTCTAGATATTTGGCTGATTTGCCCATATAAATTGGTTTTTTGTCTTTCTGAAATTCATTCCTTTTTAACCTACAATTATTTGGTGCTAAAATGATGTCACCTCGGCACATAATTTTTTGTATTAAATAGTTTGTCTTATTATTGATTTTTTCCTCCAAATTAGCTAACTGGAGGGTTCCTGCAAGTATGGGTATTCAAATGTAGAAAATTTCATTATCTTCCACAAGTGGGCTTACTTTTGGAAGGCAGTGAATAGTGTTGATTCTGCTGCTTTTTCTTGGACTATTGAAGTGGTAAACAACATATGTCTTGGGACTTCTTTTGTTAGGGAATACATATTTGGTTTAGAGATAGCCGAGAAGTTTTTCCTTCCCTCCACATTCGTGGTGGTCATAATCTTCTTCCTGCTTTTACAGTTGATAGGAATAGTTGATAGAAGATAAATGTCTCTATTGCTCAAAGCATTTAAGACCTGGTTTTTTCTACAGCATAGGTAGACAGCTGTTATGTCTATCCTGCTTTTTAACAGGAAGAAAGAGGTGACAGATAATTTCTGTTATTTCAGTTGACCTGTCCTGTCAAGGAAAAACTTAAGTGTTTGGGGAGTAAATTTCTGAAAGATTTTTTTTTTGCCAAGCATTCCTCTTAATTGCAGCAACACTTACTGACCAGGGCACGTGCCATGTGTTTGAAAAGTAAAAACTTGTTCCTTGTGTTCTACCACATAGACTGTGACTAATGGAAAGTTTGTCTCTCTTTGCAGTTTAAAGGATTTGATCCCAACATACTGTGTGTAGCTACCTTGCTCTTTGAGGGTGACAGAGAGAAGGTTCTTCAGCATGAAAAGCAAGTCTATGATATTGCCACCAAGTTTGGGTATGCTTTTCAAAGAACATTTTCAATGTGAAGCTGAGAATGAACTGTCCAGGGAAAAATTGGCCTACCATATTTTTGTAGTGGTTACTGTACGGATATGTTCTCAATTTACTAGTTTGAAGTGTCAGCAATCAATTAGCTACTGAATATTCCCTTTGATACACATGGCTTGTACTAACTCTTAGGTAACTTTACTGAAAAACTTCAGCTGACTGTGTATTGCAGAAGAATATTTTAGTAAATATAGAATGGATGTTATTAAAGTGGAAAGTAGCCCTTTTAATTGCTTACAGGCATGGAAGCAGCTTGTTTTGCAGTACTAGACTATATTTTAACTACAGAAAGGGAGACAAAATCATAAGGGTGGTATTAAATTTTTGCAGAGTTCATGTGAGTTTACAAATACAAGAAACTTCTTTGGTTTAAAGAGTGCAGTGATTTTCTGTCCCACAAAGGGACAGAAAACACTCATTGAAGTGGCAGGCTGAGTAATGATCAGGCAGTTTCTTTCCTCCTGCTTTGATTAAGTGTGATTGATGAAAACCATCATTAAAACTGTGATTTGTCAAGAATGTACTGTTATTGCTAATATTAGTCTCAGCTATTCAAATATACATATAAGTTTTATCCATTTCAAGGTTATAGTTTCTGAAATTTGTGCTTTTGTTGTGCTTTCATTCTATTACTTGAACTGTGAATCGTTTTGTATTTTGGTATTTCAGGATGGTGATGTATTGATAAGGGGGGAAACTTCACTGTTAGATCCACTAGAAGATGGTGCTGTCTGTGCTGTTTTATTAAGGCTATTAGTGAAGCGTTTAACAGTGTAACCTGGTTTAAAATGCTAAACCATTTAATGGCTTTATAGTATAAAATACTTTAATTCTATGCTTCTTCAGGGTGTCTGATTTCACATGCACCCCCACACCTCCCTCTCTCAGATTTATGGGAGCTTGTAGGAAGACTGATTCCAGATGCATAGCACTTTCTTGTTCTTAGAAACCAATAGTTAAAACAAATGCTTTCATCATGATCCTTGATAGACTAGTGAAAGCAAGGCTTCCTTTTTCTTTAGTGCTATGTCTTTTGTGTCTTTTTTTAATTCATTCAGATCTCTTACGCTTTGGCGATCTTAAGTCTTGGGGTCTCATGACCTGTGAGCATACAAGTACACAAATTCAACATGCTTAGAAATGTAGTTACCCATGTTCCTGTAAATTAATATCCGGGATGTACTGTGTCTACTTGTGTTTCTCCACTCTTTTATGAGTTTTGAAGGCTGTTATTTTAAGATCACATCAAATATTTTAAGTTGATCTCCCGGTTATGGACTGAAAAGAGAAATGAATAAAGGTCTGGTCTGAAGTAACTTCCGATTTCTATTGAAGAGATCTTACTATTAACAAGCTCTATTTTAATACAGCTTAGGCAGCTAAACTTGCACATACTTTTAATAATCAAAGTTATTTTATAAATATTTTTGTAAACTGGTGACTAATTGGGTGGAAAATTAATTAAATTCTTGTAAATTGCAGTGGCTTGGCAGCAGGAGAAGATAATGGACAGAGAGGATACATGCTGACATTTGTCATCGCTTACCTTCGGGTAGGTCAGCTTTTGTCTGTCTGCTGAAACTTCTGTTAATTAATGTAACAAAACATAGAGATGTTTCTTTGAAGATGCTTTCTCTGAAATCTGAGTGCAGCCTTCCTTGGATGATATCGCAGACTTCTCCCAGGGCTTGTATCTCTTCCGTTTCTGAGCAGTGATTATTCATGGAATTTCATCTGCAAAACACCATATAGACATTATTTATGTTCTTGTTAAGAAAATAGCTTCTTATAAAGGGTAGGGAGAATTAGATTGAAGAATCCACAGGTTGAATGAAATCAGGGGTTTGGAGTGTACTTGAAAAGCTCATGTGTTCACTTGTCTTTTTAGTCTTCTTTGGAGATCTGCTTATGACTGTGCTTTAAATCCGAATTCCAAGACAACAGACTTTTAGTCTAAACTGCTGCAGCTGTTCTTATGAATTTTAGTCTTACTGTTTGAGATTTTATTTTTCAGAACAATATGCACATCCTGAGTGCTTGATTTGTTGGGGACAAATCACTGAATCTCCCTTTATTTCAGCAGGCTATGTGTAAGATGGGCAGATGTTTGTCTTTTTTCTATCTAGATAGCAACTACATTCCAAAAAAAATATTTCTACTAGGTGTTATACCGATTAGCACAGTGAAGCACTTGGTTTGATATTATAGTGATACAAATATTTGATTAGTGTAGATGTACTGACAGTCTGACAAGTTGTCTCATTGTAGCCATGACATCAAAATGTTTGTCATCTTTGTCTTTTAAGAGCTTCCCTATTTCCATAATAATAAACTTATGTCACTGGGACATATGATGGTTTTGCTAAATTAGAATATCTGTTTTTCTCCTGCAAACTAAAACGTTGTTCAACTGTTAGCTGTATAGCATACACTGGAATCCCAGATGCTGATGCTGAATGTTACTAATAATTTCCTTATTCTTTTTATTAGGACCTGGGCCTGGATTACTATGTAATAGGAGAGTCATTTGAGACGTCTGTTCCTTGGGATAGGTAAACTGTGATTACTCTTAAGAATTTCTTAAAACTTGATTTCATTCAAATTATTCCTAACTCGTGTTTGCTCATGAGGATGCTTAATTTAGGCCTTGTGTGTATTGGATGCACCCTGACATACCTCAAGTCTTGCAGCTGTGTGTTCTTGCTAAAGTTGCTGATAAATTACATACCAGGATTTTGTAAATGCAATGTAACAAGTATTCAGTAACATTTCTTCTTAGGTTAGCTTACTGTAACAAATTTAGGACTTGAAATTACCCTGTTTAGGAAGCAGGACATTGGTGACAATAACTGCAGTGGGTGATGAGCAGCCACGTGTGTGGGATCAGCAGTGTATTTCAAATGGATGAGTCTGTAGTGAAGATGAAAAAAATTAAGTATATTTAAATTACTTTTTTCTTTTTCCAGTAACGTAGGGAAATGAAAACTGAAAAGGTAACTTTTGCCCAAGATTGAGATCTTTTTCCTAAAATTGTTCTATCTGTTAGCTATGGTTGAGAAACATTTGGCCACAACAGAGTTTAATATACAGAATCATTTCGGATGCTCCTGTCCATTTGGTAAGCCAGAAATCTCTTAAGTAGGATCTAAGGTGATTTGAATCAAAGCTTTACAGTATTCAGTGCAAAGTATGATGACTTAAGCTGGCAAGCCTATGCTCTTGCTATTAAATTTAGTGGCAATGGTAAATTCCTGCCCATTTGAAATTGGCAAAGTATCCTAACTGCGTAGAAGAAATCTGAGGACAATTTAAAAGCAAAAGTGCTCCTTATTTTACTTTAGCTTTATAGATTTTGAAGCATGCTAGCTGCTTAGTCACCAATTTGTTTTGCCTCTCCCTCATTTCAGAAGACACTGAATTTTTACTTAAGAACTTAAGAAAGTACTTAAAATTGTTGTCACCAAAGCAAATGCTTTGAAAACCTTTTTCTGCTTTGACTTGTAAGAACCATGTAACTTTCCATAAACTGATTAACTTGTTCTTGATGGGTAGCAGATACTTGAATAAAATATTTAGTTGACTTTCTTATTCACTAAATGGTTAAATTCTCTTGTGTTCTGTGAATCTTTAATGTAGTTTTAAATCTGTGTAAAACATCTTAATCTGAATTATAGCACTGCAGACCTTTGTAGGAGAATGTATAACTGAAGAAATGGTAATTTGAAAAACAGTGATTTCTTTTGGTTGCTTTAGCAGTTTGTTTGTCCTAGAAGACTTTTAATAAAAAGCAGAACAAGTATGGCTTATGTAAAGGTCTAACAGCTCTTTGCCATATTAGAATTAAAGCGTTTCAAGCTGGCACAGTAGTGCACAGCTGAAGGATCTCCAGTTTTGGTCTTGCAGCAAAACAAAGGTATGAGGTTAGCGGAGTTTGCCAGACCTTTGAGTTCTCCAGCTTTCTCCTGTGTTTGTTAACTACTCTGCCAAAACTTTGAGGCTGTTTTGCTAAGAAAGCAAAGACATTCAGAAGTAGGTAATCTCCTTTTTTTTTTTTTGAGCACTTTTGACACCTCTTCCTTATGAAAAAGAGCTTTTAGGTTCTCTGTTTCTGAGTAAACTTGCTGTCAGGAGAAGTGCAGAAAAAGCAGTGTAGTCTTGATGATTACTATTCTTAGAACATAGTCTAAGCTAGTTAACGCTGATTTAGAAGGTCGTCTTACACTGTATTAGATTATGCTTTTAAAAAAGGTTGCTGAAGTTTTTTTTTTTTAGAAGTTGTATAAAATCACATACTAAGATTTTATATTTTAACGAGTTTCCCATTACAGGGTTTTGGACCTTTGCAGAAATGTAAAGGAAAGGATAGTAAGAGAATGCAAAGAAAAGGGTGTTCAGTTTGCTCCTCTTTCCACCTGTAGGTAAGCTGTGCAATAATCTAAATATTTTTTCTTGAATCCTTGTTTAGTAAGAGATCTAGTGATGATATTACAAATACTAGTGGCCATGACCTTCCTCTTGAACCTGCAAATGGATTACATGTAAGAGTGGGGAATTCAAGGGATTGGTAGCAATTGCTTAGGCTTTAAACTCTTGCTTATATGGACAAGAGTCAAGTGTAATGACTTAAGAGCTTCAACATTCAAAGTCATAGCATTGAGTTGCTCATGGATTATGAGCAAAAAGGATAAAAAAAAAATTTAATAAGATGCTATCCCTTTGAATAAGAGAAATAATCTTACGAATTTTATAATGTCACAGTGGTTGGCTTAATGTCATAAAGCTTTGTTTGTAATGCAGTTCTCTTCAACAGGGTGACACAGACTTATGATGCAGGTGCATGTGTCTACTTCTACTTTGCCTTTAACTACAGAGGAATTAGTGATCCTATTCATGTCTATGAACAAATTGAGGTAATGTATACAAAATGCAACAATAGATAAAGGGGGAAAAGCTGATGACTTGTATTATATTCTGAACCTGTTGGCCAAGCTTACTGAGTTTTGCAGGAAAGATCTCACAAGTCTGTCCGTAAAGCTTTGATCATTACTGGTAATAAGAGGTACATGTTAATAGTTCATCAAGTAGAGAAAAGACTACCAGGTGACTGTTTTAGATATCAGTAAATCAACAGTTCTGACTGAAATATAGGAGAGCTTGACCTGGAGTTTCTTGGATGGCAGAAACTTCAAACCTTAAGCCCCAAATCCATGGGAAACTAGTCTTCCTCAGTTCTGTTATTTACAAAGCTACTTCTTCTGCTTAATACTCAGTCTGTAAGATGCATGGTAAAACTATCAAGATCATCCCTTATTAATAGTGCTGCACGTGGAGAATAAGGAATGGGAGTGTCTCATGCTATTTCTGTTAGGCCCAGATAAGCACTGGTCTAAGTCCAGTCTGTTAGGCCAGTTGCAAGCTGCTTCAGCATTGGCAAAGAAGCTCTGCAATAATTCTGCTTTAACACTTTGGTTGATGAAACACTGTACTTGCCTAGTTAGGGGAAACTAATATCCTTGTTACCTTGAAGACATAATTCTTAGAAAGACTATGGCCAAACTGCCTTTTGTCCTACCTTCTGGTTCCTATGCTCAAACTTCAGCACCAGTAAATTGCTAACAGGACTGTGGAGAAATAGTATTTATAACTAGGATATCATTCTTCTCATGCTTATTCTTTAGAAATTTCTCTTGAGTTTAGCAAGCAGATGCAAAGTTTTACCTACAAGTTCAAAGGCTTCCATGCCTGTTGCATGTAGGGCACTGAAGAATGTAATACTTGAGTGTTTATTTAATGAAACTGTACTAATACCTAGATATTACTTTTACTGGAGTTAATGTGATGACCTGGATGCGCATCTTCCATTGTAGTGACTAAATTTGACCTAACAAAGAGAATTTGCTGACCAAGTATATGTACTCTATGGCAGACTGAAAGAAATCTCTTAACTGCATGGGTACAGTTATATATGTTATTCCTAAAAAAGTACACTCTTTTGAAAAAAAACATGTAGTGCTTGGGCTTAGAAAACTTTCATTGTTACACCTTTTAAGCTCTCTAACTATTGAGAGGTGAATGGCAAAGAAGATTCTACAACTTGAACATTAACATAAAAAAGTAAATTTTGTTTTCTGCCACAAACTACACTCGTGAAAGGATTGTCATTTGTAAAGTACCTCACTGCCTCAGCCAGGATCTTGGAGATCTTGGTTGAACTCTGATCTGAATAATGGTCGTGAATCACTCTGACGACCCTGTTTTCACACTTCTTTATTGAGACTTAATCATCTTCCAAATGAGAACCCCAGCTGCTGGACTATTTAAGTTTTGGCAAAGGGAAAGTGATCCAGAATATTCTATTGTTGAGTAATAAATTCGTTACAAGCGATGCCATTTGAAATGTCTTGGCTTTCATAATGTTTATTTAGAAGACTCTTACTTACCTTTATCTGCAGACTTGAACTATAATGTTTACCTATATAGTGTACCCTAATTACTTTAGAAACTTTTCATACACCTGTGTGTATGAGTGCGATAGCAAGCATTTAATGAAATCTAAAAATCTTGTGCATTTTCTGTTGAATAAATACATATCTTTCAAATTTAGAGGGCTGCTAGAGAAGAAATACTTGCCAATGGAGGAAGTCTTTCACATCACCATGGAGGTAATATTCTCAGTCTAATATTAGTCTCTTTGATACTGCTAAATATTCATGAGTACATAAAATAATTTGTAGTAGAACTCTGAAAAGTATTTTGCGGCATTAACAGAAATTCCTGGGGGCGGTCGAGGGGAAAGGAGATCTCCTGGCATTTTATGTAGAAATTTCTCACTCTTTTTCCAGTTTGTTCAGTTTGTCTTAAGCAACTTCTGCTGATCCTTGGGCAGATAAATATTCAGCTACAAAGACTTCAAATGGGAGTTTCAGAGTTTTAAGACAGTTTTGTGGCCCCTGTGTCTTTGTGAATGCTGTTAGCCCAAATTCTAGAGCACTTAGGCAAAGTGTCTGAATGAAAGAGCCAGTGACTTTAAACTGGACTGTGTTGCAATCTACCATTTGTTGCATAATTGATGTTAAGTAAGTGTTGACATTACTGGTCTGCTGTCTGATAAGTTCTAGTTATCTAGTTTCCTCTCTTGGAGTTTGGGAATTACTTGCCCTGTATTACTAGCATCTTCGCAAGGTATTTTCTGCTTTAATATTAAGAACCAATGTAATGTATAAATGATACTTCCTATACCTGATGCTTTACATATGCTTTTCCCACCTACATGGATAGCCTAATTTGATTGCATGTGCCCTATGTAATGCTGTAACCTTGGATGTCAGGAAGACTTGTGAAGTCAGTATGATTTGTGCAGCTATCTTCTTGAAACTGGTTATCTTAATGCATTTCTTTTCTCTGCTCTCGTGGGACATTGCCTGGTCACAGATATAAGAGCAAAGAAGAAGGGTAATGGTTTAAAACTAGAGAAAAACTTTGTCATTCTAAAAGTTCTATGTGGGGAAAAAAACTAAGGGCAGAAGTTGTACTTTGAAACAGTCAGTGACTTCCTAGACTTGAAAATTTTAGCTAGGGCTGTTTTCAGGCATCCTGCTTTGTGATGGAAACTGAAATGGACCTGGCTTTAGCAATATCAGGATATTGAAGGATGTGTAGGTAATAATATGAGTGAAAAGGTTTCAGTATTTTTTGTTTGATATGCTTTTATGGTCCTCTGATTAAATCTTTAATATGGTGGTGTAGTGGACCTGTCAATTCTCACACACTAGATGTGGAATTAGCCCCATGATGTACTCTCCTGCTTTCCCTGCTGTGGCAGCTCTATTTTACTGTGACTAGCATTTCATCCATTAACTTGCATGCAGCTGGAGCTTGTCACACATTTGGATGTATTTGCCCTCAGCATATAAAAACCTTGCTTACAGCATGTGTCGAACAAGAAAAAAAACTATTCTATAGCATTTCAAACCCTTGCACACTTGAACTTTGTGACTCCACAGCTATGGAAATGGGGTTTCTGTTTGTATACTCCTGTTGTTTGCATGACTGCCTCTGATACTGATACATATTTTCCACTTTGAGTGGTTTTGTCTGGCATTGTGTTCAATATTCAAGATGAATTTTTTCCAGTTCTTAGTAGATGTGCTGCTGAAAATTAGCCTAATATTGTCAGTTTTATTTACTGACCTTCAGGCCTTGTCACTCTTAGTACTGCCTGGTCTATTGTGTGGTGTAAAAGAAAATCCTGGTGCAATTTCCTTTGGTGTTTGTCTTGTAATTGTGATTAATAACAGTTGTTTTCACTATCTGGAAACAGACAGGCTGATTTGCCTGCGTACAATCACACTGTGATAAATGGAGCTATTTTAACTCTGGGGTTGTGTATCAAAGAAAACAGATGTAGTCTGGGACTTGAGGCTATAGGAAATACAAAGCCTGCTTAAGTCAATCTTCATATACTCCTTGAGTGAAGAAATGGTCATATATGGCAGTTCGGGTTGTGTAAATCTCTAAATTGCTTTACATCTGGGGAGGTACAGACTGCAGGTAGGTACACAGCTGCAGTCCACCGTGAAAACTGAAATCATGGTACTTTGAACTATAGGAAGAGTAGCTTGAGGAGGACTTTACTGTGGATGCATCTTCCTTTCCCCCGACCCCCCCATTACAGCTGTCACCCTGCCTTGACTGTGTCCTGTGCTCAGAAAGGGATATTGCACATCTTCAAGCACAGCGTTGATCCTTCTGCTTTTCTGGGCACTGGGTATCTTCAGATTTGAGAATCACGTAAGTAAGGTTGCTAGAGAGCCATAGATAGTGTTTGCAAACTTAGCATTTAAAAAGCAGCATTAGGAATGACAATTTCTTGTAGATAAAAGTTTAAATTTAGATAAATAATTATTCTAATAATTTATGGCAAGCCCTAAAAACACCTGTATGATGTGTCACACCTTTCATTCTTGAATCTTTTTCATAAAACATGCCTTTTTTTGTATGCGTGAAATAACATGTGCTGAGGAAATATCAGTAGGTATGACTGGTGTATAAATACCACTATAACCCCTTTGGGGTAGAGCATCAGAAAGGGAGAAGGTTGGGTTTGTGCCTAATCCCTTTCATATTACTGAGCTAAGAACCCATGTAAAACTAAAGAACAGTGTAAAAAGTAATGATGCATTGCTTCCCTTTGAGGGACTGTTTTAACTACAACTGGTGGCTTAAGGAAACAATTATCAGATTGTGGGGTTGAGGAAAATAGCCCCATTTAGCCACTTAACATAATAGAAGTAATTTTCTTCTACTTTGTAAACAACTGGCTGGAATAAACGTTAACCAGGTAGCCCACGCTGCACAGGCTTAGCTATAGTATCAGTGGCAGTTTATATAGGAAAACAAAAAATAAGAAAAAATCCCACAACACTAAAAACCCAAGCAAAACCCCCAAAACAAAACAAAGGAAAAAACAAACCTTACACCTTACCTGCATTCAATTACGTTTGACATTGCAGCTCTTTGGCATTAAGAGGCTGTGGCTTAAGCTATAAACTGCAGTCATTAACCCAGACAAACTACAAAATCTGATATTATAAAGTTCTTTTATGAGGGGGGATTGAACACATTCTCTTCTCTTCTACACAAGGGAAAAAAAATCTTCTACTCTTAGGTTAAGTATACTAGAGCTTGCTCTACTCATCAGAATGAGTTGAAACTGTAATATTTGTTAGACATGGAGTAATCTCATGTGAAATAATACAATAACACAATTGTATTTTCCTCCTTGGTCTGCTGACAGTGTTAATAGAATAGTCATCTTCAGTGCCTTTTCAAAAAAAAAATAGAAAAGGAACAGACCTCCTGATTCATCAACACAGAACTTGAACATATTTAAGCTGTTTAAGATACCAAGTAAAATATGCGAAGTGTTATGGTGATGGTAAGTGTTAATTATTTAGTAGACTTGGCATACGCTGGTCCAGTGAACTCCAGTGCTGCCATGTTTTTACATTACTGCACTGACCTTGCTCAGTATTGCAGAGTTCTCCCTGGAAGAGTAATAGCTTTTTAAGCAGTTTATAAGGGCAGGGAGCTGCTTTCTGGAGGGACAGGTAGCTTCAGGAAGAGCATGCAACAGCTGGACCTGTAGGACCTGTCACTGCTGCTCCTTCCACAAAGCTATTGTTTTGCAGTAACTGACTCCTCAAGTTGAAAGGGCTGGAGCAGAGGAAGTACAATGTGCAGTGCCAGCAGAACCTACTTCCACTGGGACCACACGGTTCTATAAATCTGTTCTGCATGGGTGTAGAGTAATTCCTGGAATCAATCAGCTACATGAAAACTTTCCTTACAAGACTGTTCGTGTCTGCCCTGGTGCTTCATATTCCAAAAGTGAGAAAACCAATGGCTGCCTGCTGTTTGCTCACTCCATTTTTAGCAGCCAGACGTTTTGTAGCCATCCAGATGAATTTTTGAAGATGAGCAAGTGAAAAAGGGCAATGGAAAGATGAACAACTTTTCCAATGAGACCAGCATGGAGCAGCATGTATCAAAGCTGGGGAAAAGTTACTTAGTTTATATATTTCTCATTCATATGTGGACTAGAATGATGGATAAAAACCTAAAACTAAGGTTGGTGTTGGACTGTCTTTGGAGTAGCTACTGAACAAGCTCCTTGGCTTTCTGATCTGAAGTACCTTGTGTGAAGTAGGCTCTCTGCCATGCTGTGGGGTTTGTACTCAGTATAATAGGCTGGGGTTCAGATTGGAGGTTTCTGGCTTCCTAGTAGTGAATGTTTTCAGGCACTATTAGACTGCTCAGCACACCTCAGGAACAGGCCACTTGACACCTGTAAAACTTGAAAATTAATTCTCTCGTACCTCATCTTGGATAAATAAGATCACTGAATCACAGAATGGGTAGGATTGCAAGGGGCCACAATGGGTCATCTCGTCCAGTTTCCCTTCTCAGACAGGGCCATCCTAGAGCACCATTGCACAGGCTTGCATCCAGAAGGTTCTTGAATATCTCCAGTGAGAGACATTCCACACCCTCTGTGGGCAGTCTGTTCCAGTGCTTGGGCACCTGCAGAGTAAAGAAATTCTTCCTCATAGTTAGATGGAACTTCTGTGCCCATTGCCTCTTGTCCTTTTGCTTGGCACCACCAAGCAGAGCCTGGCTCCATCCTCTTTGACACTGTCCCTTCAGGTGCAAGATTAAGTGTCTTCAGAGGAAGAAGATGCAAGAAGGAAGGGCTGTGTTTGTTTCCAGTTGGGGCACAAGGATTGTGCATGTGATGGTGTGTATCGCTGAGTGGACAAGTAGTAACTTGCTATGCTAAGCTACTACAAATTGATTTGTTAATAATGTTATGATGTAGCATATAGAATCAGGGGGTTCTGATCTCATTTTTTGATTGAGAAAAGTATACAGTGCTAAAAGCCTGTAAGTGCTAGATGCTTGTATCAGTTCTGGTTCTGTGCAGTCTCCCATCAGTTCTAGGTAAATGCCATCATGTAGGGCTAAAACTCAAAAGTCTGCTTTCTCTAGGCTAGAAATGGGAAGTTGGTTTTCTGTAGTCTGTGATAAGATCAGGCTTAACTGAGACCTTCTTGTTAGGGGAGTTAAGGCCTCCTTGAGTGCAGAGCTGTTCTTTAGCTAGTCTAAGAGTAGAGGTAAGCAACTTTGTCACTTGGGATTGCTTTTATGTTCACAGAAACATCTTTTACTATTATGGCATTTTCTTCCTCCTTTTCCCTTCTTGTCCTTGAAGCCAACTGGGTTGTCCTGTGGAGAAGGACCAGAAAATAGCACAGCACTAACCTGAAGTGCAGCAATATATAAATGACTTTTCTAAGTTCTGCTCTCATTTTCACAGAGCCTTTTCTTCACTTGGTCTATTTTCCATTTTATCTGATGGATCAGCTTAGAATTCGGAGAGGTTACCTCAAGGCTTTTTAACTCTAATGTGAAAACTTGAGTAGTTGAAAGGTCCATGTATATTTTATTGACATGAACGGTAGGAGCAGGGGATCAACTTTGCTGTTATCAAGGGGTTAAAATCTTTTTGTTGAGCATGTTTGTGAAGGACTGCTGGTAACTGTAGTACAGCTTTTTTTCTTTCCAGTTCACTAATCAGATGTATGTTAGATTTATTATTGCAAAAGTATAAACCATAGAAAATTTGACAAGATAGATGTGTAAATTATCACTTTGACAGAACTAATGATGCACTCCAAGCACCTTCTGTTTTCCAGCACTTGGTGAGCGACTTCATTAAATATGCAACGACTGTTTGGTGCTGCTCAGACAGTAGTTCAGTTCCTTGTGGAATTGCATTATTACTGGAGGTGTAAAAGAGGCAGGCATGCTAGCTGTTGGGCATCCTGCTGTGATTCTAATGTGCTCCATCTTGTTGGAGCAGTTGTTTGCAGTCTTTTCAGGACAATTACATCCATAACCACAGAACACATTCACTGAAACTATATTACAGATAACAGTTGAGAATAGTAATGACTGTTCTTCAGCTGCTTGTGTAAGAGCCAGTGTGAGTGACTTGAAGGGATGGTCAAGCCACATCCACGATTCAGGTGTTCAGTAGTAGTAGTGAAGTTTTAACAGATAAAATTCAACCACATCAGCTTGCTCAGACAGTCACATTGTAGTGATAGTATATTCACAAACAGGGATTCTTTCTTGAGCTGGGGCTGCAAAGTACAGCCACAGTTCCTACCACATGACAAATTATTTTGTCCTTCAGTTGTGGTCTTTGATCTTGACACACATGCTGCTAATAGTTGTTTTCTAGCAAACTGCAAATTTCATTCTGTCTCACATTATTTGCTTTTTCTGTTGGCATTGTGACTGGCTCATATTCCTTAAGGTAGACACAAATATACTCTGTTCTCCAGAGGTGTCCTTGTAATTTATTATTCTGATGACAGTTTGATGGTTACCCTGAAACAGGGCACAAAAGATGGCTTGAATTTAGCTTCAGATACTCTTAAAGCTTCTGTCTCTCAAACCTTTACTATGTCTTATCATACTGACAAATGGATTGTGTTTCAGGCTGACAAGTTAAATGCTAGAGTGTGTTTAATGAAAAAAATGTCCTCAGTTTTGAATGATCTCTTAATCAGAGTTGATGATTTGGTTAATTAGCATGTGAACACTTGGCCATTTAACAGGACTATTATGAGAATTTAGTGAAATGAGTTCTTAAAAGATTGTTTCAGCTTTGTTTGTATTTGGTATATGTTGTGAATAGCCAGTTTTACATGGGAAACAAAGCTCTTGTGTAATGCTATTGAGCAATTACCAACCAGCATAGAAGTTTTCAAATGAAATATTAAACCTTCTTCGTAGAAAAACATTTTTAGCTATTTAAACCAATACTGGTTTAAGATTGATTATTGAATTACATTTTCACTTTAAAGTAATCAAGAAACATAGGGTTCTGCTTTTTAGTAATCTCCTCTACAGTTGACTACTTAAAATTAGTTTGTGGCTTTTAAAAACTTATTACTGATTCCTTGTCTTAATAGAACATGTGATTTCAGCCTAAGCTTCATCTAAATTTCATAGTTTCTGAGGAAAGTAGACAGTGTGGAACACAGTCCTCCTCTGGGAGTATGCTGAGCTTAATGAGCTTGATAGTCTGGTGGGCTCAATAAATCAAATAAAGCAAAACATTTCTCAATTTTGAATAAAAGCATTTATCACACAGTGTTTATTCATTCATGGTCACAAGATTGATTGGCTCCTAGAATCCTGCCATATATTGAAACACTTTGTTTTTGTTTTTCCAGTAGGCAAATTGCGGAAGCGCTGGATGAAGGAGAGCATCTCTGATGTTGGCCTGGGAATGCTGAGATCTGTTAAAGAATATGTGGACCCCAATAACATCTTTGGAAACAAAAATCTTTTATAAAGCTCTGCACAAATGATGTACTAAAAATTAAAAATTACTGTTGAAATTCCTCCACTTTCATTGTATTGATATCCCAGTAATCAAATATAACATAGACTAAACTTTAAAAACTAGTAACTTACATTGTTTTTTGCTACTCCCTTCCCTCTTCCCCCAATAAAGTGTAAACATCACTATTAATGTTTATGGACTTTTACTTAACAATGTTCCAACCTACTGGGCACAAAGTACAAACCAGGAAATGCAAATTTGGGTTTCCAAGTTCAGCTAGGCAGCACAGCTGACAGTATTTTCAGTGCTGGATACTGCCAGATGTTTCTTACTTAAAGCATCCCCCACAAGGAGGACAAAGACTGACAACAGTGTTTTCTACAGAAGCAGCTGCTCAGCCCAGCCTCTTGCTAAAGGAAAGCTGCAAAGAGACAGATGAGAGAACACCAAGGAGTACCTCCCTGTACTGGATTAAGCATGTAACAGAGTTGTAACCAGCAAATACTTAAGAGTACAAATGTAGGCTTTAATCAAAAGAGACAGTGTAAATCAAACTACTAAAAATTCAGTAGTCTCTCCCTGTAGTACTACTGGAAAATCTTACACAATTGAACTGTTCTGAGTTGTATTTGCATTGCTGGGATAATCTTAAATTAATTGTAGGTCAGTCACTAAGTTTTGTACAATGGACGTTTCTCACTGTACGTTGAAAACAGGTTTGTAACAAAATTTTGTGTTCATCTGTACTTCAGTCCTAGTGTGTATGGGTTTTGTTCCCATTGTGTTTGTTTTGCACAGATGCAAAATTTCTCTTTCGGTTATTCAAATGAAACTGCCCAGCACTGTCTTTTGAAACAGTCACAACAGTTTAATAAAACACTTTAATGGACAACCTGCTGTCATCCTGGAAGTGAGATTTCCCATTTGTTTTGTACAGTTTCCTATGGCCTTTATGAATCATTTATTTACTTCACAGTAGCCACAATTTTAATTGTCCATTGAACTTTATGAAAATGAAATATTTTCTTGATCCGTATCATGTGAGAGTAAGCATTTTTACATTGAAACTTGAATCTTAATCAGTAAAATAAACAAAGTATTTGTCAATACTCATGATCCATTTTTAAGGTGGGTTCTTTCTTAAAGCAAATTATCCAACTTTTTGATAATTAATGTATATGCATAAGATAGAAAAAAATACAGACTATCCTTTGAGGACACTGTCTCTAGGCAACTGCTTCACAGCTCTGTAGTGTCAGTTTGGACACCTTTTGTATTGGTAGTGCCGCTAATGAGGAGAAAAAGATAAATTGCATTTTTGTTTTTAAACTATTTTAGAATACTCTCTAATTAGCTCTCAGTTTTGGTAATATACCAAAAAGAGTATAAAATGCTTGAAAAAATACTGCATATCAGACAGTTCTGAACTTGTTCTAAGATTAATTTCAATGCTACAATTCAAATGATTGAAAAACATGGACACTCAAAACATGACTAAACTGCATGCTGTCAAGGTAATGAAAGAAAATGTTTTTATGATCTGCAGGTCGTAAGACAAGAATGTTCATGTGATACTTTAAATGCAGCTGGATTTATTTTGAATGGTCTTTATTTCACAACATTTCAGTATATAAATCTATTAATTTTTCTTGTCCCCAGAGTTCATATTTCAGCAGTAACCAAAACAGTAGGTGTAGTCCGTTTTAGGAGACTGAGCCTTCACACTGTGGTTAAGTGTTCCTTAAGTACACAAAGGTGTCTTGGTGAAGTGAATCTGCACATGGTGGTGCAGGGGCTTCCTCACCTCAGCTGCACAGTGGTGACTCCGTGGCCACGGCTGGCATCTTGCTGATGACTTGTGTCACTCCCCAGTGGAGGCCTTTCTAGGAGCTGGTAAATATGAAGGGTGTTTATGTGCCTCAATGAAAGTTTGTGTAACTATGAAGAATTAATTTTGAAGGAAAGCATGTGAAGCTTTTTTGCAGAACGACAGCACAAAGAGTAGAACAAGTAGTCATAGCTTAGTAATACTGATCTCTTAAGATTTTGACTAAAGTACAACACAGCTCCACAACATCCTTCCCATTTTTAAATTTTCTGACTATGGTTTTTCTCATCCTTTTTTGTATTGAAAGTACACAGGTAAAAACTCCTTATACTCTCTAACCTTTAAATAGCCACTGACTTCTGAAGTGATTTAAAATGCAGTAAAGATTTTTACTGTATGTCAATTGCCCTATGGGAAGGTGAAATAACAAGGGTCCCAAAGCACTGTCTCTGGATAGCTCTGAGGAAAAGATTAACTACAAATGTAATAGATATTGCTGTCTTCCTAAATACTATCTTAGGAATGGGTCAGAGCCTAGTTGAAACTGCAGTTGAAACATGTATTACTGTCTTTAATTTCACATTTAAATTGCTAATGCAAATAGAAAAAAAAAGTAATGCAAGTTCAGAAGACCTAGATAGAGATCATTCACCATTTAAACAAAATCTTACTTTCTCTAATACTATAGTCTTCCACGCCTCTTCCTTCTGAATGCTCTTTCTTTCTACACACTTCCCTTCCTGTAGCTGCAGCCTGTTTAGGGATGGAGTTTGATCCATGCAGATTAGAAGTGCTGATGCATAACACAACTTTTGCATTTGCTTGACTATTTTGGCCATACGTAAGTTACAAGCAGTTTTAATTAATCTTGTAATGACTTCCAATTACACAGCTTCTGCTCCCTTTGAAGGAGGAAAGGTGCAGAGAGTGACTGTGGCTTGACTGTAAAATCTGTTTACATTAGAGAGACCTTAATAAAAGTTTGGAGGGGAAGGAAGCAAAATCTGTTAAAAGCTGATCCAGGATCTAAATCTTACAGTCAAAGAAAAATGTGTCTTGATTTGACTTACAGTATAATAGTTAGAGATGTCATCTTTGCCTTACAGCTGTGAAAGAGGCAAGGCCAAATAGTTCTTCCATAGCAATGTTAATTAACTGAAACCAATTTCAAAGGGCAGGGATACATTAGCACTGAAATCCAGAAAACACAAATTGCTTCTCAATCTTGGAAATGTATGTTTATCAAGGTTGTAATTTAATTTTCTGCAGTGTTTGTCATTTTAGTGTGAGATTAACTGTAAAGCTTCAGTTGTAATGTTAAGAGATTACAGAACCTTATATTATTAATAAAAAGAAAATTGGCCTAAACCAGTATGTGGTTTTTTGTGATCAAACTAAACAAATATATTCTACTAACTTGTCATATTGCTTCATTTTAATTTGGTGATGAACTCTTACCTAAGGAAAACTATTAGGAAAGCTTTGGCACTTGCTGGGAGAGAAGAGGTTGAATTTATAAAAGTATGCTAATAGGAGCTCTGCTTTTGTGTCCCGTGTAAAGCAAAAACAGGAAAGAGAGAATTTCAGGGAAGGAAGGGCAAAACAACACTTGAACGCCAGGCTGCTTGGTTGAGAATTTCACCCCTTTGGTGAGGGCAGGACAGGGACAATGTTGAGCTGCTCTTTGAAACTTCTTTCAAATATAGTACAGAAGCAGACCTTGTCTTACTTTGCTTCCCCATATTTCAAAGCCCTGTTGTATTAAGCTGTTGCAACAGGTATATTGTTTCCTGCTGCTGTGCTCATCTCACGTAAAACTTCCTTGTTACAGGTCCTGGAACTGTTAGAGTTCTGCGTGCAGCAATGCATCACGTGTGAACAGAAGCAATATTTCACAGTTATCTGCATCACTGCTATAAAGTCTTTGTGCCTTTTAAGCTAAACTGGCTGAAATCACGTTGCTCTAAAGAAATGTTGCATTGTCTTGTGTTAGCACCATTATTCAGTCTTAACACATTGCACAAAACCTGTAAAAGGCGTAGTATGCAAGAGACAGAAGAACTAATGACGTGGTTCACCTTGTACAACTATGACAATTTCTCAATATGATCCAAATATTTTTGTGTGCTTGCTCACAGGAAGGAGAATACCTGGTCATCAAGCAGTTTGTGTTTTCCTTCTATTAACAGCATTAAAATGCAGTATTTTTACTTGGATCCACTTTGTCTCAATCTGAAGGAGATTTTAGATGATGATATACTTGTCTCAGGATGACAGCCAGGCCCCATCAGTGTTCTCTTTGTTTGAAATACATAAATTTTATAAAAAGTTGGATCTGAACTCACAGCTGTGTAAATACTACAGGCTCACTGTTTATGGTTTTATAGTCCCAACACTGACTTTGAATTCCACATTACCTTTAACATAAATTGATGTCTTTCCTCAGGCCCTCTATGGAGACCAGAATTGGCAGGTGGCTGCTTCTTTCAGTGTCAGCTTTAAGGTCTGCTTTGCTCAAAGGGCAGAGGTGGTCAGAAATACTGTGCAAAGATGTTTGCTGTGCTGTCTCTGAAAAATACTAGTGCTGTCAGTTTGAAATTAAAAATTCCATTTAAAAAATATGGGGGCTATGATATTTTAAATCATACTGTTACTTGCACTATTTACCAATACAAATTGCAATAATATGTACCTGTATTGAAATGCTGTGAAATGTTTCATTTATTAATTTGTTTTTGCACTTTGGAAAAACAAAGCATTGATCTTTTTATGGGAAACTTGATTAATCTTTCATTTTGATTCAGAATAAATCTAAATTTCAATCGACTGTTGGTAATTTCCAGTATAACATTCCTATTTGAGTAGTCTCTGCCTGTTCACACCTTTGTGGTAGTCTGTAGTATTGCCTCCCCCCCACCAAATGGGGCCCATAGCAATTTTTACATTAATGTATTTGTTGTAGTACTGTAAAGTACCATGGCAGCCTTCTAAAGGATAAAACAGAAGTGTTGACCACAGCAGTGGATTTGTGTGTGTGCTAAAAGATAACGGACAAAAATTCGATTATGTGACTCTAGTCATGTAAAGTTTAAGTTGATGCTTCTAAAACTTGAGATCAAATTAGGAAATAAATGAAAAATGTTTTTGTTTAAAAATAATACTTTAAAACTCTAAATTATGAAGAATGTCAAGTGATTGTCCCAACTCTCCTGTTCAATGTCATCTGGCTTGTCTGAGTGTGGCTGACTTCCTACAATGCTTCTATATAGCAAAATATAAAATGGATGATCTCCAGACAGGGTCATGATACAACTACTCCCGTTTCAGGGGGCTGGAAGGGCTTGGCTCTATTCCCACGAGGGACACAGACACTGAGCGTGTGGATATCTGGTACTACCATTGCACCAGTCAGTGCTGGCTCAGCAACACGATATTCAAAGCATTTTAAAGACAAGGAATATCACTGATGTTATGTACTCAAATTAAGTTTGGCAAATACTGAAAACATAAAAGGGCAGTTTGGTAAGTTCAGTTCTTGACTAGACTCAGTCCTGAGGCTGTGGTAGTAATGAGAAGGTACAAACCCAGCCGCTGACCTTGCTCCCTCCCAGCCCGTGGCAGCAGCCGGCAGTGTTTCCTGTCTCGCTCTGTTCCTGCCGCCGCAGAGCAGGAAATCCTGACTGCCCAGAGGCGAGGCTTAAAAGCCCGTCTGAAACATGAAGTGACACACATGCTCACCTAGCAAATACATAGCAGCTGGGTAAATACATGTAGAGATGAGGCCATAAAAGCTCGTTATTAAGGAAAGTAAATCTGGCTAATGTTAGAAAGCAAGATGTGGGTGAGCTGAACGCAATACTTTGGTAAGTGGGCAAGCCACAAGGCAAATTTACCTTCTTAGTACTGTTGCTTCTAGAAGTACAGGGCAACGCTGTTCTTTCAGTCAAGTTTTTTAAAATTAAGATTTTCATACAAAATGAAGATCTTGTCTTTCTCTGTTCATGCTTGCAACTGTGTTATGCCTAAATTCTCAGTTGTGTTCAGTTTTGCAGGTTAGCACATTCTAGTGCAGGAAAATGAAGAATAGAAGCTGCTGGCTTCCTTGAAATGGTATCGGAGCTCAGTTTATTCGTGCAGAAGTGTAATTGGTAGCCTTCTCCTTAAGAGGTGAGATCCCTTTAAAGCACATCATTAAAAACAGTCCGCAGAGAACAAAAACAAGCTGTGAAAAGGGATTGGGGAGAGACAAGGCCAAAGACAAAAGATGCTGGAGGATGTTGCTGTAGCTTTACAAGGGTGGAGTCCGTCCGTGTTGTTATCCAACATGTGGCTAAGGGAGCAGGGTTTACTGTTTTTGAAGGAGGAGATGAGTGACAGCTGCCCAAGGGACAGTGGAGAAAGGCTCTCAAGAAGGTCCTTTCTCCTGTGCAGTGCAGAGGTTTAGCATCACCTCCTGGTACACAGAGGCTGTCCCTCGGCAAAGCTTCAGCGGGCAGCAGAGCCCACCAGCATGCTTAATAAAAACTTCTTTGTACAACTTCACCTGGCTGTTGCATGACTTACTGCTAACGAAATCATGACCAGGAAGCAAAGAGAATTGCTAATGAGGAAAACAGAGCAAGGGCAGTGCAAGCCAGTATCTTGTGTGTATGGCTAAATTACAGTGAAATGAACATCTGGCAGCAACAGTCAGGCAGACGGGACCTGGTTGCTACAGAGAAATGATAAATGTCAGATGGTAACAAATCTGCTGCCTTGGTTACAATTTAGTACTTTTTTAAGGCTGATGAGAGGAAATCACTATCTCTTCGTTTGTAGAGCTGTGTGCTGCTCTGCAGACACAAATAAAACATAATGTTATTTCCTGTTCTTTTCAGTAGCTCACGTAAGACTCCCGTGCATATCTGGGCTCGAGTAGGTGTTTACAGCTGAGCCTTTGTGGGCTGCCTGCCCAGCCATGCTACAGCTTCGGGTCCTTCCTCTTCACCTCTGTCACTGTGTGATTTACATTACTAAAACCAAAATTATCCTTCTTGCTGTTTTAGAAAGCATAGGCTGATTGTCCCTTCCAAAAAAAATGAGGAAAGAGCAATAGGGTCACTTTAGTTTTCTTTTGTTTAAAACCACGTGCTGATATGCTACAGCTGTAGACCAGTCAGAGCAAAGTTAAACTGGCTATGAGTGGCTGGATAGGGAACCTTGTGAATGCCACATTAGTGATGAGTTAGCAATTGTTCGCTAACTGTAGCAATAAGCAAGACCTTCAGCAGCCAGAGCTCAAGTACCCACCACTGGAGTTAAACGCAGCTTCCCTGAGAGGGAGCTGAGCAGGTTTATAAGCATAGGGACAGAAGCAGTTGTGTTTGTATCTCTTCCCTGCTGCGTGCAGACCCGCATGTTCCATGTTGACTCTTGGCATCTCACATCGTAAGTGTGATGTTGTGCTTCTACTGTGAATCTGAAGGATGGGATTTGCTCATTGCTTGCACATAAACTCTTCAGAAGCAGGATGTTTGTGTGTGCCGACTTCCCAGGAAAGTGGCTGGGGAGTCACATGTCGAGACAGCAGAGGTTTGCTGATCTCCTGCCAGGCTGGGCTGTGTGGGTGTTTGACACACGGAGAGCTTCGCTGCCTCACAAGGGTTGTTTTCACTTTCTGCATCTGCAAACTCCTGCCATTTTATTCCAAATATACTTTACTTGCTCTGGCTGTGTGTATTCTGGTCCTGAGAGCTTTGTCCTTCACATGATTTCCAGCCCTGCCTGAGCAAATCCCACCTGCCTTGGTCATGGCACGTGTTGCCACACGCAGCCCCCCGACCCGTCCTGGCAGCCCCTGAGGACAGCTTTTTCCTCTGACGAGGGGATGGTTAAACAAAGGAGAAAGAGGTCAAAAATCGCTGCCTGAGGGCTGCCGCTTGAAAGGCTGTTTGGCCCTTTCCCACCGATGTGTCCCCATCCCCAATGACAGTGACAGGCCTCAGCTGTGTCCTTGTGCCAGGCCCGGGGGCGGACGGCGATTCCTCGCCTGAGCCGCTCTGGGCTGTGAGGGGCGGCTGCGGCCCCCGGAGCCGCGGCTCTCCACAGAGCAGCGCTGCCGACCGAAGCGGGCAGGGCCGGCCAGGCACTCCTCCTCCAGGTAAGAGCACATGTTTATGAGGGTGCTGGTGATTTTTTGCCTCCTTGGCTGCTTGTTGATAGCAACATGGGGGCTTGGAGCCGATGGCTAGTGCGGGTCGGGGATGGAGGTCCGTAGTGGGACCGCTCTTGGCTGGACAGGGTACCCTGAGAGGCCCTGTGGTCCAAGAGGCTCGGAGGCGATGGCAGAGCAGCAAGGGCTCCCCTTCCCGGGCCAAGGTGAAGCTGTATGAGGTGCCCCCTCAGAGGGGGCTGGGGGGACTCCTTGTTCCAGGGCTGGGAGAGCCAGGCGCTCCCTGGGGAAACGGGGAGCGCTGAGCATGGCCGTGTGGAGTCCAGTCTCCCCCAAGGTGTGTCTGTGGGCATCTCTTGGCTTTTGCTTGTGTTTCAGATGTGTTGAGGCAGCATTTAAATATGAGACCTGTGAGTCTCCAGTGGCTTAAAGAGGCAATTTCACTTCTGTGCTGTTGTATTAGTTACTTCTGATAATCATTTTGCAACTCATGTTCTGCCCTTGTTTATATCCAACCTGGCTTTGCTAATGTGTGTTGAATGAGCTCGAGGTCAGCAACTGCTCAGCTGTGGAGCAAGGCAAGTAATTGATATTTGCCTTTGTGCTCTGAAATCGCTTGGCAATTTTCAGTTAAAAGAAGCATAATTCAAATTTTGCTTGGTATGCTGAGGCTTCTGAAAGCTGCTGTGGGTAACTTCTGTATAATGTACTCTGCGTTTGGCCTCTTGTCTGCCACTGCGTTGACTTTGAAATGTGACTGAGAAATGTCGATGCATTTGTTTAACAGTTTCAGGTGTGAAAAATGGCTCCATTTCCATTTGCTACTTCTTCAAAACAATACATATGAAAAAAAGAAAGACAAAAACATTCCTCTATAGTGGAAGCTACAATTGAATTTTCTTTTAACCACTGTATTACAGTGACTTGAGTATAACCTGCCTGTAAAACTCCCCAGCTGCTCTAGCTCTTTTCCTGTCAGAAGGCTGGCCATAGAATAAATTAAAAGTACAGAATTGAAACCAAGATGTGAAATTAAACTTTTATTAAAGTAAGTCAGGTTCTGGATTTATTTTAAAGAGTGAGGCAATAAAAGTGAACATATAAAAATTGCAATTTAAAATAATGTACATTCTTTTTATGTAATTCCTCTGTTTTCAATTTTATCGGTACAACTGAGTTATATTTACTGAAGTTGCATACCAGTGTTTTTCCAACTGTGATGGTGGCTTGTGTGTTTGATGACTTTCACTTTTGGGATGCCATGGAGAAAGGAAGGGAAATACAGGGGGAAAGGGAAACCACAGAGACCTCGTTACAGCTCCTTGGTCTGCCACCACCTGGCACCAGCGCAATGTAGGGTAGCACAGAGGTCTCCTGATTTTACTACAGGGAAGGAAGCCTTGAGCCAAGTGTCCCACCCCTCCCAGGCCTCCCCAGCCCTCAAGAGGAGGCAGCTGCCTCAGCTGTGGACTCTCCGCCTTGTCCTGCAGATCGGTGGTGGCCCAGCCCCCTCCAGGTATTCTGCACGTGGCATAGGGGTGAGAGGAAAAATGGGACAACTGCATGGGCAAGGATGCTATCTGCTGGCACTGGGGCTCTTTAACTATTAGTTAATCAAATCTCCTTAGTTAAATAATGATAGTGTCCAGAGCACAGTTTCTCTGTACTTCAACAGCAATTGTAGCAGGAGTGATTTGAATTCTATTGAATTGCTTTACCTGTTGATATCATCGATATGTATTGCTTAACTTGACTGAAGGTGAAGTCTTCCCTCTTGCTTCAGGATCTGCTGGGGTAAGGAGGAAGAACCCTCATTTCCTTTCTGGATTCTTCTGAACGTGTTATCTTTGCATTGAAGAAACTGTAATTCCTGTAAAAGAGCATTTCCCAGTGCGTTCTGTAAGGAAGGCTCAGGACAGGGAGGAGCAGGTGTGTAAGTGGGCAGGATGCATCTTGTACCCAAAAAGGATGTTGTGTTTGGATTCAAAAGGAGGAATCATTTGGGTGGAATAGAGAAATTACATCAGAAAAAGTGTTTAACTCTGTTTGCTTAATTTGCTTATTCTCTGTCTCCACCCCATTTATTTGTAGGGCTGTGGACTCAGTCCTGCAATTACCAAGCCCCTGCAATTACCATTGTTTTTGAAGACACACTAATTGTAATGGATCAAGCCCACACAACACAATCAGTCCAAAAGGCTACTCTGCATCTAGAGTGGTGCCATCCACAGGGGGCTGGCAAGGTTACTCACGTCTTTCATAGGTACAAGAGTTTCTTTCAAGCACAAAAATCAATTTTTCACTTATTTGCAACTGAGTATTGCCCTATTCCTATAAAGAGTTGGCTAGCAAAGACTGCAGGAGCAATGCATTTGAAGGTCTCAGATGAGGTTTGCTCAATGTGGATATAACACTGCACTCTTCTGAGCTTCTCATGCAGGTTACATTATTCTTCTTTGGATGATAGGGACATTGGGTGTACAAAGGCAAAGTCATGCAGATGTTTCCATGCAGGACAACATTTTCCTCCGATGTTGATTCTTTTGGTATTTAATAAATTCAAAGAAAGCAATTTACCTGTTTTGACCAGTTTATAAAGCTGGAGAGAAATAGCTTAGGTTATTTCAACTGGACAAAAGATGAGGTTTATAATGAAGTGTCCTGAGTCAGAACTGTCTACTCTGGAGCACTCAGGATTCATCAGGTGAAAAATGAACCTATGTAGACTCTTCTCCCCTCAGGTCTGCGGTAAACTATGTACTTTATGGTGTTCCTAATTCACATCAAGGGAGTTTACACAGAGACATTAATTCTGTACAAGTAAACTAGAGAATGAATTACAACACAACTGATGCATTACTGAAGATAATCTCTATTAATTCTCTGTGTGGATAAAATGCTGAATCATCTATTCTGGAGCTATTGTTTCTCAAAAATTGCAAAGTCCAGCACCAGCCTACAAAGCTCATGTTCTTGTCTGACATTTGGGAATGGGCAAGGTTATTATTTTGATGACTGGATCCCATTCTTACTTGCCCCATTGCCACTGCCCTCTGGCCCTTGTACTTTGGAATGGGAGAGATGAAAAGGATTTGTCTCCTGCAATGCTGGGGCAGAACAGAGCGGGCTAAAGCTCTTGTGGTTTCTCTGCTGTTACCAGTGTATTTCCATCTGGAAATCACTGAGGGAGCCTGTTAATTCAATTTTATTACTGTATATTTTAAAGACTGTCAAAAAAGCTCAGGGCTTTGGCACAGGCCTTCATTTTAGTTTAGTCTAAATCAAAATAAATAATAAAATCCTCATGAAGATGTACAGGCACTGAGATACTTATCCAACCTGACATGATGAAAAAATAAACTAATAATGTTTTATAGGCTCATGAAAAAAATATTTACTTACCTTATATGACTATGCCAATAAAGTTTTAAACAGATTAAAAGCTGACAGATGCCAATGATCATACCGTATGAAAATAAAAAAAAAGAAGGAAAGGCAATTATGTCAAATTTAAGCTTACCAAATCTGATTTAAATATATTGATATCTAAGTGTGACATATACTTGATTCTCTTATAAGAACAAGAAATTTTGGTATACATTTGGCAAATCCCTTGAGATAGCTGAAGAAAAATGGTACAAATGTACACTGGCTAAGATTTTGGACTGGAATATGCAGTGTGGGAGTCTAACTAATCTTGAAATGAGGCTATTTTGGACTGTGCAGTTATGTTTTTAAAGATGCATCTGAGATGGAGTGGCTGCAGGGAGATGGGGCGCTCACAAAGTCAGCATGTGAACACAGCTGAATGGAGCCAAATGCTGTAGTGCGCATAGGGACATTGAAGTGTTCAAGTATTTAAAGTGTTTGCCCAGGAGATATAAATGTCTAGGGAAATTGGGGGACATCACCAAACCCTCTACCTAGCATAGAATTACAGAATCGATTATGTTGGAAAAGACCTTTGAGATGGAGTCCAACCTATGACCAAACATCACCCTGTCAACTAGACCATGGCACTGAATGCCACATCCAGTCTTTTTAAACACCTCCACTGATAATGACTCCATCACCTTCCTGGGCAGTCCATTCCAATATCTAACCACCTTTTCTGTGAAGAATTTCTTCCCAATATCCAGCAAAAACCTCCCCCAGCTGAAGCCTATGTCCTCTTGTTCTGCTGCTCTTTGCCTGGGAGAAGAGCTGACCCCCGCTTGCCTACAGCCTCATTCCAGGGAGTTGCAGAGGGTGGTAAGGTCATCCCCGAGCCTCCTCCAGGCTAAGGAACCCCAGCTCCCTCAGCTGCTCCTCAAAGGACTTGTGTTCCACATCCTTCACCAGCTTTGTTGCCTTTTTCTGGACAAAGTCACAAAGCCCGTGCTGCCAGAAACAACCAGTTTGGGTTGTGTATGCGTTTCTTAGATGGGAAGTACTTTTGGCACAGAGCTGCACTTCTGCTGTGATTTGCATCCCCTGCTAAAAACAGATTGGTAGCTCTGAAACCAGGAAACTTTGGGATCAAAATGTACCTCATGGATATCTCCACAATGAAAACACATTTCTGAGATGGATATTTTTTTTTCCTTTTTTTTTTTCTTTAAATTTTAATTCAGACCTGCAAACTAGCTTGTAAAACAATGTGTAAAAAATTGCATAACATATTTTTACCCATGGGAGATCTGTAGCTGGATTTTATTCTTTTTAAAATCAGATTTGAAAATATCTAAGCATCCGTGAGTATGATGGAGATTAACTGCTATGCAAAATGACTGCTTTCAGAGAATAGTGCTGACCAAAGCTCAGCAAGAATAAAAGGTGCAAGCTCTGTTATGTGATACAAATCTATTGTGAAAAGACTGGCAATGCGTATGTCTTACTGCTACTTATTATTTTAACCTCTTTTCTTTCCTTAAAAACAAAGGAACAAATTGTATACACCAGAATCACAACAACATACACCAGAGTACTTCAAACCAATGCATTGAGCAGTGCCTGGAGTAGAGTCCTGCTTGGTGGGCTCTGGGTCACTCCTATGGGTCCATACAATCAGGGTTCACAGTGGCATATGAACCTCTCAGTCCTCCCCTTCCTTCACATGCATTTTTTATTTTCTAATTCCCCACCCTGGACTAAAGTGGATATTTCTGGTCCCTTTTTCAGGTATGCCCTTTCCTGCAAGTGCAACATGACTGTGTGGTTTGGCCTGTTTGCTTCCTGAGCTGCTTTTAGAAAAACTCCAACTTTTTTATCAATTGGAGCTACAGGAAAAGCTGTTTCAAGGCTCACTGGCAGAGCAAGCAAGCCCATTCCTTAGCACTGGAGCTAAGCACTCCCTGACTGATAAGGCTGCAGCTGTCTCCTACCAGCCATGCTGGAATGACATGATGGATGAGCAAGTCTCTCTCCTCTGTCTTCTCCAGTGCTGGTCAAAAGCAGCCTGAAAATACAGTAAATCTTTATTTAACTCCAGCCCAAAGATCATCTTATGACTTCAGAGAAAGCTTAGTCCCACTTAAAGCCAGGTAGTGCAGGTTTGACTGCTGAGAGGAAAGATGTTGAACAGCAACTGGATAATGGACTATTTGCTTAGAGTTGATGGACTCCTCTAGTCTTGAAAAGCATTTGCTACTGCCACCATGCAGCAAAGATAAGTCCAATGTTATTTCAGTTTTCTGAGATGGGTTTAAGGTGCTTAATATTAACACAAAAGTTTTAAAGACAATTAGCAAGCTCCTTTGTTTGATTTGGTTGTTTGGGTTTTTAAAATAAATGCCTTTCAAAGCCCTTATCTTTGTTTTCCCATTACTTGCCTATTATACAGCAGTCATAACATCTCATAGGGAAAACCGAGCAATCTGATCACTGTTTATGCCAGTGTACCCTAGAAAAGTACCAGTTGTGGCTGGCAAGCGTCTTCAGTCCGTTCTGTTACAGAGGCTGTTGTGATCAGGAGGAACTCTAGTCAGAGAGGAAGATTCCCAGTTCATTTAATCTTTGGGCTTTCTGGAGGCATAACAACAGTATTTATTACTGCTTTTTGTTTTTAATGGCCTTACTAAAGGCCAGCAGCTCCTCAGATGCTTGGTGGGCCCGTAGCCCAGTTGTGAGTAATGAACTGTCCCTGACAAACTCTGATGTGAATTGAGCCCACACAGGGCAGTTTGCTATAAACAGAAATTCACTGGCTCCCCTTTTGACAGGTATCTTTATCTCTCTCATAGACTTAGCCAAAGGATCTGCTCCAAAGATCCCAAACTCCCAGACATTCAAAGTCTTCGTACAAACATTGCAGTTCAGGGCCGTCCTTTAATCACTGGCTGAGGGAAGAATTAGAGGTGCAACCACATGATGCAAGGCTGCCGCATTAGAAGGGATGATGATAGAAAAAACCTGGGGAAAGGCTTCAGCTGGAAAGAAGAACTAGCCTGTTGTGTTCCCCCGACCCTAGTGACAGAGGATGTCACCTGTGCTGAGGAGTCCTTCAGTTTCACCATAGTCACTTCTAGGTTTGTTCTCCTGGTCTCTCTCACACTGTGGTCTCACTGCCAACAAGGCACACAGCCCCCAAGAGGAGACTTCTTGTTGTGGGGTATTTCCCTTGCCATACAAAAGCACAGGTCCAAGTTGTGCAGCTATAATAATAATAAGTGGTTCTTAATCAAGGACTATCCATGAGTTTTTCCAGACTGACCATTCCAAAATTTTGGGATGCTTTCCTTGCTTCATATTACATCCTTTTTTTTTTTAAATAATTGAGTTCTATTAGCTACTTTGATTTACTTTTTGGTGGTTTGCTGAGCTTAGATAGGTTTTCATGTTGTTTTATATAAAACCATAGTTCTTTCTGTGGGTGCTGGGTTACAATTACATGGCATTAATGGGCCCTGGCATAGCAATCCTGTGCCCTGGAGCATGTTAGGGCTTGCTTTGGGGCTTTGCTTCCTTCTCGCTACGCTACAGCTTGAATATATGTTCATTTGTTGTTTGGTTTTACCCCTGTCCAATTGTTTTTGCTGGCTTTTCTGCTCTGTCAGGCTGAGAAGTTTAGTGGGACTTCTTCCATGCAGAAGTTCAGCCGTGTAGAATCTTGAGGCAGCATTGTCAGTGCTCTGCTGATAAATGTTGTGTTCCATTAGGAAATGGACAGAATCATTCTAATCCTAACTTTACTGTGTGTTTGAATTGCTAATGCCAGTAGATTGTACTCTTTCTTTTTTCCCTTCTTGGGCTTCTTCTATTCATTTTAAGGATTTGCTCAAGAATTAACGTGCTTGGGGTGTCCATACGTTTGCACTTTGTTCTGATCTGCATTGTAACTTTCTGTGATCTATGGCCCCCGGCACAAGGAACTGGCAAGGAAGTGCCTGAAATTGTGGTCTGGCTGCAGATACTGTTTTAGAGCCTCATCCCTCTACTAATCTGCATTACAGACAAAAGGCCAGATCAGTGCAATTCTCCTGAGCTTCAATTCAGTGACCCAAAATATATGCCAGCTGAGAATCTGGCCCAATGTCTTATTTATAACTGAGATAAAATTTGCAGAGAGAGATAATATCTTTTATTAGATCCCCTAGATTTATTTGGGGGTGGAGTGTGGGGGAGGTGGGAAACAGAATTTTTTTGGCATGCAAGACTCTTTTCAGGGAGAAGTATCTTTAGTATCCTCATCTTCTGAGGATGCCATAGAAATTGTTGTAAGTCTGTTCACAGCAGAGGTGCATGAAAAAAGTGTGAGTAATGACGAAGCACTGAGTTTTCTCTCCTGGGTCCTGCACTCTTTCCTGCACTGAGCCCTCCCCTTTTGTCATAGCTGTCTTACCTGGGGAACAGAAGACTTGTGGTCATCTCTCCCCAGATCCGACAACGCCCCGTGCAGCTGACCCTATTTCTTCCTTGAGCTGGTCTGTTTGTTAGGGCTGGTGTGGTAACTGGCTGTGCCTCCCTGGGAGTGCTGCTTCTTCCTTCTCCTGCAAGAAGGGAGCACACAAAACCATCTCGCTGGGTTTACATAGGTGGGCTGGGCCCTGTGGCTTCACCCTCTCCCCCAGGTCCTGTTGTGCTGTCACATGTCCAGCACTGCGCTTTGTACCTCACAAGTAATCAGATGCAGTTAGAAAATACTGATTTTGATGTACTCTTGAACTATTAACCCATGACCTCTTCAAAGGGGACTTGAAAAGAAGATGGCCAAGACTGTTTGAATGATTGGGCGGTTCCAGGTCCCCCTCTGAGGTGTGTGTTCAGCAGCGGTGGCTGAACCTGAGGACACAGTGAGGTGAGGGCTGCTGTCTGTTTTCTCCAGGCAGACAGGGCTGCCAGGTTAGTGTGAGTGAACACCAGGTGTCGGTGAGTGATTCTGGCTGCCAGTACAACTGGCGTGACAGAGCCCCGTGAAGCAGAGATGGCAACAATGCCTTTCAATGCTTGCGTGCACCAAGTGTTCAGAGTCCCATATATAAAGCAGGAATTTCATAAACCTCTTTGAGCAAGGAAACCACTTCCTCAGTTTCCCTAAAAGCGAGTGAAATCAATGCCTTTCCAGAGATCCTCATCAGCCACTGCCAGCAGGTGTCCCAGCTGTGCTTCTCTACTGAAGATTTACCACTTGGTCTGTCAGCACGAAAACATCCCACCTTCTTCATGTTTTCTGACACCCTGGTGGGATTTGCTGCAGAGGCCATGCCTGGATTTCTTTGCCAAATCGGTCGAGAATGTAATAGGTGAAATGATGGAGGGAGCTCAGACTTGAACACGGGGGGTACAGGGTATAACAGGAAGAATAAATCTTTGTCCCCCCCTTCCTGGCCAGATGCACCGTAAGCCTGACAGACTTATGATTTTATATGGAGAGCAACATATGCTACAGCTTTTATTTCTCTAACCATTAATCAAAAGGTATTTTGTATAAACAACATAATTGCCAGCTCTGGCCAGCGTGGGTGGGCTGACAGAAAGGCTTTGCAGTTACAGATAATCTTTGCCAGACACTGGCCCTGGTAGCCAGCAGCAGCTGTACGGACCATACGCCAGCGTGGGTGGGTGTGCGGGGCTGCACACCGGGCTCCAGCCTCAGTGCTGGCAGGGCAGGCAGAGCTGCCTTTCCAGCTAGCCCAGAGAAACACAGCTAAGGACTGAGAATAGTGGTGTTTCAGCAGAGAGAAACCCTCTTGCATTTGTCTGGGCTCTTTGTCTTCATGGACTTTAGCCTGGGTTATGTCTGCTCAGTTCCTTATGATATCAAACCTGTGCTTTTTGTTTTCTGGGTTGTGCCAAAGAATGTAAAACTGCGGACAAGACAGCTCAGCACACATGAGCAGGAACTTCTTGCCCACAACCCAAAGTAGGGTAGGAAACTGGAAATGTTAAGAGGACTTTCCCTTGGTGCAGGGGCTGGGGGGTGACATGAGCCAAGTGTTGGGTGCAGAGGTGGGCGTGATGTTCTGGCAGTGAAGTGCCTACTGGCAGTGAGCTGGAAGAGAAGTGCTGGACTGGAAGCCTTTTCATGGATCTTCCAAAAACCAAGTCACAGGTACTTTCTACCTCATCTAAGTCTGTGAGAGAGGAAGAGCCACATGCTGCTGCAGTGGCAGAGGCCATGCTGCTGCAGTAATGCTTGAGCACCTTTTTTTGGAGGGCAGTTGAGTTTTCGGGCTCTGCAAGGGTGCCTGCTGTGAGTAGACTCTGCATGGACAGCTTCTGGGGAGTTGGCAGGAGAGGACAGCAAAGCTTCACAGCATCAGAGTTATTTCTTGAAAGGAAAACATTTTATTGTCCAGTTTTATGCCACTATTTGGTGCCTTAGTAATTTATCTCAAAGGACTCTTTCCAGGCTACTGATGCCAGGTGATGTGAAGCTACAGCTAGGCCAGAACTCTGGTGCCAAGGTGGTTTTGAAAAGCATCCAGTGTGAGCAAGAAGTGCCAGGATGATAATAAAACACTGCTTCCGAAGGCACTTTCAGGAATTAACAATCTATTTTAAATTTAAGAAATCTGACAGTTTTATAAGGGTAATTTCTAGACTTTTGGGACACATCTACCAAAGAGAAAATGCTCTGGTTCTCTTCTAGAAATACTCATTGATGAATTTAAAATACCAGACCTGCAATAGGAATAATAACATCTGTATGACAGCAACAAAATCATGCATCTCTGTTATTGATATCTTCATCTATTGGGAAGGATCCTATCAGCTACAGATTATCTCTTGATTCCTGTACTTACCAAAAGCTCATCAGTGGCAAACAAGGCTAATGTGGAGTGTGAAGAAGTACACCACTGGGTCAGCAATCCTCCCCTTGCCTAATTCCAGCTGTTATATGGTGTTAGTCTGGTATGGGAGTGACAGTTCTGCTACATTTAATTTCCCTAGGAATCATCAGAAAAGCAGGGGACAAAGGGAAATTAATTCAGCCATCGAGATTGTCACAAAAAGTTAATAGTATACTGAGAGAGATTGGTACCAAATAGCAAATTTCAGAGTCAAATCTTGATGCCTGAAAACTTGAGAAGATTCTTAAATCTGGAGATCTGATTACGCCAGTTCTAGAAGTCCTTTAAAACTTGCATAGAAGGCAGCCTTGCATTCCTCACCATCTCAAAATTTAGTGCTGGTTACTTTACAGTGAAAGCAGATTTATATTTTGCTGGTCTTGGAGTGATTGATTTGCTGAACATCAGAAGATAGAATTTGCTATAACAAATTGTTGGATTGATGATCTAACACATGAGTATGCTGTTACTGACAACGTGTGATGATTCAAAGGCAACAAACACATCTTGCTGTGCCATCTCTTAGGAAATAATTTCTACCTGACACTTCTAGTGATCATCTTACACCATGAAGCATGAGATTTGATTACTGATACTTTGGCATGCATAACTACAAAGGTTGTTATTTTTAATGGAGTGGACAGCATGTCTCATGAGAGGTATAAACACATCGTGTGCGTTTGAAATACGATTGTAATGATTTGGCTTATTCTAATACAGAAGACTTTGCTCAATTTGATTAGCTGATGATAATAAAGCATTGCTCAACAAATCAGCAGGATTCATAGTTAACATTTTTCATGAAGCCTCACTGTAAGGTAGGTAGTTTTCCTCTCAGTAATATGTGTATCTTGAGTAGCAGCAATTTCTGCTGAGAACGTCAGGCTTGGGAACAGCAGTGTGAAGTTGGATGTAGAAGAAATGGCAATTTCTTCAAGGGAGAATTGGGATGACAGAGCACTATGATTCGAGTGAGCCATTGTTAAGTAATGAATTCTCCATTACCCATTTTGGCCCTCTCTTCCATGGTGGTATTTTTGGCCAACTAGCTTGCAAATCAGAAGGACTGGTCTTCCACAAACATTTCCTTGTGCTATTTATAACTGCTTCCTCAAAAGGCTGTGCCAGTTGAATTCAGTCTTTGATGCTGTTTCAGAAGTAGCAGCATGCTAAAATTTCACGTTGTCTCAGGAATTTTCTAGTTTGCATCTGTGTATTGTACAACTGCTCTGTCTCAGTTTAAACAACAGTGAGCAGAGAGTGACGAATAAGCTGCTTCCTTCAGCTTGCTGCATCCTGGCATCAAATTTTAAACTGTGGTTGACTTCAGTTACCAGCTATAAGGGTAGTCAGGCAGGAGTTAAGTGATGTAGACATCTCCTTAATGCAACTCTTTAAATGTAAATACAGTTGCAACAGTTGATCTTCAAGCCAGTTTTGTTATGACACTGCCCTTTGGTAGAGGTTTCCTTTTCTGGAGAGAATCAAAACCCACCTGGAGGCAACTTATTCTGAGCTCAAAGGCTGCAAAGGTGTAATCGACTTCTGGTTGTTTTTTTTTTTATTTAATTCTGAATTTTTATATGAAATAAAAGAGCTAAAATAACTCCAGAATGGACTAGAAGGACAAGATAAACCTCTTTTCTCATATTGTTCATGAATTATTTCAGAACACAGACTGTGTGGGATTTGCTGTTGAGCTGTAATCTCTACACAGAGGGACAGTAAAGTTGAGGACTCCTGTCACCTTTGGTCCCATATGTGGCTCTGTAGTTTGATTTCCCAGAGTGATCAATTCGAGGCAATTTACAGCCTGATGCTGGATTTACACCCTATCTGGTATGGCCTACATGTAAACCATCCTACTGCTAAAGATAATATTCTTATTGATCTTCAACATAAGGGAAAACCCTTCAACATTTGGGTTAATTCCAAGCCCAGAGGGATTTATTTCTTTTTTGGCTCTTCTCAGACAAATGATCCAAATGGGAAAATCCTACAGAGTCCTCTTCTGTCTGCTCTGATTTCAGCCACAACTTTAAAGCAGGCCATGGTATTTGCAATTCATGGGACCCTTCTCAAGCCCCCTCTTCTGCCTGGCATATCTTCAAAATCTTGGAGTACTTGAATAGATGAAGTTATTTAAAAAAATTAATTTAAAAAATCCCCCTCTGCTTGGTCTTGCTTGATTTTATCACTGGGTCAGGTAGCAAGGAAGGAAGCTGTTGGCCTACAGCTGAACCCTCCTTTTCAGAGCTGAATGTGTGTGGGTCCAGTTGTGCTCTGCACCACCAAGATTTTTGGACCTTCAGTTTCAGTGAAACTGAATAGAAGTTACAAGCTGCCTACTCTTAAACATTTATATAATTTTAAGGGATAGGTTTTTTTCTCTCTCTTCCTGCCCCCTCACTTATTTTTGATGGCTTTCTTGTTTAGTGCTTTTTGAATCCAGTCCCCACATTTATAGATCCCAGTGGAATGTTTTACCCACATGTCTGCCTACCCACGCCAGCCTTTGATTTTTACAGAGACCTGTAGCAGTGCCTGCATTTACAGTATAGCAAACAGAATTAAAAACCAAATTGAATCACACCTTGTGGCCACCTCAATCCAAATGCTGCAAGTATGAGGACTGTAAGTTATTATGCAGAAAACCTTATTTTTTTCAGATATGCAGACCAAATGTTCTGTGTCTGTTTCACCTTTTCTTCATTTCGCCTAACTTGAAATTAGAGCGACAATGGATATAGAGCATGCCTGGCTGCCTGTGTCTGGCAGGATTTCGGTCATCTATGAATTCATATTGCTTTTTTAATACTGCTGATAAGTGATTTGTTTTATTTCTAGACCATCTAGGAGATACAGACGATGCATTGCACAGTATGATCAATGCAGTGGCCAAGCTTACATCGACTTTACAAATAACCTTACTGTTACCAGATCTATACAGAGAATTAGGAAAAGCAAAAATGTAAGATGTCTTGTAACCAGGTTTCTGTTCCAGACTGGATGTTGAGATCAGGTATTGATTTGTTATCTAAAGTAGGCGAGGAGTAAGGCGAGGGGTGTTATGATGCCCTACTTACAATGCCATTCTGGAGACTTTTTTTCAGTTGATTTTTAGTGTTCAGTGGATTGCCCATTGATGGGCCCTGTCCTTTACTCTTGAAAGGAGACTTATGTGCTTCTGGCCCACCAAAGCAATACTGGTTGGCAATTATTCTCTCCTGGATAGAAGTGCTGTTGAGAGAATGCTAATATGAATCATCTTGCCCTGTTGCCATCGCTCAACCCTTTCCAGTTCACACCAGTAAATGTGCTCATACTTACTACGGCAGCACTAACAACCACAGGGGAAAGACCCCAGCCTTTTGTTCCAGAGCCTCTCTGCCCTCACCCATGTGGTTTAGTGTTTCAGACTGTTTCATTAACCACTCTTTTGACAGCTTCTCAGCTCAGCAATGTGTAAGGCTGCAGCTGCAGTAGGTGTTTCTGAAATTCTCCCTGAAATTGTGTAGCAAATCCGCCACCTCTTTACTACAAAATGCTGCTTCTAATCCCTGGTAAACCAGCTGATTTGCCAGAAGAATTTCTAGTTATTTATTTTTATGTCTTTCATTATTGGTTGTTTATAATTACTGTCAGCCTTCCAAACTTTCATGCCCCAACATTTTATTTGTTGTAGTTCATATTCTCTTTCTATTGGCTTCAGTTGGGCTGAAGTTGAGTCTTTGGGGTTTTTTTTTGAAAGGCACCTGTTTGGCTTGAACAATATCTTGCAATTTAACCATTTTATTGCTTTTCCCCATACTTTCCTGCCTTTTCTCCCTAAAGAACACCTCTTTTTTCCTTTTTTTGTGCTCCCCATGATTACAAACAAGTTTCTTAAATAGCTTCCATGCTGAGTCTAAAGATTTTAATTTCCTTGCTTTAAAGTTTTTTTAGTATCTACTGCACTTAAGCACAAAGTTTCTCTTCTGTGGCGCTCGTTGATGTGATAAGCTCCTCCCTGCGATGCTGAGTTACAGTGTGGCCTATGCAGCAGGACCACGTCCTCCCTGACCTCCTCCTGATCACTTCCCTCAGCTCCAGCCTGGCCCAGTGCTTGGATAAATGAATCTGATGGGAAACTGCCCGAGGCAGTGAAGGAAAAAAAAACAAGGAAAAAACCCCAAAACAACGGAGTCTTCTGACAGCCTTGGCAGTAGGCACAACCAGGTCTTCATCCCCAGCACCTGGTGTGGGACTTGAAGTAGTTCAGTGTTTCTTGCCTGACTCCTCAGACAGAGACGGACGGGTTGGGTTTCAGCTCTCGCTTGTACCTTAATGCTACTACAAGATGGATGAAAAAGTGCAGGTTCTCCTGATGTACTGGAAGCAGAACAAAACCTATTTAGCCAAAATCCTTATTCCTCTGTAAGAGCTGCACCCTGACTGCTGGTCTGAGGAGAACTGGAAGGTCTTGGAATAGGAAATTCTATGAAAAACCCTGAGCTGGCAGGAGCAACTTCAAGCCTGTCTGCAGGGATCCTGACGCTAATTACCTGCAGCCCACCCAAACCATAGTGTGCTTTTATGGGGGCACAACAAGTCAGGCGTGAGAATAGCTCTGATGAATAAAATCATAAGAGATCTCCATAGTTTTCCAGGCAGAATAATAGGGATCAGAAGATCTGGAAACAACAGAAATGTGATGTGCACAGACTTGTTTTTATTTTCCATTGGTGCTTTTTAATTTTTCTTACTACTAGACTAAGTGATAATGCTCCAGGGAAAAGTCAAGTGTGTATTTTAAATCTCCTTCTGCATTACTCTTGCACCTCAATTTTTTTCTCTGGATTGAGATTGCATTGAAATAAACTCCCTCTAAATCAAAACAACTGGGCACCTGAAAATTTGCACCCATAACTTCCAGAAACAATTTCACAGAGTTTGATATTACCAGGCAAAGATGCTACACTAACACCCTATGCATCCGTACTGAGCCCAGGCACCCACAGACAGCTGCCTCTCTGGCTCCTGGCTGCCCATGAAGGCTGGGCATCAAGAGAAGCATTTTCTCAACAGATGCCTTGTGCACGGTCCCTTCTCCCTTTATGTGCATCCCTTGGTGAGCTCAATGTGGCAGAGGCTGTTTCCAATCATGTAACTAGCAGCATGAAGACTCACTGGTATTTGGGACACATAGGCCTTACTGCTCTGGAGTAGGCACTTCTCTGTTGTAACCACGCTTGGTGACTCCACCCGGCCACAACTCCAGAATAAAACGTGAGTGGTGACACCTCAGGAGTGGATAACTAGTGTCAGGAGAAACTATTTTGGAGGGAAAAGCTGTGGGTGGATTTTGTAGTTGTCCAAGATTGGCTGTCATGAAGGTGTGTAAGAATTCAGGCAGGGTTGCCTGAGTCTATGGTGATGGTGGTGTGCTGCTGGCTTTGGCTGAGCTTCACTGGTGTCAAAGAAGTCAGCAGAGACTAACTTAGTGGGAGAAGCCACTCTGGAGTATGTGCATCCACATGGAAGAGTTTTATTTTGACCCTTTCAAGCCCTCATTTTGCATATTTCTGGTGTTTAGTGAATAGTAAGAACTGATACTTGGAGGTAGAGCACGCAAATATAACAAGGTGGAAGGAGGACATTGGCTTCCCCTCCTCAAAATGCCAAGAGACAAGCATACTTCCAGAAAATTCAGGAAATTTTTAAACTTGGGAGTGAGGTGGTAAAATCTAAACAAAGATTTCAAGGTACATATTTCTCAGGTTTTAAGGCAGCTCTTTTCTGGAGTTCAAGTCTTTCCTGTCAAGGACTGAATGAAGAAAACAGATGTCAGAGCTTTGCAGACCTGAATTCAAATCGTGCAGTTCCATATTGGCTCCATTTTCCTTCTCTCTGCATTGTTACCTTGAAAATATCTAGCTCTATTTTCAGTTCTCAGGTTTTTTTGCCATTTTCTAGTGCCAGAGCACAAAGTTTTAACCTTAAACAAATTTTTATAATCAGGTTCCAAACCCCTCAAACAAGTTATTTGATTAAAAGTACTGCTAGGTCTTTGACTGGATCTGTGCTAGCGGGGCTGTAATGATGCATAATAGCACTGAGTGCTGTGACTGGTCTCTATTACTACCCAAAGGAAATCCAGAGTGTAGAACTTTAGCAAGCTACAATTTCCCCATGGGCAATGGGATCGTGCTTACTAGAAGGATCCCTTGATCATTCTTGCAAGGTAAGACATGGAAAACAAATTACAGGTTTTTGTAATGACTCTTTATCATTGCAGCAATGCTATGGCCAGTCTGGACTAGTAATGAGTTTAGGTGACTCCCTAGTTTTGTTACATTCCTGTGCCTTAAGAGTTTATTTAATTGAACCTCTGTGTTTTTATTACCAAACTTTCCTGGCTTCAACATGATATGAGGCAGTTCATGGGCTAGGGGAGCATGGAACAGCTTTAATTGTTTCAGATTCCCATACGCTGTCCCTCCTCCTCCACCCCGTCTCTCTAGAGGTGCCTCTGGGTCGAAGTTGAATTGAAAAGTCATTTAACATAAATGCTTTAGCATGCCTTGGTCCCCCAGGTACAGTGGGCAAGGTACCAAACTTCCAGGCATTTTAGGAACATCATGAGGATGGTGTGCCATAGCAATGGTGCTGCTGGCTGCAGTCTTGGCTTGCATGCTTTCCTTCAGCAATGCTGGAATTCCTCCTGTACTTTAAACAAGAACAGACGCTGTTCTCTAGGCTTCTTTCCATAAATATAGACAAACTGGGTCAAACCCTTTCCTCAGTTGCACTGAAGTAAATCAGAAGTAATTCCACTGACAGCCATGAACGTTGCAGTGAAGTTACACAGGCAGAGGGCAGAATTCAGAGCACTCTGCTTGCCTGTGTATGGAAAAGGCGTCACTGCCAGCCAAGCTGAAATGCTCATTTACTGCAGCACATGGATAGCATTATTATTACTACAGACTTTGGGTGGAAGTCAGTGGTTAAACACCTGAAATCTCAGTAGACAAAAGAGAAGACTATAAAGTTTTATGGCTACAGAGTAGGAGACTGCAACATGTAGGTTCGATTAAAAAAAAAATCAGAAACTATGTTATATTACATACTTTAGAGGTTTTGTCATGAGTTGATTAGTATGACTTAGTTATTAGCTGTTACTAGAAGCTTTCCACTGAGAAATGGAATTAGAAATACCAATTGCTGTATTTTTATTCACAATCCTGTTGAATTAATCTCAGTCTCCCAGATGCACAGAGAACAAGTCCTAAGGCTGTTTTGCAGGCTTAAATATTAGTCTATTTCTTTGTGGGGGAAAAAATGCAATCTGTAGAGAGAAAACCATGTTTTGTAACAGCTGGGCTTCAGATGCACACACCAGAGCAGAAAGGGACGAGGGCTGTCAGCCACATTTGTCCTTGGCAGCTGTAATTTCAGGGACTGGGATACTTATTTTCCCAGGCCAGCACCAGTACCTTGGTTTCTAATTCTCTTTGGCACCCCCTGACTTTATCCTATCCCTTTGTTTCCCTTCTCTTTTCTCTGCCACCCTTACAATTCTCCTTCACTCTGCACCCCCTCTTCAAGCCCTGTGATAGCTATCCTGAGCACTAGAGAAAGGTAAGGGATTAGATAAGAAAATATTCATGTTTCCTCACATGAACAAGAATTCACAGGCAGACACATTCCTGAAACACATTTAACATATATATAATTTTTTTTTTTTTACCTTGCAGCTAGATCATATACATCTTTTAAAAAGTCAGTTAGGTTTTTATCCAGTGTCTGACTGGACAAATTCAGGTATGTTTAGTGCCAGCACATATATGAGAAGATGTCAAAATGGTGGCAGAAGGTATTGATGCTGAATGTACCTGAATTTGCTACTCAGAAGAACCTAACATCAAAACTGAAAAGAGCCTTCATCCTGACTATAGTGAATTCATTAGAAATACAAAATAATGTTTTCAGGCAATTGTTTGTGTATCTGTCCAGCCCCACTCCTATACAAAGCCCTCTGCTTCTTCCTCTTCCTTCCTATCTTATCCTGTGTATTTTTAACCAGTACAACCAGTGAGATCCAGCCTCTACCTGAACCGGGCTCCATTAGGTAAGCTCCCTGGGTTATGACATTTAAAGACAGGAAAAGCACAAAAAGTAATTTGAGAGGGTAAGTTAAGAATTCAGATGAGCTTTTGAAGGTGTGGCAGCCCCCAAATCAGCCCAGCCCAAGGAGTCTGACTTGTACTGGTTGCAATGGACAAGCGTTGATGTTCCTCCAGCCTCTCTTAGAGTGAGCAACTGAGCTAACGGGCAGCTGACAGCCTCAGCTAAGGCAGCGGGATCCTGCTGAGTCCTGCTTTTTGATCTGATCCTGGGAGCCCTTGATTAGAGCATAAAACATGGATAATGTGAGCCTTCAATTTTTTTCACATTTGTACTTGAGCATGGTATGCCCAAGGGAGACTTGTGGATGTTTAGGAGTTCACTGATAATCTTATTTTACCCATTTTTATTACTGATTGAAAAGTCAGGGTTGAAGGGATTTTTTTCCAGTCATGGTTTTGCTGGTGGAGAAATACAAAGACCCTTTTGACATGCGAAATGATGTTATATTTTCTTTTAAAAAGAGTAAATTTTATTGTGCGCCAAGCCAATTTATAAATGTGGTCTCTGTAACTAGCACTTTTAATTACAGGAGGAAAAACGGAATTAGTTCATTAATGCTGTGAAAAAGAACAGTGACCTACCTGCCAAATGGCAAGGTGGAAATAATTAATCTGGTCAATTAAAAAGAAACTGATAAATTAAAATGCAAAGCCTTCCATGTGGCGCGTTAAATTAGAATTGCACTTTCCAGAATGTGTTTATTGTCAGACTTGATCCTTTCTTTTCTTGCTTGCCTCAGTTCTGTGTTTGGCAAGTCCTGTTAGTGAGTTCTTTGGCATTCTGTGTCAATGTATAAATTCCTATGCCCAGGCATATTTTGCAAAAGAGAGCTTGCAAGATCAAGCTCTTTATGAAATCCAACTGATAAAATGCACATGCCTTGTTTTTTACTGTCATCTTAAAAACCTCCATATTCCCTTCGCTTTGCTTTGCTTGTTTTCCCACCGTTAAATGTCACTTGCTTTTCCTTGGGCTTTAAATGACCTGGGCATGGGGCTGAATTGCTGGGGTCACCTCAATCAATTTATGACTCCAAAAATCTGATCCACACGGAAACTACTGAGCTGATGGAGCTGAACCCTGAAGTATACAGCGTATTTGCTCCACAGAACTGGAAATAGTAAAACAGTTTCTTTTCTATAAATATCAGTAACTCCTCTTGACATTTACAAGTACATAGTATTTTTTTACACACTGCATGATCTCAAAAGTGCTTAACAGATCAGTGAACTGTGTATCTGCTCAGCATTTGTAACTACAAAGCCATTATGTGCCCTGCACCGTCCCTCACAAAAGCTCACGACATTTGCATTAGCTCCTGTCCATCTCAAGGCCATAAATTGCAGTAAGAAATATGAGCTACTTACTGAATGGTTGACCAGTGCTCTGATGCAGACTATGGGAAAATATGAATGTTATTGTTTACTTTAACTAGGGCATATATCATACAGAGCCAAGGACTTCTCGTTTGTTAAGATGAGAGTTGCTCTCCTCAGAAATACTTCGGGGCATGTCCCATTGCTAACGAAAAATCAAACTGAAAACCAAAAGCTTGGCAGAGGATGATCTGTAAGTTTTATATCTGAAGTGTTAGAACTGGCAAGCATTAAAAATACAGGGGGGAGCCAAGTCAGATGTTTCTGTGATGTGGTAAAAATAAGCAGTGCGTGTTATAGCCTCTTCAGAAGGTGTGGGTTTGCCTTGTGAGAGGGAACAGTACTAGATGGAATAAACAGCTGTGGCCAGAAATCAAATTCCTGGCAGTTCAGCAGCTCTGGTCCTCCTTCCCCAAAACTACAAATCACCAGGGGGATTTCCCTCAGACCGGCTCTTGCCAGCAGCTCTGCAAAATCACCAGACAGCCCCCACCACATGGTTTTAACTCCTGAACACTTGTATGTGTCAATTAGATTTCCTCACTAAACCCTTAAGACATCATGATTCAGAGCTGAATTATACACTCTGCACCCATTTTTCTTATCCAAACCAGCATATCATTGCCTCTGTCCAGCTGGGAATTTCTTCCTGGAGAGGGGGGACACAAGAAGCTCCTATCAGTGACCAAATACAGAGTGAGGCAAGGGATAACAAATTTCTTTACTGTAAATGAGCACAAAAAATGTAAAATCTACCCTGAGGTATAAAACTTGCAAAACTCTTTTAAAATCATGACGTTTCTCAACATCTCTGTCAGCTTCTGCTGTAATGGCCCTATAAAAACTGAGATGGGTGTCCATTGCTGCATGATGAAAGCTATCCCAATTAAAAAGATAAATCCTCAAAAGCAATTAAAAGGTTTCTGAGACCACATATATATGGGAGGCTGTCCTGACATGACAAGTTGTACAAGCCATGTTAAATTAAAGGGAAATCCCAGATACCCATTTTCTGGGCTTTGTCCTGCTGACTTGCAAGGCTTGCTCTCCTCTCACCCCTGTCTTTCCACCAGTCTGTACCCAGGGATTGTTGCATCTCACAGTGCAAAGTCCCATCTCAGATTCAGATGTCCACCCAAGCTGATGAGGCCATCTTATGCTTCCTGAGCATGTAATGAAGTGCTCTTGTGTGTCATGAGCTGAGGTTGTGTGATAGAAACCATGCTTCTCCTCCTCATCCCTGTGCGTTTTGCCTCAGTGCTTTGCTGCCACAAAGTCGTGGTCATGGATTTGGTGAGACTGGCTCTAGTGTTGCATATAACAGCAGAACAGGTGTAGGAATAAACAAATCCCAATTTGTGTTTCATGACAGCACCTGTTTTCAAACCCACAGCTGAAGGATTGAAGAAGAGACGGTTTAAGACGGACAATAAACTGAGCTATTAAAAATGTACTGTCAACGGCCCGGTAAGCTCAGCATTCCATTTGCAAGGCCCAAAGCAGGAGGTGAAGGTCTGCTCCGCAGGCATCACGATGCTGCTGTCTGGCCCCAGGAGCCATAGCCTGGCCAGCTCCTTGCCCTTCACAGGGGTGAGCAACCTTGCAAGAGCAGCTACGTAGCCCCAGCGCAGGTGTGCGCTTTCAGGTGGTGTCTCAGCATGCCATATCCTAAAGCACAGATTCCCAGAGGTATTTGGGAACCTCTTGCTGAAATGGTGAAGCTCAGGTGTTTACATGCCGTGCAGATCTTGGCCAGAGGGCTCTGTTGCTTCATACACAGTTGCTTCGCCCCTGACCTTGGACTAGAGAGGGAAGTGGCAGAAGGGGTGTGATGATCCTTTAAAGCCACTTCTGTGGTCAGAACCCAGCCTCGGTACCTGCATGAGTCAGGTCCCACTTCCCTATCTCTGGGAGAGGAAGAAGAGTTGCTGCCCACTGCACTGGGGGCCATTCCCCTACTCAGGGCACCCCTGAGTGTGTCCCTGCCATGGGTGATCCCTTTTGGGGGACAAAAGAGTGGAGGGGAGCACACATGCAGCAGTGACTGAGCTGCAACAGTGGGGCAACTGTGTGATCCAAACCTGAGTTGCATTTGGCCTTCCCTGCTTATGAATATTTGTATTTTTCCAACAGGCAGTGCCTCCTTATGCTATCTGTATTTGAGCTTTCCTCCTTTGCTTTGTGTCCCGTTGCACCCATGCTGTACTTGTCCTCATTTCAAAACCTAAACACGCGCCTCTGAGCAAGCTTCCAGGTTGTGGCATGTTTTATGTATCTTTATTAGCTCCAAAGCTGGCGTGAGATTACATGATGTCTAGATTTCCTTGCAGTCAAACTTAATATCCTGAGAAATGGGAAATTTTACTGAAATCCTGCAGCACTGGCCAGGGTGTGGGAGGGTCCACCCTCCTGTTTCCATGCTTGTGTTGTTGCTATGGATGTGGAGAATTATCTGGCTTGAATTTTTTTTTTTTTTTTTTGGTGGGGGAGCAGAGAGGGGTGACTTTGTGGTTTTTTGTGTATCAGGGTGGGGCAAATGCACTTTAGGTAATTTTGCCACTGCCCTGTTCAAATTAGTGCGAAGTTGTGATAGGAACTCAAAATGTGTAAATCTGAAGAAACCTATGGGGGAAAAATGATGGTGGAAACATGCTGCATGAAAAAGGTATTCAGCCTTCTGAGTACTATGGGAAAACAAACAGGAATAGCTGTAAGCAATAATCAGAAGGATATGAAATGTATGCTGCTACTTGGCTAGTATAAATATTCATTGCTTCAGGGGAGCCAGGGAAGCCAACATCAGCTGAGGATATTAGCTACATGTCATGGACTGAAATATTTCTGTGAAAAAGAAAGGGGGTGGCTGCAACTGCATTTGCAGGCAGAGCCAGAACTCAGTCCCTTGGAGGCACAGAAGTGCACTCTGGCTCCCCTGCAGCCCTTAAAGGCTTTATCCCATCCCAGTGCCCTTGCTGCCATCTGCAACTGCTTGGCTGCTCCTAGTCTGGGACTCATTTCAGATGGGAAAAATGGCAGAGTGCTTCTCCCTGGGAGCTTTGCTGCATAGTCAGGATGCTGGGAGAGGGAAGGTGCTGGAGGGTCCGTGTCAGAGGCACTAAGCTGCTCCCAAGGGCTGCACACCACACAGCATTATCCAGCTGCAGGGCTACTGACACACAGTGACAGGCTTGAAATCACCCTCCTGTGAGATCCCCGCCTCTCCTCTCTAGTGGGGACAGGCAGGCTCTAAGGGAGAAAATACAGCAGCAAAGAGCCCTTGGGAGGCAAAGTTGCCAGGCTTACTCCCCAGGTTTAAAGTAAAACTCCCCCGAATGAAATCTAGCACAAATCCTCACTAAATGGAGATGTGGTTATTGTTAGTGCTATAGCAGAGCCCAGGAAGGCTCCTCCAGGACTGCATCAGATTGCAGGGATTCAGACATGCAAGGTGAAGAAAATGGCAGTCAGGAAAATGGGTAAATGAATCTGTCTTTGTTCAGTGTCAGGAAATTAATGCCAGCTTCTTAAGGCATGGGAAATGACATTGGCTGCCAAATACAAACTGCTCTGGATTTCATGGGAATAATTATGACAGTGAAATATTTTCTTAACTTGACCTTTGGCCACATACTAAATGGAAAGAAGTAAATTTGGCACTGCAAATGCAAACTGAGCCAAATTAACTTACACCCATGGAGGATTTGGCCTTACAGACGCTGCTCCACAGGGCCAAATCCTGCTGTCACTTATGCTGGTGTAAATTTGACTGTTTTGCTGAACTGCATGGAAGTACTGAGGCTTGTGCTGGGTGAGTGTGAGCATAATTTAGAACTCAGTGAGGACCCTGCCTTGTGGAGGTCAGGGGTATCTCAACTGAGCAAATCCCCAGCTCGTGCAGGAGCTCCATAAGGCAGAAAAGTAGGGGTGAGGGGCCCCCTGGGGGCTTGATAGAAATGTGGTCTGAGGTGGGAAGTCCTAACTGGAATTGCATCCCTGTTTGCAGACAACTTCCTGGAGCTTAGTTCAGAGCCAGCAACCCCCTTCTAAGGGGTGGGCACACATTCACCAACAGCTAAAATGAAATCTCAGTTTTTGTAGCTCTGGTTTGTACTTCTAGTTGTTTCCAATGTGTTGATTACCAGTCCAGTCATGTTCATTTGCTTCCTGCCCCTGGAACCTCTTAATTTCAAATAAAGAAACAGTTGTTGGCATTATTACATACTTATTTGTATCAACCCAGATTAACACTTAATGGTTCTAGGTTCAAACAACAAACAAAATGACAACGTTAGCAAATGAGATGATAATCTGTTTTGCATTTTCATTCTGGGCTCGTTTCTACCAGTTTAATTCAAGAATTACTTTAGAAGAATAAAAAATATGATAGCACTCTATTGCTACAACAAGACAAACAACCTGTACTCAAACCAGGTTATATTTTCATCAGAAAAAGGGAGAACATATCAGACAGGAAAAACATCTGAGGAACCTGAGAACTATCTCACAGCCCATTTTTTGGTTTACTTTTCTGCAGTAATTTCATGGCAGAAATATTAACCAAGTGTTGTCACATAAGTTGCTTTCCTCATCATCCTGAAGCAAGGCTAATTACTTAGGTTAAAACTCAGAATGAAAGCATTGGTTGTTTAGGTTTCTTGTGTAAATATGCATCTAATTGAAAAATGGAAGATAGAGAAAATAATTCTGCAAAGCATAGTAGAATCTTAAATTATGGGAGGTTAATACACATCCTCAGTGTTTTCAAATGCAAAAGATAAGAGGTTTCTATTTAATGTATCTCCCTAGGGAGGAATTATCTGATCTCTAACATCAGAAAACACCAAAGCCAAGGCAAAGGCCTGCTGTTACTCTATCACAGAAAAACATGTTTCTTTGAAATTTCATCAGCTAGAAAATCAATGAGTAGGGTTTCGGATTTCATAGAGGAATTTTACTAGGGTTTTTTTTTAAGCACAAATGATAAAAATGCTATAAATTCTATCTTAGACTCTGCAAGTGAAAGGTTTAAGAGATTATGTGAGTAAATCATTCATCCCTTCTGAATATCCTGCTGTTAAAAGGGATCCCCTGATGTGATATATACTGTCAGGTTTGAATTTGAAGCAGAGAATTTCTTTCAAGTTCCCTTCAGGGAATCTGTACATTTTATGCTGAATATTAGGATCACCTCTCCAGGCACGAAGAGGAAGCTAGAATGAGACCCTAAAGCCATAGAGAAATTATCAGAAAGAGATAAACTGGTTTCCTTTTTTTATTAAATTCTCCTATAACCAGCTTTATAACCTAGCAAGTCACAAAAATTTCACAGTACATTACACATGCTCGCTGGCAGGCATTTCACAAGATCAGGGAGGCGTCTCTATGCGTTCTGCCCTGGATTGAGCACAAAGGCAGAGGGCAGGGCTCCCGCATCTCCCTTCCCAGAGACGCCATCCCGCTCTAACAGCTTTATATTTTGTTGACTGTTTCATTGCTACCGAGTCTTGTTACCAGCATTTCATGCCTTCCGAAGCCCCGATACGATTCCTGCGCAGGCTGAGAGGCATTGACATGCGGCAGAAAAAGAAGGTGGCCCCGGTTATGCCGGGTAAAGCTGTGGCTGCTTCTCATCTCTGACGGGAGGGTGATTCCTGCCTTGCACACAATTGCGAGCGCTCAGTAGAGACGGATGGGGCGGTGCTGTCGTGTGTGAGCAAACGCTCCCCGCGCTGCCACCGGCACCAGTCCGGGAGGCTCTGGTGAGGTCCGGTGTGCACGGACTGAACAAATACCTGCCTAGAGGTCAGACTACGCCACTTAAGGGCAGGTTCCTCTTCAATGTGCAGTCCCTGTAACGCTGTTAGAGGGGTGCAAAAGGCTGTGGTGGTGCATGGCATTGCCTGCATCTCTGGGCTGAAGGCACTGGTACCCAAAATTGCTGTCCCCCTGCTGATACCGAAAGGCAGCACAAACGCCTCTCTGCTGGCCCGTGCATGGCCTTGCTCCTCCTAAACGCGGGGAAAGGGCAGTAGGGATTTCCTAGAGCCGAGGACAGGCCAGCGCCGGGCCCGAGGGAGCAGGGATGTTGCGTTTCACGGCTCGCTTCGGGCTTCTCTTCTCCGTTCCTTCTCTCCAGCCATGCGACACAGGGAGCTGGAAAGCGCGGGGTTCCGCTCCCCATTGTGACGGGAGCGGCCCTGAGCCGGCGTCACGACTCTTCCCGCTCCCGACGCGTTCCCGCTCCCGACACGTTCCCGCTCCCAGCCCGCTGCCGCTCCCGGCGCAGCCCGGCGCAGCAGCGCCCTCTGCAGCACGGCCCGGCCTCGCCGCAAGGGTCACACGGGGCGCGGCTCCCGCTGAACCCCCCGGGACCCGGCTCCTGACGGAAGGGGCCGTGCTTCCTCAGGGAAACACCGTGTCTCCGCACCTGCAGCAGCTGCGCGGCGGTGTCGGTGTGCTGGCTGTGCCTTTGCTGCCGAGGCGGCCATCACAGCGTGTGGCCCTCGACGCTGTAAAAACGCGATGTGCCTTGAGCTGCTCATCAGGGGAAGAGCAAAGGATTTATGCGCGCTCTGAATTCCCCGTCCCTAAGCGCTGATGGTGCTTCTCCATCTCCTCCTGCTCCCCGTGGGAGCCGCAGTGATAAATACTATTGACAGAGCAAGAAAATCCGACACGCCGTGTCGAGCTCTCGCGTTCCTGTTTGCCGGCCGTGTGAGCGGCCGTGAATCAGCGGAGGGGCACACAAAGAGCTCTGTGAGGCACCAGAGAAGTGCAGCTCGGAAAAATCCGAGCTGTGTTAATTTTAATTTGGAAAACGGCTGTTAGTAAACAGTTCAACCCAACAGGATCTGAGTGTTAGCCAGCTCCCTTTGCCCTCTCCCACGGGAAAGAGAGCTATAAAATAAAACCGACTCATAAAAAGCTGTTAGTCAACCTGTTCCCTGCTCGTGACACAGGACGGAAAGGGTCCTAGGGGCAGAGCTGGGGGGAAGGAGAAGGTAAGCAGCAAGAAGGGCTGAAATTCAGGGAAGTGGATGATTGTGCACAGCAGAGGACTAAAAAGCCATGAGAAGCTCAGACCGTTCAGAGCCAGTGTGTACATTCACCCCGGGAAGTTTAAAAGTTTGTGATGCTGAGTGATGATTCCCATGTTCCAGAGAAAATGTGGCACTTGTGAGTTCCATTTCCCTCTCCGAGCCGTTCCTGGTAGGGTGGCTGTCGGGACACGGGTATCTCCCGGGGCTGGGGCTGTGCTGCAGGGGTGATCCTACGCGAGATGGATGGGAGTGCTCAGCCCTGTGCTCAGAGCCGCGGCGGCTCCGTGCTTGCTGGCGGAGGCTGTGCCCGGCCAGGTCTAGGCGAAGGATCAGAATCCCCTGCCAACTTCTACTTTTCGTTGTGCAAACAGTGATGTTTTCTTAATGTGCAGCAGTTGCACCATGGGAAACATGGGGTTAGCTGATTTCTAAGCAGCATTTTAAGTGGGTAGAAACAAGGGGTTTTGTCATTGAATTTGACTGGGGTTGTAGCATTCCAGTATTTTCCAGAAGCTGCTCTTGGATAGCTTGAAATAGTAGTCTGTGGAAATGGGTATTTTCTAAGGTGCAAATTTAAGACTCATTGAAATCAATGTGAACTTTTTTATTGGTTTTCCTGGGCTGCAGTTTGGGCTATAAACTACAGTGAATTTAGGGGGAGATCCTCAAAAATAGAAATGTTCCGGACTGAATTGTTTGCTTTGGCAAGGCCTGCTCTATGGCTGGGCTTTATTAGTTTAAATTCAGGAAAGGTCTAGGAAAATTATGCTAATCAAAAGGTTCTTTGGAAAATGAGTCCAAATGTCTCAATTTTTCTACTTAATGGAAAAGCATCAGCCAAAAAAAAAAAAAAAAAAAAAAAAAAGAGATGCTTTGCTGAAAATAGAGCCTACAAGTTTGTCAGTAGTTAAAGCCACTTTTACCTCATTTAGAAACTGTTTCTTTGTGTAGGTCAGGTTGTCCAAATGAGGTGCAAATACACTTCCCGCAAAAACATGAAGATGCACATTGTCCTGGCCATACCTACTCCTTAAGAAAACAGCAGGTTTTAGCAGAGTCTCAAATATAGAGGTATTTTATTGATTGAAAGGTTAAAAAGAAATAAGAGAAGCCTGAGGGAGAGGATGGATCTTTCAGTGCTTATCTTTCAGCCCACACAGCCACATTATCACATCAGTGTTCCAAATCTGAATTTCTCAGGGTTGGACTCTTCTGCCTTTGCTGGAGGCTGAAGCCAATATGGATTTGTGGAAGTTTTGAACTCAGGCTTCTAAAATAGGATGTTGTTGACAAGATATTATGGAATGGGCTGTCAAAATCAGCTTTTATTCTTGTATGTAACTTCACCATTTTTTAGACAAATTATATTCTTCTACTTGTTCATCTGCTAAAAGGGGCTTGCTTATCCAGTAGAAGTATCCACAACTTTCCAAAGGAAAACAGTAATCATATTCCTCCCAGAACTGCATAGGAAGACCCTTCTGTCTCACCTTTTATCTCTGTCTTACCATAAAGTCAGCCACCCCTTGATTACAGAAGTTTTTTGATCAGCTCTGACTGTGGAGCTGATCACAAGGGTCCCCAGCACTCACTGCTGATGGTGTCAGCAGACATTTGATGGAGATTTGGGCACCAAGGGGATCCAAGGTGGGACACAAAGTAAATTGTATCTCAGGCCCTCTGTGCCTCTCCTGCTCCTGCCGGTGCAGGTGGGCTGCTGGCAGAATGGTGGCCTTTGCTCGTGCAATGTGTGCTGTGATTACTGCAAAGGTAATTGGAAAAAAAAAAGTGTCCATTGCAGTACAATACAGCTTGTCATCTGCAACATGGGTGTGAAGCCCTTGCAAGTTTTGAGGACAAGAACATTTCAAGATGTCTTGTAAGGACAAAATGCATAAGAGGCTATTAGTGCAAATAAAATCCTGAAGATTGGCCTTGGTATGGTGGTGATGTGCATGGGAAACATCTTGAGCTGCTCACCTTTCAGATGCTGATGCTGCAACAGAGGGCTTCTTTCCCCTTGCTCCCAATAAAAAAACCCCAGAGGCTCTGGCTTAGGAATCTGGGTTTATCAGCAGCTGTTTGCCCATTGCAGGCCCTGGGAATATGGTGAGACATTTCTGGGTAGTGTTTTTTGGTTTTTGTTCAGAACAAAAGCTGTGCTGGCTTAGGGCATTAATTTAGGTGGATTTTACTATATGTATAGGGAGCATAAACTGTTACTTGCTATATTCCCTTCTCTCTAAATAAAAATGTATGTGGTTTCCTTTAAAAATGTATTTTGTGTGTAAGTCACATAGTGATAACATTAAATGTGGTATAAAGATGGTAATAAAAGTGGTTGTAACATTTATATATTTTTCATGACCAAAGTGCTCTGCAGTGGGAGATGCTATAAATGTGTGCTTGCCACTGGAGGAAGCAACAGTCCCACACTGCAGATGTCAGTCACATGAGCACAGGCCCCAGTTCTTCTGGGCACAGAGTGGGTGGGTAGGCAGCTCTCCAGGACAAAATGCGGGCAAGGGCGTCTGCCCCAGCATGTCACTGCCATGGGAAGGTTGGGTGGCTACTGCTGAGGAAGAGGCCATGGTGGACAGGGTGGAAAATACTGCTGGAATGGAGAGAAGACTCTGTGCAGAAGCATCTCTTGATGCAGCAGAGGAGGAAGTGCCTGTCCCAGCCCACCTCCTCCTGTTGGGCCTCAGCTCTGCCGCTTCTCCCTCTCCTTTCAGGAGCAGAGGCCTCTCCACTTTGAGGTCCTTGTGTTCAGCATCACCCAACCTGCTCAGAAACCCTGGGTTGTCTGGATGCACAGCGTACTCAGTGAGGAAAAGCACATAAAAACAGAAGGAAAAGGGAAAAACAGAAAAAATGCTGCTCTTGACATTTTCTCCTGGCTTTTTTTTGTGCTTTTGTTGTGATGTAACAGGATGAAGCAAACTGCAGGCATGCCGACTGCCCTCTAGCTGTACATTCTAAAACAGCCACAGCTTGCACAACTCCACAGCTTTTTATGGGGACATTATTTCTCTTGGGAGCATGGCTGTTCTCCCTTCCCAGCCTGTGGCCAGGAGCCGGTGCCTGCGCTGCAGGCTGCAGTCGGGCACTGTGCGCCAGAGCCGGCGGGCCCTGCTGCCTCCGCTTGTTCGCGGTGTACACCTGTGTGGGCATGGGAGGCAAGGAGGTGATGAAGTGCTTGGGGCTGCAAATCCTGGCAGCAGTGCCCTCATGAAAGCCACTGGCTGTATGGAAAACCAAGAACATATAAGTATCTAAACTGCTCTCCATTAGAGGGCATTCAACATTTGCACGGGCACGAATCTGCAAAGTGAATTTTTTTTAAAATGTCCAGTGACTTTTACAGAAAATGCACAATGAATATTAAATAAAGGGCATTGCCTATTACTGCACTTCAGACACTGTTATGTGGTGTGACTTTTTAAAAACTTTCTTTTTAAAGGTCATGCTGTTTATGCTGCATAATATATAATACAGTTGCACTGTAAATTAGAGATGTGCTTTACTGCTGCTGTGCTTCATGGAGTTGAACAAAATTTGAAATCACAGGTCTCCTCCTCATGGGGAAACAGTTGTGGGAAATATTTAATATCACAATAATCAGGGGCTTAATGGCATAGTGATGAGCTATGGAGGCCTCTCTAGGACACCTTGCTGCATCTCCTGTCTGCTCTTTAGTCTCTCTAGAACATTTTTCCATTTTGATACTGTTAAATTTGATTTTAATTTACTGTTATAGGATAACAGTATATGTTTTAGGGTAAACTGTAGCATTACCTAACCCACAGCATTTCCTTTAGCTGCACATGATATGCTCAGCCCTGACAGGTTTCTCCCCCAGCACACAAGAGTTGACTTTCTCTATGCTGAAATGGTTGCAGGCCTGTGCACATCCTATATACATTAACTCTCTGGAAGGATTAATTACTCTATTCCTTTATAATAGCTTCAAAACTTCAAAAATGCTGTTCTCTTTCTTTCCAGATAAACCACAGCATAGAAACTGGATTCTGAGGGAGATGCAGCCTGATTCCAAAATTCCCCTAGGACAGCTCTTCAGGGAGCCAGTATCAAAGGTAAGCAAGTGAGTTAAAGCCATGGATTTTTGATCCTTATTTTGAAAACTTCAGCTCATACATTGCTTCAAAAGGCAGAATACATAAAAAGGAGAATAGCCATGGAGCACAGAACCAGACTGTGTAAAAACACTGGAAGGCATTATGGTCCCATTTCACTGTGGAGTATGTATGTTTGAAAAGGGATGCAAAGACTGTTGAGAAAATAACACTAACTGATGCCAGGGTGATGGAAATGTCAAGTAAAGAAATTAAGCAAATAAACAGGGTTTTGGAGAAGTGTTGAGAGATGCAGGAAGAGTGTAACACAAGGAGGAAACTGAGAAGCAGGTTTCTTCCACCCAAGGGTACAGGTTATAAGCCTTGCATGAAATGGAAGTTACATGGGCTTTTTTTAAAGAAAAATGGAAAAGAATATAATTTCAGATTCACGGGTCTCTTTACCAGAGACTATTTTAAGAATAGTATTTGGATTGGAGGGGCTGGACACGGAGGACTGAATTATTATGTAAGCAGATGTTGCTTACTGTGCTGCTACCAAACAGGTTTGCAGGGCAACAGCTGCCACCCAGATGGTGGGGGCACTGGGACTCTGAGGGTCAGCACTGAGCAGTGTCTCTGAAGCCAGTTGTTGTAACAGATTTTATTTCAAAGGTAGATCTAAACTGAGGTATCATCCTAATACGGCCTTCCTGGAATATATTCCCAGTCCCTGTATTAGTTATAGAATTTGGTAGAACACTCGTGCATTATTAATGAGTTAGCAAATGGAAAAGTTTCTGTTTGTAGAACTGATTTTTTAATATAAAGCCATTTCTTGTGTTTAAATATACTTTCAAAATGATCTGCAACATATTAAAAATACCTTGGAAAAAGCAAAAGAAAGAAACATTTACACATAGGCACAAATTAGAGAATTAAAGCAACTCTTTATTCCAAGTCCATCCTAGAAGAGACAGACAACACATGTTTTTTCAAATGTCAACCAATGAAAAGAAACTTGTTCAAAATTTTGGAAGGCTAAAATATTGTCTTATGGGTGAAAACTTTATGATATTTCTATAACGACATTCGTGGTCAATATATCTTAAGCTTTACTTAACAGGACTGGTTACTGAGAATGCCCCTAGTTATTTGATGCAGCTTAATTTCATGAAAATAGTCTATTTTCTACTGAACATTGTTAAAATACAGCACAAAATCTTTAGAGATTTTTGTGAGGGTTAGCATGACCTCACAAACATAAGAACAAAATTCTCATTTCTGCTGTACAGTAACGTTTACTCAGCCCACCCACTGATCTTATACATCAGTGCCCTCAAAAGCCTGGCTTCATAGGTGACTGTGTTTTTCCCACTGTGCATCCCACTCTCTTCAAGGGGGTGCTCAATGACAGCTGGGATGTTTCTTCCATACTGTTCACATTGCTTCAGAAACTGCACGCACTCCTGAGTCACACTGTCACGCAGCATGATCATGTGCTTGGACATGTTCTCCAGCAAGGACAGGAAACACCGCTTGGCATAATACCACGTGTCAGTGCTCAGTTTTTTGTTATATGGCTCCAGGCTTTTAATGATCCTTGAAATACCAAAGTCATAGTTTCCCTTCACACAGTAGAGGGTACCAATGACTAGATTGACAATGCAAAGATGGTAGGTATTTTTATCAGGATTATCATAGGACAGCTGCTCTTCTGCCTTCTCGATCTTTCTCATTAGTTCCTCTGCGTCTTCATTCTGGCTTGTCAGGATGTAGGAAACGCAGAGGTTTGCTAACACAATGGCACTGACATCAAGAATGTTGTTGTAGTGCTTTTTAACTATTGGCTCATAGAACTTAATAGCCTCTTTATACTTGCTCTCCTGCATGAAGACCACGTGAGCCACGTTGAGCTTCCACACCTCATGATCCTTGCAGAATTCCATTGATTTGTAGAAGATCTTTTCTACCATTGTGTAGTTCTTCATGTCCCAACAAATCTTTGCCTGGGCCATCAAGACAGGTACATATTTATCCAGAGTCTCATCATACTCATTAATTGCTTTTCTTAGAGCTTCCTCATCCCAATTTTGCCTAGCTTCCTGTACCTGTTTTGTGAGTTTTCTTAGCTGCTCAGCCATTGTCCCTGCTGCATCATCTAGCTTGTGGAAAGCCTCCTCAGGGGCAGTTTGACAAGTAATAATGGCATCCAAGAAGTTGTACAGATAAGGTGTGAGAAGTTTGTAGGTCAGATGGGCATTCTCTGCCAACACATCAGCTGCCAGGTCGTAGTACTGATGCTTGCAATAGAGGAGTAGCAAGTTACCAAAAGTTTCTGGTGGACAGGGGTTCTGAAGGAGAAGAAACTGCAGCTTCCCAAAGCCATCAGTGGGCTGGTTGTCCATGTTCATGAGTGCTTGGTTGTGCAGCGTGACCGGATCCAGCTCTTCCTCAGTCCTCGGCGGCATATCCGTGAGCGCCTCCTGCGCCGCTCGCAGGTTGCGCAGCTGGTACTCAATGGCCGCCTTGAGGTTGAAGGCCTCCACCAGGGCCGTGCGGTGCAGGAGCAGCGTGTTGCCCACGCTGCGGACGTCGATACCCTCGGTGGTCATGCCCACGCTGAGCTCTGGGTGCTGGTGGATGCCGCGCTTGATGATGTCGGAGATGTACTTGAGGGCCGCAGGGTACTGCTTGGCCGCGTAGGAGCACAGCGCCATGTTGTAGGACAGCTCCGGGCAGTACCCCAACACTTGCATGGCGCTGGCAAACTTGCCGCTGGCCTCTTCGTGCCGGCCCTGCCGGTACAGCAAGCAGCCCAGGTTGACCTCGGCGTCGGCCCGCTCCGAAGGGTCCTCGGCTGCTCCGGGGCCGCCATCAGCAGCGGCGGCGAGCTCCTCCTCCACAAGGCTTTGGGCCGCTGGGAGGTCGCCCTGGGCATAGTGGACAGCGGCCTGGAGGCGCAGGGCCCGGCGGTGGAAGGCGGGGACGTCCAGCAGCGCGCTGGCGGCGCGCAGGGCCTCGGCGAACAGCCCGGCCTTGTAGAGGGCCTGCGCATGGTACAGCCGGTACGGGAGTAGCTGCGGGTGCAGCGCCACCAGCTGCTCGTAGCACTCGGCCGCCGCCGCGAACTCCTGCAGCTGGTAGTGGCAGTAGCCCAGCAGGGAGAGGCAGCCCCGGGAGCGGCAGCTCTTCTGCAGCCCGCGGTTCAGCAGCGACACCGCCTCAGCGTAGCGCCCGCCGCTGATGAGCCCGTACACCACGGCCGTGTACTGCCCGTCGGGCACCGGCGCGGCCTCCATGGCCGGCCCCGGCACGGCCGCGGCGGGGCGGAAGCGGCGCCCTCGCTGCCACGGCAACGGCGCCGCCGGGGCGGAAGCGCTCCCGTGCGCGGGGGGGGGGGGGGGGCTGCCCCGGAAGCGGCGGCGCGCGCGGTCCCTCGAGAGCGCGGCCCGGGGCAAGGCAGGGCCCGGGCCCGGGCATAACCGGGCGCCCCGCCGCAAGTGGGAGCTGCTCTGCGTCCTCTGCGTTTGCCTGCCCTCCTCTGTTCCCCTCCCTGCGGCCGTCTCCCGAGCACTGACGCGGCGTGTTCAGTGCCGATTCCGAACTGGCGCAAAGAGCTGGAGCCTCCTGAAATCGCTTCCTGGGACAGAATGTTTCCCTCGTTTCGCGGTCTCGTGCAGCTGGGAGGAGTAAAGAGTAAAAATCAGCTCCTGTATTTCTAAATGTTGTGTAATAGTTCCCTTAAGAAGTAGGTGGTGTAAAAGCAGGCTCTAAGCTAAACAGGTAGCCCAGGGCAGGAAGCATTTAACTTCTGTCTTGGGCTTTGTCAACACGAAACATTCCCTATACAGCCCATCAAGATCCAAAATTGGTTAAAGCTGGTGGAAGGCAGGACGTATGTTTGTTCCTTGGCACAATCCGACAGCTTTCCTGCAGCTTTCAAAAGTAGAAGAAACTACTTCCAATTTTTCTTACTCAACAATGTAATTGTGCTTTGGAGGGCCTCCCCCCCCCATGATATTTCTACTGAACAGTGATACTCCGTACCACAGACTGTATAATCTGTATAATTTCTGTACATGTGAATAGCTCCATTAGAGTCAGCAGACAGATTCGGTTTCTGGTCATTCCAGATTGATGCCAAGTGTATCCAGTGATGAAGTTTGGTTTGCCCCCAGGAATGAGTGCTGCACGGTTATGTGTCAAAAATCGTATCTGGGCCACTCAGTCTCGCGTGTTTTCAGGATCTTCTATTTGTGTGATTCAGTAATCAATAGATACAGCTGTGATTGATCCCACCAAGGTAGTTTCAAAGAAAAGTAATAATAATAATAAAATAATAGTAAGGCATTAAAATTATTTATTTTTTTAAAGACCAGTAAAACTAAGTTGCTCATTTCAGAAGCATGCTTTGAAAGCTGAACCAGCAAAACAATAGGAGTAATGGTTTTAAAATGCAAAAGAAAGGAAAAGGATGCAGAAGTCTTTTAAGTTACACGTTTACATTTTGCAAGTATCTGGGATTCCCTTGCCTTAGAACAGACACGTGGTACTTCTGTGCACGTGTCAGTTGTTTCCCACAGGCAAAGGTTCAGGGTTTTTAATGGTATTCCCCACAAAACTGTAAGATGCAGTGGCCAACATGCTTATAAATTCGTGATTAAATACAAAGTAATCCAAGAAAGAAAAGGTAACAAGCAATATACAGGATGTATTCCAATACTGGCACATTCCAGCGATGGGCATCTTTGAGGCATCTCAATTCAGCAGATTATATGTTCCACTTCAGTGCTATGTTAGAAACCATTCACATGATTTTACTCTTTGACAACTCTTCCTTTGACAAAGCCAGTAAAAAACCTTCTTGCTCTATATTTTCTTGCCCATAACACTCTAAGCATTGAAGTGCCTGTTAATATGTTTTACAGAACTTTGAAATAAACCAGTTTTAAAATTTCACTCAATGCACAAATGAATTACCAGGAACTAAAGTGGGTTTAGTTTTATGAAGGGAAAATAAGTATTTGGCCTGTAGACTGAAACACTCCTGTTTTTCCACTAGAATGAATTCATCTAAATATTACAAATGATGTTAGGCACTGCTGGTTGCAGTTTTCAAAAATAATTTGTGAGTACTAGTATTGGCTTTGTTTGTAACTACAGGCACATTATGAGATTGCAATGCACTCTAAGAAGGAGCAATTAGCAAGGTCACCAGACCAGAAAAATGCAGCTGCTGTACCAAGGACACCATCTGAAGAAATGCCTGAGCTAAAATGAAACATACTTGTCCACGCTGTGGTTACAAAACATACAGCTGACCTTCTTGGCAAGACCCCTGGCCCTGTAAATAGGCGGGGCTGGCTGTGACAGAGCTGTGTGGAGAGTTCTGTGCCTGCCTGCCACATGAGGCATCCAGCTTAAACCTCAGTGAGCTACTGCTGCCTGACCTTGTGTGACTCTGCTTTGGAGCAGAAGCAAAACCACGTCCTGACAAGCAGATATCTGCATTTCCATCACATTATGAAGCTGTTCTTGTTTGTCTGTAGGTCCTGGGCTGGGAGGGAATTGTCTGATTTCACTACTCAAACTATGGCCAAAGACACCTTTTGGACATCTTGTTCTTGGGATGTTCTTCTGTCTGAATCACAGGAGAGCCTCTACCCCAGGTGCTCCTCACCTTGAACAGTGTTCAGTTTTCTGGTGGGGTCACAGTGTTGTGTTGCAGGGGAGCACTTTAGTCCAGGGAGGTGCACATATGAAACCTGAGCTCTTCCACCAAAGCCTGTCTGTTCCATGCCCCTCCCAGGAGTGAAGCCAAAATTGGGGCTGTACCCAGTGGGCATCCTTGTCTCCTTGCTGAGCACATGAAAAGGGCCTTTGCAGAAGGGCAGGAGACAAGCCCACCCTTGTAACTCGCCACCAGTTGGTGGGACAGATGCACCTGTAGTTCAAAAGCCTGCTCGAAATCAAGCAGGATTTGAATGTCAAGCTCCTTCCTGATTAGCCTTTATTTATAGTGGTTTTAGTTAAATTATTGTTTTATTTGGGTTTCATTTTTTTGTGAGGAAAGGTTGATTTTGGTGAGTGGTTTCACAGGTGGGAATCCTGAGTGAAATGACTGTTTGGCCTGAACTACCTTTGAGGATGGGGATGAAGACCCAGATCTTCTCTTGAGCATTTTCTGGTGACAAAATGAGGGCTGTTGCCTGGCTCTCGTGAGACCTTAAGGCCTGCAATTCATGGGACCAAATTCAGGCTGCAGTTGAAATGAGTCAGTAGTACACCTGGAAAAAAGGCATTGCCACTGAACCAACTTGAAGCACCTCTGGGTGTCCTATGGACAATCCATGTGCCCATGAGATTTTAGCACTGGAATTGTAAGTGCCAGAGGCCTCGTTCAAGGCCACATTTCCACTTACAGCTGGGGCAAAGAAATGGTGACTTGTCTGTTGCTGATGTGCTGGGCATCTCAAGAGAAAGGCCAAGCAGCACTCTCCTGGGTAACAGTTGTCTTCTCCACGTGCTCTCTTGATTTGTCCTTGCCTCTTGTGGACCCGTGTTTTATATACATTCACAGAATTAGGCTGATTTCAATGTGGTTTTTTTTTAGCTCTCCTTATTCAGCAGGCAGGGAAGCAAGTAAAAGAGAATGAGATTAAATAACCTACGCAATCATGTCTCCTGTGCATGTATCAGACAGTTGGGCAAAACTGACTGAAATACTAGGAAATTGTTTCCCTATCAGAAATAATGAAAGGCAGATACAACTTCTGATCATCAAGTTTATAAGCAGTAGCTAAAAAGTGTTTTCCACAATCTTAAAATATAATAGACTTGAAATATGTTTCTTTACTGTACTACATGCTTCCCCAAAGAATCATCTTTTTCTCACAAAATGTTTTTTGTTGTTTCCTAAGCTAAGTCTTAAAAAAAAAAAAGGTATTTGTTTGTTTAGTTGGTTGGTTTTTTTAAGATTGAGCTATATGACTTTCAGAGACCAAATGCTGTTCTGACATGCACTTCTGGGCCCTCCAGTTTCAGTAGGGTTGCTTCATTTTGCCTGAGAACAATTTGATAAGATCAAGCCGTGTGCTCTCATTTTCTTCCTTGTGATGGAGGAACAGAACCATAACATTAGTCAGCAGTTTCTGAATTTTGACCCACAATGGCAAAGATACCAAAAGACAGGAGAAATAGATGGAGGCAATTACAAACAGTCACTTGATTGATGGTTAACATTGTTAGGGCTTCAGCTGTGTGTCAGGCTGCGGTGCTGCCGAATCCCCATCCCTGCCAGTGGGTGTTGCCATGGGCAACAGTGCACTGAAGCCAATAAAAAGGAGAGGAAATGAGGGGAGACTCAACCTTCAGGGAGGCTGTAGGGTATGCATTATAAATTACGTTATACTTAGCAATATGCAATATCAAAATTCAGGAAAGCCGTGTGTACCTGCCAGCAGTACTGTCGGTTCCTAGTATCTGTTTTTCCCATAAAGTACATGTTGCAGGTTTGTATGGCTGCTTACTAAACTGCATCTGGCTTTATTCAGAGAAAAAAGAAGTGGCAAAAGAACAGCAGAAACATTTCCATTTGGTGCATGTACTCACTGCTGTGCAGTTTGCATTTCTGCTCCTTCCCTGCTTCCTTCTGCTAGAGAGTGATGTGGTTCAGTTGTGCATCAACAGATTGGCTCGCAATGCTACTGAATTTACAGCTATTGTCCTACACACCATTAGATGCACAGAGTGTTTTTGTTTTGTTGTGTTTCTTTTAAAGAAATGATCAGCAGATTTGTTGTTTCTGTTTGATTGTCAGACAGATGTAGTCAGCTTTTCTAAGGCTCTAACAACTCAGTTCCCTTAGAAAGGAGAAAAGTTCTTTTAGCATCTGGTCAGCTGGGCCAGGTTCTGATTTCCATTAAGCTGGTGCCAGTTCAAGGTAATTCCACTGAAGTAAATGGAGTTTGGCACAGGTGTAAAACTAAGCTGAATTCAGCTTTAATTTCTGCTCCCAGACAACCCTATATTTAGAATCCCATTTTTCATGGAGTAGAAAGGCTTCTTTTTTTCTTTTTCCTATGAATGGGCACTCATAAGCACTGCAACATGACTCCTCTTGTGTCTGGTCATGCAGCAGAGAAAGCACCCTCAAATCACAGATCACAGGTTTGCTACATTAGGGATCTTGGCACTAATGGAAGGAGACCAACTTTCAGGTAGTACCAGGGTCATCACACAGAGACGTGTTTGGTTTTGTGACCTATCGTATTTAATTAGATTTTTAGGGACACCTTTACCACAGATGTCAACATGTGAGCGTTGACTAATGCTGTGCTATTTGTAATAACAGCATCTGAAATTGTACTGAAAGAACTGTGAGAGAGTAAGAGGTAGTCAGTCCAGTGTGATGATATTCTACCTCTCCACCATTTCAAAATAATATTTTCAACTGGAAATTATAGTAGAAAGGCTTATCCATGGTCTGCTTTTCAATGTAATATAAACCTGAACCACAAAGCAACAGATTTCCTTTTTATTTGTATTCTGTTTTCATAAAAACCCATTAATCTTTTCCTTAGGCCACACTATAATTTAAAAAGAAAATGAATGTATTACAAGAGCATTTTTTAAAAGGAAAAAAAAAACCCCACTCTAAAATTACCATGCAATATTTTGTCTTTATGCAAACTTCCTCTTGCTGAGAAATTTGCTGCACTGTTAATATGAATTTCTCAGGGAAGAAGGGACAGCTTGGTGTTTTTAAAGATAATAAAGTTTGTTTTTAAATGTAGCAAAGGCAGGCAATTCTAAAGGCCCTGATCAATCACTAAGAAGCTTTGTTGTAAAAAAATACTTCTTCAGAATACAAAGCAGGCTTTTCAGAACATCCAGGCATAAAAGAGGAGGGAGAGTAAGAGAGGAACATCACAAAAGCAGGCATAATTGATTCATAACATGTACTGAAGAGATGCAAAACAACAATGTAATTACACACTATTCTGTTTTCCGCAGCTCCTTGCATATGAATTGGCCAGCTTGCATCCCAGTCCTGCTCTGTATTATTAATTTTATTAAGCTGCGAGTTCTTATATTTCAATCTGTTGTCAGCTTTACAGATTTTTACAGCAGCAGTTGAAATGTAGTGGAGCTGAATGAACACTTCTTCTTTTCAGTCTTCCGTGTCACTCCAGATAGCAGCGCAATCCTACTGCAGGCCTTCCATTCAGTCCCACTAAGCCTTCCAGGAAAAGCAAACTACGCTGCCATCAACATAATATCTGATCAATTAAGCATGTCTGTGAAAGCATTTCTTAGAAAATAGTGGGTCTAAGCTTAGGAAAACCTTTCAGACAGCCCTTACTGTTAACTGACACTGGTATTTGCAGGCTTAATTTATGTCTTTGAGAGAGGTGAAGCTAGAGGAAAAGGAGGACAAGGATGCTGCCTGAGAAGGAAGTCTTCTTTGGTGCAGCTCCTCCCATTTACCTCTATTTACTGCCACGGAGTCCAGCATAGGCTTCAGTTTCACATTCAGCTTCACCAGACACTGGAAGAAGATTAAAAAGAGGATGAGAGAAGAAATACTGACAGTATATGCACTCCTTTGAAGGACAGTCCACAGCATAACAGGGGAAAAAAAGAGTTTAATCTGCACTACACCCCTACCATCCTCACTCCCAGCTGTAAATACCTGTGGAGGTAAAGCTTATTGTTCCCTTTAAGATCTCTTTATCTATCTTTGCATCTATGAACAGGAAGTCCACTGATTGGATGACAAGCTGGACAAAGCTGAAATAATCTCCCTAGTGCTAGATTCTGCTTTCCTATAGATGACTAAACCACAACAGTAATGTGTTTTCCCAAGCTGGCAGAAAAATCAATTTTTGTGTGTTTAAAATAACGAAATATAAATGAGTTTTCTTTGAGATTGCACTGAAATCACCTCTTCTCTACATACCCAGTCCAAAGCTCATAGAGGCTGGTAAGAATCTTTTATTTGGTTTTGTCTGGCTTTGAATACATCCCTAAATTATGTAATTCCTGCATACCTTTGTTACAAGTTTAATATCAGCTGCTTATGTGAAAAGACCACAAATGCTTCACTTGGTTTTGTATCTAGATTAAAGAGAGACAGAAATAAACAGCAGCAGTGGATGTCAGGAAAGGGTTAATCAGTTACCTCCCAAGTGGTCATGTAATGTGTCCTTTCAGGACAGAGGAGTATTCTTTTGCAGCTTTTCTGATTAGCAAGCAGTGGCTTTTGCTGAGAGCTGGGCAGCATGCTTTCTCTGATAGCATGGAAACTATGTGTCATTGGAAAGAAAGGGTTGGTGCCAGATTAAAAACCAAAAAAAGACAAAGAAGGCAACAAAAGTTGTTCTTCTAAAAGTGCAGAGAATTATAAGGAAAGGGGAAGCAGAAAGTTGATCAGATTTTGCTTTAAATAGCAGGGTTAACAGCAACTGCTTTAAATGGTCTCTAGAGCCCAGACACCACTAAAGAACTGGATTTTTTTTTATAGCTAGCTTGCAAACCGTGGGAGCTTGGCTTGAAGTAAGTGTTGGTAGATTTTTAATTGAGCTATTATATGATAATTAATGGTTAATGGCCTGATTTTAAGATGTGCTGAAAAGTTGCTATTTCTGTAGACTTTGGTAGGAAATATGAATGCTCAGCATTTATGAAAAACCACATCATGAGGAAGAAGCTGGGACTTGAATCAAATCCACTTGAAATTATTTCCTTAGAATATGGCACAGACTGGGCAGATAATTTTGCAGTCTTGGGCCTGGGGTAAGAGGCAGGGTTCGCTGCAGTCTGCCTCACAGAACTTTGCTTGCTGCTGATGGTCATTCATTTTACAGAATGGATAAGGATTTTTAACATTCCCATCCCCATGCCCCAGAAATCTCCATTTTTATGTCTTTATTTCAGACCATTGTGTATTCCTTAAACCTGATTTGGCAAAGTCTAAAAGAGAGGGGCAGTAATGCATTATAAACAGCTGAAAATAATCTGAAAAGCTCACTGCCTCTGCCATTAGCACCTGCATTACCAGCTCAGTGTCTAGAGGTAGCACATGACATACTCAGCCCTTGACAGCAACCTATCCAATCCTTTCTGTGCACAGCCAGTATCTTCAAAAAGTTCTTGTGAAGTATTTTTCCAATATACATTTTCTATTAAAAAAAAAATATATATATATATATATATATATGTATGTATGTATGTATGTATAAGCAAACACCCCGGTGATTAAATCAAAATCAGCGTGTTTCAAATCTCTCTAAGCACAAAGATGTGCTCACATCCGTCAGCCCCAGGATCTGTAAGTACAAAATGCAGTACAGGCTGTTCCTGTCACAAATGCTATACCAGGAGCCTATAGCAGCTACAGGCAAGATAGAGAAGCCGGAGCTCGCTGGGACTGCGGACTCTGTCTCACTGTGGCTGTGCAGCTCTCGGCTATGTCTGTGTCCTTTCTGTAACCTTGTTTTTTTGCCAAGACTGACCACAGGACCGTGATGTTTTCCAGCCTAGTGCCAGGGAGCAATTGCAGAGGTCTGGGGACGACCTCCTGCTGTGCCTGTCCCTCCAGGCCTTGGCATATGCCATGGCTTATGGCAGGAGACAGCCCTGTCACATACTGTGCCAGGAGGACTGCGAGTGCTCGAGGTGCTTACATCAATTAGCTTTGCATCAACTACAGCAGAGACCAGGAGCCCAGGTAGGCTGGGAATAGATTCAGAAAGCACCCCCACAGTTCTATGGTAATCACTGTTATCTTATGAGCTGTAAACGTATTTTCTGTAAGTAAATACACATATATTTCTTCAAAATATAGGTCTAAGCAGACATTAGAGTCTAATAACCAAGGTGCAACAGAGGCTACCAGGTAAATAACAAGAATGGTTAACTACTAACATTAACTTTGATGAAATAAATTATAAGGAGTATTTAAGAAAGAATAAACCATGTCTTTGATATTAATTTTTACCATAGCACCAGCAATTAATTCAATGGAATATGTACAAAATATATAGTGTAATTTTAAGAAACTTTATTTTGTTACACATTGATTTAGATTAGTGATACTTGACAGTGCAGATTTTGCACTTGGTCTATAAAATGTCTTTATTCAGACATTGATTTGATGTTTGGACCACTGCTTCTGTATTTAGTATCCTTTCACTTTGGGACTTTTTCATTCTGATCTAGTCTTTTAATTAAACTGTCTACTATAATTCCTATGGAAATTAGCTTTTATTTTATTTTTTCCAGCTACCAAAGAGTTTCAGTAGGGCTTCTCTGATACAAAGTGCACAAATTGGATTTTATTTCTTCTTGAGATGTAATTAAAAACTCATTTGATTACTATATATCTGGCCCTGTTTTAATTATTAAACTCCAGTAATCAATTTGCTTTTATGAAGCTTCTGGGAAATTATCTCAAAAGCAACACATTTCTCTCCCTTCTGGCAGGGTCTGGACCATTTACTGAATTACATTCCTAGCACCTGTTCCTGATCCGAATTAAACCACCAATTTATTCCCAAAGCTATTTAAGTTTATTTGGCTGTAGCCTCGTCAGGGTTTTCTACCTCCTGGCTGCAGTTTTTGCTTTCCATTTTATTGCATGAGAACCCCTTGATGTACTGCTCCTCCATGTTTTTTGATGCATGCCTCTTACAAACTAGTGATCTGTCTAATTTGGTGTCTAGGTTCTTAATACCTTATTTATTACTTGCCTTCCTAGGAAAAGGCTTGGTCTTCACCAGCTGTCTGACATGGGATATCACCACATAAACTCAGTAGCTCCAGAAAGGCCCTTTTCCTTGTTCCTCCTTGGTGCAGCAGGCAGGATGGGAGCTGGCAGGCAGCTGGGCAGCTGGGCTCGGGGGAGAGGGAACCTCTGCCTGGGGGAGTTCCTGTCTCCCGAGGCCTGGGACCCCCCTTCTCACTTGCAGTCCTTCCATTGCAATGCATCTGCCTTGCCCCACAGCAGTAGGTACAGGATTGGTGATCTTTCCCATTCTATCCCCTTACTGTAAAAGCTGTTTTAGTTGCAGTGTGATAAAGCATGGGGGAGGCACTGCCTGCTCCAGTGTTAGGAAAAGCCAGAGAGGTTTGCAGGTCCCTTCTGCATCCATGTATTACCTCAGATGTGTGACTAAGCTGTTTGTCAAAAAGTTACTGTATAGCAGTGACTTTTTCTTAGCACCTTCAATTATTTAGATGTCTTTTGGGACTATGTACTACTCTGCCCACAACATTCTTTCCCATTCTTCTCTCTTATATGCTTACACATAAGCTCCTCCAACACAAGAAAAGGTTAAAGGCACTTCAGCACTATATTGTGTGTGCACCTGGGAGAGGGGCAGGGCTGCCTGAAGGAAGAGCTCAAAATGGGGAAGAGCGTAAGATACTCTGAGGAAGTTGTTTATGGGAGAAGGTAAGGAGGGCAGAGTGGTTTGCTTTGGGTTTTTTTTCTTTCCTTCTGTATAGAGATGTATATTTTGGTAGATAAAGCATAGAGAATGCAGAAACAATAGCAGTAGAAACAAACCCCTTCAGGGAGAGGGTGATGGGGAGCAGTGGAGGCATTTGTTTGTACCTCTGGGTACCAACTTCTGGGTTGAAGTGGGGTGTGGGGGAGAGAAGACTTCATCTGCTACATCATCTTCATCTCTGGGGAAGGACATTAGCTGAAACTGCCAAGATGCAGCACAGATGTGGTCAGAGACTAAACTGTTGCCAAAGCAAATACAAAATTTTGTTGCATTCTAAGACTAGTACCAAATGTCTTTAAAGAGGAGCACAGTATGTTGTAACTTACAAACACTGCAGGATTTACAGAGTATATACTTTTTTCCCCTCCCTGCTAGAGATTCTCATCCAAATACTGACCAATTCTGACCTTGCTTAACTTATGAGCTTTGACAAGATTACAGCTCATGAAAGTATGGTTGCGGGGCTAATATTTGTAAAGTGAGTTTATGGAATAAGACCATATAAATTCATTTTTATGACTGAGCACATATAAAAAAGTTATAGGTCTCAGTGTTCACTCTACTTTGGAACCCAGTGGTTTCTAATGAATCACTTTTATTATGTAGGCAGTTTCTTAGTTGGAAGGGAGGACCAGTGACCGAGAAGCCATAGGGATAAATTCAGACTCGGTGTAAGCATATGAAGCATTGTTGAAGTCAAGAGAGTCATGACCAGTTACAGCAAAGCTGAATTGGACTCCTGAGTTTTGCTGAAGTGGCTTTCACATGAGAATACATAGGCCAAAGGTGAGCCATCTATCTGAAAGTCCTTGAACTTCAGATTAGTTCAGATAAAAGGGAACCTGTGCTGCAGTCATCCACAGATTCTATTTTCATAATACAAATACTTGATGGAAATTGTTTTGAAAACCCAAAAGTATTTCTGTATATGTGCCCATATACTAAACACCAAAAAATTGCTAGAGTTCTACCTTCCACAGTAGAATACAGAAGATAAAGTGATACAGAGAAGATGTAGGGATTAACTTCTATGGACCCTTGACTGTGTATGAATTAATTATTTGCCCTACTGATTCAGGACTGTATTTAATCATTATGTTCTGCAAAAAACCCCAGTATTTGTGAGAGGGTTGAGTTAATGAAAAAAAATTTATTGCAATCTCCTTGTGGTTGAAGGGGACTTTGTTTATTCCTTCTAGGGCTTACTGAGGAAGGGTCCAGGTCATCACGTACATAATACATTAGTGGATTACTTTTTCATTTCTGCCAGGGAATTTCTTTCTGATGCCTAAAAATGTAATTAGATGAAATTAATGTATTACAAATTTCCCTGACAGAAAACAGGAGTTTCTTTTAGCTTATCTCTATAAATTGTTAGTGGGTGGAAGCCAATTGTGACTGGAAAGGGATCTAATACATGTGCAAGTGTTCAGCTCTTCCACTATGAATTAGTATTAAGCTTCTTTCTGGTTATGGTACACTAGCAAGAATAATACTGTACTCCTTTGGAAATAAACTACAGAGGGATGATTATAAAGTAAGATTAAGCACTGGTAAAATGTGCTGGATACTTCAGGGAGGAAAGTATGTACAGAGCTGGTAGCAAAATGTGCTCCGGCCAGTATCAAGCATGTTATGCTGCCAAAGGGAGAGTGATTCTGAAGGACTGGGACCAACTGAAGTAGCTCTACTGATGTATTGCTATAGTTGCAAAGGATTCATCTGTAGTTCATTACAATTTCATGAAACCAAGGGTTTGCTCAGAAAGGAAGAGTTATTATTTCATAAACAACTTCTTATTTAGCTCTGCTGTTTATGGTTTTGATTCTGCATCTAGAGCATGCGAGAGACAGAATGTTTCTAACTCCTTTCAGCATTTTATCCAAGCAGCTGATCAATGTCTTCTGCCTTGCTATTAAATGGATTTTGAAAAATTCTTCAAACCATATCAGTCTCATATGCCGATTTAGTTCTTTGAATTTACCCTCAGCTGGGAATTCTGCAGGCAACTGTGATTCTGTTGTGTTGAACACTTACTTGAAGTGTTTCATCCATCATCATTTCTAGTCCTTTTCTGATGCAATGTAGTTTGTGCTTTGTCTTTCTTGAAAACTGAATGGCTGTTAAATTATCCATTCATCTTTCAGATTTGCTGTACAATTTGAGTTCCCTCTATTGGCTGTCTCTTCTACCTTATCTGCCAACTTTTTTTATACGTTTCCATACATGACTGCCATTTCCTTCACAACACATTGGGCAGATAATTCTAAGTAAAACAGCAACAGAAATCGTAATATTATGAATGATTCAATTTTTCTCACAGATTAGGGTGAAAGCCTTTAATGAAGCTTAGCTTCACTGAAGTCAAAGGGAAATGTTTGTTTTTCTATCCTCTCCCAAATACCTTTGTTGATGAACTGCCCTTTCAGTTGAGACTGTTTTGGCATAAGATGACTCAGAAGTAAGCTGAAGTACTCTTGTCTGAAGGGCAAAAGGACTCCTTTCTGTTGCCTCTTCTAAACATTTTGGAGAAACTAGTAAATTCCTAAAATTGTTGACAGTAATACAATGTTGCATCAATAATCTCACCAAGTTATAAAAATCATAGCAAAAATAATATTTTCCTAATTTTCAAAGGCAAAATGAAACCCTCCCTGTTCTCAGGAAGCAGAAAAAGAGGATCAGGTTCCTTGCGCCTTTTGTAAGAAGATGTTCATGATAGTCACAGACAAAAAAAATCTTTGCTCTGAAATCACCAAAACTATGCTTTTCCATATTATACTGTGAAACAGTGATGGACTTAGATGGAAATTGCAAATAAAATCATTCTTTCTTCTTTTCCTGGTTTTTCTTTCTTGTATAGCTCTTCTTAACCTTTTCTATTAGTAAGAAAGTAGCAGAAAAAAACTTCTCAGATTAAGGGCAATAGGTAAGAAAAACAATTTGCTAATGCTTATTCCATTACTGGAAGTTTTAATACAGGGATGGTATCTGAGTTTTCTGAAAGTTCCAGAGAATTCATTCTGGGTGGCCTCATTTAGATTCATCATTAGTAGACAAGAAACAAAGCAAGAAAAGTGCTGAACCTACTTAAGTTCCTATTTCAAGGCTACAGAGAGATCCATCTAATTTGCCAAAAATCTCTTTTCTCTGGGCCAAACCCTTATTCCTAACACAATCCTTAGCTACCAGCTTCCCCCCAGCACTGGCATTTGGCCTGATTAAGTTTCCTCTGAAGCAAAGTTCTTACAAACACAGCAGAATATGTTGCACCTGCTCTTGCTTGGATAATATTACCCACTGGATTTCAACAGAAAGGGAGACTAATTTGATCTGCCAACATCTGTTTGATCTGCCTCAGTCCCCGGTATCACGCACTGCATCCTGGGCTGATGTGCCTTGTCAGCCAGGCACTCTCAGGAAGCATAAATGCTTTATCTCTCAGTTTCTGTGTCCAAATCAAATGTCAGAAACAAACCCTGCCAAAACTGTGCATCTTTACGGTATTCTTTAGGCTCTATTGAAAGTTATCCTCCTCTTCGTTCAGCATGCTACAAAGGAAAAGCTGGCTTCAATGAGACTCACACAGAGCTGATCAAGTTGCTTCAATTGAACAGATCTTTCCAAATAGCTTAGTCCTGATTTTTTTTTTTTTTTTTCCATAAACTGTTAAGTGTTTTAATGAAACATGTTTCACGGACTGTCTATATATTGTGCATGGTCAACAGCTAGTGAGTTCCCTGCCCCCTGACTGGTTGCTAACTTAAAATGAAAGAGCAGTGCCCTGACTTTTTGTATCAACAATCCCAGGTGTTGGTGAATGGTGGAAAACCATTTCCATAATGTTCATACAGATAAAGTCTTCTTGGTTAAATAATTTAAAATTTTTTTCAGTTCTAATTGTGTAGACAGAACAAAAATATCTGAAGGAAGAAGTCATTGTTTTGGCTGCATCCAGTGACTCTTGCCTGGGTAAGGACTAAGCCATGCCATACAGTCCATTCTGGACAATCAGGGCTTCTTAGAGGAGTATTCCAAACCCTGAACTTCTTATACAATATTTTGTCATGCAAAATTGTAATTGAAGGACAGAGAGAAAGGGATAGAAGTGGTAACTGAGGAAGGGCTGCATCAGGATATAGCAGTATAAGCAGGATTGTTGAAGAACACCTTTTTAATGTTCTCTGCAAATGAGAGGTTAATCTCTCGTCTTAAAATTGTAAGTAGAGTATATATCTTTGGGAAAAAAAAAATCACTCTGTGTGTATGTACTTCCAATTCTAGTGTCAAAGTCAACTCTTGAACCAGAGAAGTTAAAGCACAGAGAGCCGTGACTGTTGAATAATTCTGTGTACTTTTTCTGTGCTTTGAAGAGGCTCTACCATTTATGACACCCTGTGCATTTAATCTAAGTTTATAAGAAGAATAGATGCTTTTGCAGCTACATCATTATAGACAACAAATAGATTTAATTATAAGGTCAGACATTATCTTCTGTAGGAAGGCAGGCATATCAGAGCTCTTGGAGTTACAGACTGAGTGATCACATTTCTAAGTACTTCAAACAGTGTGATAAAGAAAGAATCTGTCCCTCCACATTCCATTCAAAACACTTAAAGTACTTGCTAGGCTGAATGTTTCCACTCTTCCCAAGTTCCCCCTAGAATCCTGGATGGAGTAATGCAAATTCGATTCTGTAGATACTATTATATGTTTGAAGTTCTCAATACCCAAGAAAATCTTGAATAGCTCTAAAAATAGCACTAAAATGGAGCAGTTCAAGGGAGCACCAAGGTAGAGGTGAGCAGGGCAATCTCAGGCACGCATAAGTTGTAAAAGCCATGAGCTTCTTTATCTTCCACAAAGACATCTCCCTTAAATTTAAATAGCTGCTGTCATTGTCACTGACTACCTGACTATGTATTTATCTGCCCAGAAGCAGAGTGCATGGCCTTTGGCCCTGCTATTCATAGCGTTACTGTCTCTGCCTAACAATGCCCTGAACAGAGCTGGGTTTCCGTTAGCATCTTTTGTTTGATGTGAATCGCTGAAGCTTTGATGTTGTTTGTGAGAAACATAATCATTTAAAAGAATAAGATCTTCACTCTCCCACTCCGTGTGCTCCCCACAAAGAAATCTAATCTGAGCTGGGAAAAATCTGTGACTGATCCTGTTTTAGGTAGACACAAATGAGAGAGTCCAGAAGAGAAATCTGTTAGTGTTGAAACTCTTACCATCTCTTTACTGGAGGGTCAGAGAGGTAATTTGTCTTCATTATAAAAATCCCATTTCCTGTTACACATACATTTATGTTCAAATAGGTACAGAATGCTTTCTCTGTGTGGTGAACACAGCTGTCAGCATAGCCATAGTGTTTTATTTTCAATGGGATGCTTCAAATTTTCTGCTTTATAGGATACTCTAACAAAACAAGGGAATTAGTACTTTATGCTGATGCTACCTTAGTAGTTTTGAAATGCTCTACAGTTTTAAAAAAAATGCATTTTTAAAGAGAAATTATTATTCTAATAAGCTTGTTTCTCATCTCTACTGATAAATGCTTTTCTTACTGTCATATTTGAATGAAGAGCAAATGTGATGCAGTAAAGTGTAACTAAAACCCCTAAAATCTGAGATTCAATGTAAATCGATGGCTATTCTGCTATCAAGGCAAAAGCTCCACTGTTACATAAAAATACTCTGATCCATGATCACTACCGTGGCAAAAAAGTAAATTAATAAAATTATGATGTCCTAAGTGTAATAAAATGCAATGAAAAAAACCTGAGATGCTTTTATCTTCACAGACCTTTGATCCACAGTGTGAAGGAAATGGATTTGATTACTAAGATATGAAATTGGAGGTGGCTTGATTCCTACATAGGAATGCAGATAGGGGAGGGAGCAAGGGAGCAGAGCTGTGGCTTACCTTGTGCCAGGAGCAGAGTCAGGCTTACAGAGAAAGCACAAAGGGTTTGGATTTAGACACTTGGATATGGGAAAACTGTGCATAATTCCAGACATTAATTCTTTTATATATATAGCTATATCCACCCTCAGTCTATACAGTAGCTCATGGTGTAGTACATTTTGTGTATCACTGACATCCTTTCTTCTGGGTGGGATGGGCATTCCAAGGGGCAATCAAACAGGACTGCTAATGGAAGTCGAATAGATCTTATTGATTTGCTAATCACTTGTAAACCTTCTCACAAAAAGGGGCCAAACTCAGGAACAGTTCTAGCTGGGTAAGCAGAGGGATGTGATCCATGTTCCCTAATAAAGGAGACTTCATTATCCTTTACTTGGGAGAACTCCTGCACCTCCAAGTGAGTTGGCTTGAGCTACCTTAAGGAAATGCAGAAAGCAGAGCAGATAGAGCCAAATCTCCACAAAGGTTTCAGAACTGAGGAAAAAAGATAAGCCTAGAAAAGCCATAACTAAAATGTGCTGCCAAGTTTATATACTATTTTAAATATGAACCATTCCTTGTGGGCACTCTGGTGTAGCCTAGTTCATAAGCTTGGACTGCAGAGAGGATACAGTTTGTTCTAGTACTGTGAGAGGCACTGGGATGATGTCAGACCACCCCTGGAAGTTTAGGCTGTGAAGATCCTTCAGTATTGCATACTTCAGATGTCCACAGCTGCCAGGAATATCTGGCTCTTGGAAGTTACTTTGAGAAAAGACAATTTCAGGGAGCTCTGCTGATCTTACATGTGACTTTAATAGGAGTTGCCAGCATTTACTGGTTGCTGGGATCACCTCTGCTGTGTGTGTGTGAAATAACACAACACAGCATTAGGTCCTACTCTAGCAACTGCATTGGTAGGGACTGGTGCATTCCCCACAGCATACCCTTTGGGGCTCTGGATGCTATAAAATCCCACATGGATACAGGATTTCTAATCACTAGCATGGAAAAAAATAAATACAAAAGCCTTGATTTTGTTCTCTATGGTTTAATGTTTTAATTTTGGTATGAAAATAAGTGTCAAATGTTTATAGATTTTTTCAAACATAGTTTTTCTAAGTACTGAGCTATAGGAGTACTGCTAATATTTTACTGATTTATCAGCTGCCACTACATCCCTTTATATTGCATTTGTAATAATATAATCTGTTCTTTCCCCACATGCAGTTCCTACAATGTACTACAATGGCAAGAATTTTTAAGAATGTAAAAAACCCCCAAAATCTAGGATATGGCCAGAGTTGTAGTGTTCAGCCAGCCCTAAACAGAGGATTTACAATGCCTGAATACTCTGCTGATGGGATATGTGTATTGAAGTTTGATTAAGCTGTCTATGAAAATTAAAACTTGGCTCCACACTGAAGAGAGAATCTCCTGCCGTGTGATACTATGGTATAAAGTTTTCTGTTTACCCCTAAGGCTGGTGCTGCTATGACTTCCAGGTTTGATGGTGTCTCTTTTTAAAGTTGTTGAGCAGCAGGCTAATGGCTGCACAGCATGATGCAAACACAGTGGAAAGCGGGGAAATCAGATGTGAATATATTCCCCGGAGATCTCCTGCTAAGATGGAGCTAACTAACCAGAGCTTTAGTGCTCAGATGTAGTTTCCTCATGCAGAGGATGGGCTGATTATCAGCTCTTCCTGCTTTACTGTACATTTTTGGATTACAGATGCTATTAGAAATAATGAATTCTGCTATAATATGCATTCTAGTGTAATATGAGCTATTTTATTGACAGGAACATTCTTTTTAAAGAGTGTCTGTCCAAGATCAGTGTCCATCGTCCCTCCCCCATATTGTCCAAAATGATCTTGGTATTTTAAACAATATAGATTTATATTCTTCTCTGCTTGCTTTGCCTTAATTGTTTGAAAACAGTAGCTGTAGTTTATTTCATCAGGACAATGACTGACCTTAGAAAGGGACGGGATCTCTTGGCAAAGCAGCAGCCTGGCTTGCTGCTTACACAAGTGTCTGCTCTCTGTGTCACACAACAGGAATTGCCATTGCTCCTGGGTAGTCATTTCATTATTACCATGGTGGCAGCCTCAGATTCCACAAGGTATAGAGGGGAGAGGGCACATTGTCCTTCTTACGGGCCTTATTACGTCCTTATTGTATGATATTGGTGATATATCTGGTCTATAAAATGAAAGGAACTGCCAATCCATTTTTATTTGTGTGTAGGGAAGCTACATTCAGGCACAAGTTCATCATTTTAATGTTAAGATGGGAGCTGGTATTGCTGTGCACCATCACTGACCTGTTCACTGCTTTGAGGTCTTAGGCAATTTAGGGTGTGGTGGGAACAGGGAGAACTTGTTGCAGTTCCCCAAGGATGCTGAGTGAGAACATCACCCTGTTTTCTCAGGTGTCAGTGGCCAGTCTTTGGTGGCACAAGGCAGTCTGTGTGGTTTCAGTCAAATCCTGAAGCTGTTTAATCCAAAAAGGCAGAAGCATTGTTCTGATAGGAAAAAATTATTCCTGAAATGGTGGTCAAGCATTGGAACAGGCTGCCCAGGGAAGTGGTGGAATCACCATCCCTGGAGTGTTCAAAAAACCTGTAGATGTGGTGCTTAGGGATATGGTTTAGTGCGGACCTGGCAGTGTTAGATTAATGGTTGGACTCGATGATCTCAGAGGTCTTTTCCAACCTTAATGATTCTGTGGTTATCTCTAGCCTTAATAAAGGAGTACTCAGGCATTTACACACTGTGTGCCAAGCACCCAGGCAGTCTGTGTAGAAGCACCTTTAAAAGAGTAAACTGTGAGTTAAACAGCACAGGTTAAACCACAAATTGTCACTGACCCTAAAGGCTTGGCCTAGAGTGCCCCTTAGCAGTTTGGGAAGGTGCCAGAAGGAAGCACAAAGGCTCACGCTTGAGTTTCCCTTTGGATCACACAGCTTTGGACAAGTTTGACAGCACCGACTGAGACTGTCCCTCTGGCACATCTCTGTACAGCGCTCCATACCTCACCATGGTGAGAATCAGTTTGTCTCCAACACAATAATCAATTGCCCTATCAGCTTTTGTAACTTAGAGAGGAATTATGGTTACAGACATTACTACCATCAGGGAATCTGAAGATTTCTGCATGGAATTCAGACTTTTGGTAAAGTCTAAGTAAGATAAGAGTTTAAATAGCTTTCAAGGCTGCTCTGAAAGCTAACTCTTTCCCTAGAGAGACAAGAACAATCTTCTATGGACTCTACAGGAGCAGTAAGTAAAAATTACCTCATACAATGGCATGCAGATGCTATCAATCCACTCGAGCTGCAGCCTGGGTAGTTCATGTTTCCTGTTCCGATCAAAAATGGCCTGAATTGAGAAGGGTACAAAACTGTCATGCTTTAATTGCACTGGAGTATTTTACAGACACATCATCCAGCACTTCACAGCTATGATCAAATTCTCACAACCAGAACACTTTGTAAACCATAATCAATCTTTGCAGCTGTCTTCCTACTGCTTTGCCTGGCATGAAAAATAAACTATTTTCAATTCTGTTTTGAAACTTTTAGGCTGAATGTGTTTGTGTTGTATAATTCTGTGGTGTAAAATAAATGCTCCACAGTTGGAGTTGAGCTGGTAAATAACCTCCTGCAAGAATGTAAAGTAGATACCTTTGAGTAGAATTTTCTGTTTTCTCACATAATGCTTTCCAGCTCAGCAGAACAGTGATGGATCTGAGCTGGCTCTCTTCCTCCCAGTTAAATTCTTTAGAATAATTTCTACCCTTCTTGTGCTGCCTCCAGATAATGGCTGCTCAACATTTTGAGTTATTTAACCTGGATAGGGCTTTATCTTCTAATTATTCAGTGAAAATCTTTATGAAACTTTCCTAGTTCTTGTTTGACACTTTATACGCATCTGCCTACAATCCACTCAATTCCGATTTATCCCTTCAATCACACTACTATATTTAGGTGTATACTTAGAGAAATGCATTTCAGCATTTGATACACCAAATAACATAGATACACATAGATATACAGTGGCAACATAAAGTAAATCTGACAATTTTGATTTCCGTAGGTAGCTGTGATTTTTTAGTTCAATTCTGTGTATTAAATCCAACACCTGCTGCTTAGAAAATTCACTGATAGGATAACCTCAGGAATAGATACAGAAAACAGGTAAAAGGGCTCAATGCAAAAGTGACTGTGTTGACTGGAGAGCTTTTATATATGGTTATAAATGCATATCCTTATTGGAAAGAGCTTTTATTTATTCTAAGATTTTTCTTTATGTACAAAATACAGTTCATTTTTCTGAATGAGCCCAATGATATTTTATTACTCTATTCAAGTTAGTAACTATTTCAGAAGTAATAAAAACTTACTGAAGGGGTGAGTTTGAGTTCAGATCTTTCTCTGTCTCCTTGTTCAAAGAACTCACTGGTTACCAGCTCGGCTGCCTAAAATAAAAATCGTGATAAAGATTAGAGCTCTTGTTATATAACTTTTAGGATAATGAGTTTTTGCTCAGACCATGACTTCAGCCTGTGCTTAACTTTAAAGAAGTGAATAACCTCACTTACAGGACTGACATCAGGCATGTGTTCATATAGTTTTTGGGACTGGGCATACAGGGGGTATAAACAGCCATAGTCACTGTCGGGCACAGGGACTCACCCCTTTTTGATAGGGAATTGACTTGGGGAATTACACTGTGATGCCAAGGTAGCACTCAATGCAGCTATAAGCAACTTATGAACTGAGACCAAAACAGAAAATTATAACTTCTTGTTGGCATCCACTATTATGTAAAAATGCTTTGTAAAACATGCAAGAGCTCTCTGATTATTTACAGGCTGTTGCCCTATAATAACAACTTCACTTATCAAAGAAACTTCATTAACCAATACCCTCTGCTGTTTTAATCTAATGTGAATTCATAAAGGGTTTTTTCCCCCACTAGGCTTTACTTTTTCTCCCAGTGACTGTCATCATTATAGGATCTGGGCATCTAAGTATGAACTCAGATTGTGATGATCATCTTGATTTAAAATCAAGAAGTGGTAGGCTGGAAGTTAGAATGCATCTTTCTGGCTTTTGTGAATGAAGATATTCTATTCAATGCAGAAGTTCTATTCACTTGTGCTTCTTAGAAGAAGACAAGACTTAAAAATAAATATAGGTATGGAAACCAGAGGGATCTTAAGAAGGCAAACAGTAAACAGTTCTGATATAGTACTGTACTCTTGCCATGTGGGAGGCTTTGAAGGTATGCACATGCAACATTTTGAGATGCAAAAAACCTGGAAGCCAATCTACTAAAGAGGCATACACATCCTAAGGCTCCTGTCATGCCGGTGTATTGTTTTTAAGCTAGGAAATTATTTCATAACGCCAAGGCACAAGTGGGTAAACTAAGCAGAGAACCCGAACTTCATAAAATCTCAAAATTTCTTGCTCTAGCAACTGCATGGTAGGTAATGTTCACAAATGCTAAGCTTGCTAAGGGGTACCAAAATAATTTGAAAGTAGGTGAAGGGATGTTATAAAGTACTCTTAAATCTTAAGCTAGGCTATCACAGTTCGGAATTTTATAATGTATGTAATCCAGTGCATTAATAAAACTCTGGATCAATATTCCAGATAAAGAAATAATTTAACAACTTAGTAGCAATTAAGGGTTTCCCAAGTGTATTGTATAAAAATAATCAAGACATAGTATCATCCTTGTCTCTCAGTGCTATTCTGATCCTGTTCTCCTTATGTCCCTTTCTCTCTTCTTTTATCTGTTTCAATCTTCTCTTCCTGAATTTTTCCATCTTACATGTGGTCTTTATTCCCTTTGTTTCAAATACATTTTTTTCTTGTGGCACAGTTAAGGTTCAACTATTTCCTGTTTTGCCTCTGTGGACTTACTAGCATTTCTGCTGGACTTACTAGCACTTCTGCTCAACCAGGTAATGTTTCAAGTAATACCAGACTGGATTTTTCAATATAAAGTAAACCCATATACTAAGCTGCAGGGGACTTTTCACCTGTAGACCTCAAAAGTGATAAGCAGAAAAAACCCTAGTTTGCCAGTGGCTCCAGTACTAATTCAGCAGCATAGCACAAAGATTCACAACAAGGAAAGCAGACCCTACCTGACATTTGGCTGTCAATGAAAATGCAGAAGCTAACTGGGTTAAGGAGAAAAAATGAAGAGGGATTGCACACACTGCAGCATTGGCCAGATGGCACTGAAAAATCTTGTTACTCAATTTCCCAGTGCAGGATAGAAGAAGCTTTCCTTATTTCCGTGTGAGGTGACCATATTCTGGCCAAGTAGAGCAACAGCCTTAGAAGAACTGTTGTCACAGTCTGCTGATAAAGCAAAAAAGTCTCACTTGGCAAAACTGAAAGCTGAGGTGAAGCCCTCCCCCCATAAATGTTTTTTATTCAGTTGATGAGCATGTAGCTTTCATATATCCCTTTCAGCTTCTGTTACTTCTTTGTCCAAGGAATCTGGCTGCTCCTGCATCACTAGTTATCTGGCCTAGCTTTCTCTTTTTCATCCCAGCTTTATAACTATTACTTGCTGTTACATCAAACTTCTTCCAGGTGTGTACCCAAACCCAGCTGCTCTGGTGTATTTTCAATTTGCTTCTTGCTGCTGTCTATTCCTCCAAAACCCGACACAGTCTGTCTTCTACTGGCTTGTTCTGGACCTCAGTGAAGGACAGAGAATGATTACCATGGATACTGGAAATATTACGGATGGTTTCTGTGTAGACAGGATGTCTGGAAGAGGGAATATCATGGGGCAAATGACAAGAGTTTTGGGACAGGTTTCTTTCTCATACTGTACCTGTTTGCCAGTGCTGGACCCATTTTTTACATCTATTTCTAAAGAGCCTACTCAGCAGAAGAACCCTGAATCTTTATTTGTTGATTTCTAAGTAGAGGAAGTTAAAGAAAGCCCTATATTACACTTGCAATTTTGCAACATGCTTAAGAAAATGAACACATTTCTTTTATCATACATACTGAAGATTTAATGAAAATGAAAACTTGCTAATGAAAATTTGCTAATGAAAATTTACAGATAATCTGTTGGTATTTTTGATTTAGGGAAGATTCTGCCACTGCCAAGGAAAACTTTGGGATGAAACAAGTAAATGCAGCTACATGTGGCTAAATGCCTTTTTTGTTTAATCCATCAATTTTTGGATATGGATTTAAAACGTTAGTAAGAGGAGAGGTTGTAAAGCCAGATGTACACACCAACATGTGTACAGGGAAAGATTATGCAATAAACCATTTTTTGCAGAAACCCCCTGCTATTTTTTTTTAGCATTAATACCGCTGTAAATTGATTCCAGTTTTGGTTCCTTGTAAGCCAGGGCCCTGGGAATATTGTCCTGCCAGTCCCGCCTCCTCCCAGCCCTGCTATTAATCATGACTTGCCTGTCTTGAAATCTCCCACGGTTTGGTCACAGCTCCAAGGTCACAGGCTGTCATTAGCATTGATCTGAAAAACAGAAATGAACAATACAAGCTGAATCAACCTTTGTTGAATTTCTAAACAACTCTGCTCCTGATGCATAAATAAATAATACACATATAAAATGTCAGCCCTTGCACCTTCTTTTCCTCCAGAAAAGAATGACATGTTTGAAATCTTAGCCATCAGCATGGCTTTTACATTACAATTGTCCCTCAGAAACCTAATGTGTTGCAGGTCATAAGATGATGAATTTTGGTATTGTGCATTGCACACTAGAGAAGAAATGATATTGCAAGGGAGTAACTGCTAATTTTTGCAATACTTCTAACACTACTTACATTAATACCTGTAATATATTAGAAAGCATGTGCTTCACATGATATAAGTAAGGGTATTATTACATAATAACACCTGCAACTGGATTAATTTATATGCCTATTTGTAAGTGACTGCTGTAGCAAGAGAGCCTATAATCACAGGAGGCATTCCAGACACTGTTTAAGCAGTTTCTACTGCTCATCTACAATAAAAATTGAAGATTTACTATGAGCTATACGGTTCCACTGTAGTTTAATACCTAGCTACAACCATGTTTTATATGCATTAGGAGAAAGAAACCATTCAGCTGTAGAAAGCGTTTATGTACAGTACATGATGCAGATAAAAGTCTAAGAAAGTTTAAATGAAGAACAAGGGCACTGAAAATGAAACATCAAATATATTGCCTGAATCTAAAATTAGGAATGGGTGAAATGGTATGGAAAATAGAAAATGGCCAATATTTTGTCAGAAGACCAAAAGATAACAGAATTTTAATGAAATTTCAGATAAAATGAGACGTAATCAGGCATGCATATGCAAATACACACATTTTATTGTCTAAAAAGTGTGATGTACTCAAACCACCCTCAAAGTCTGAGGTTTTCAATAGAATGCATGCTCAGGGCATTCTTGAGGGCTGGAAGAGTGCTCTGTATATGAAAATTCCCAGGAATAGACAGGAATAGCAGAGAAGTGCATGGCCAGTGAAAAAAGACAGCTGAGAGGAAGAGGGAACGGGGAAACAGACAGGAAAGATCTTTGTGTAGAGAGGCAGAATATTGATACTTTCTGGAAAATAGCAGAAGGGCTGAACAAGAACTGGTGAGGCTGGGAAAAAGGGAAGAAAACATGACAGAGTGTGTAGGAGAAACAGGAATGGAGAAGGTGAAGTCATGTTGATTAATCCCAATTGTTTCCTAATATTGAAAAATCAAACCATATATTTCATATCATGGATTGTATTTTTAAAACAAGATACTTTCTCTTGTTATGCTAGGCCTTCAGTCCACAATACATGAAATTCCTTCAACAAATATAGCTACACTTTGAAATAACCAGAAGGCAAGAAAAAGCAGTGCTTACCGAAATATTTCTCGGTGGTTTTTTATAGTCCAATCATAACCACCTTTATTGACAAGTTCAAAAAACTCGGTCCTTCTCCTGCAAAAAGCCAGATTGTCAGAGAAGGAAACAAGACACTTCCAGGGCAGCACTGCAGCAGAAACACAGCTCTCTGTATGGGACAGAATCACCGCACCTCATGGATTATTGTTAAAGCCGTTACACTGACAGTCCATTTAAGCGAAACATACTAATTTCCGAACATGTTCTATAAATGTCTGTTATCAGTGTCAGAGTTGCCTCGTAAAAGCAATATTGGATTTATGGTCTCCACAGATAAGGAAATTAATGGCTATGAAATGTTCAGTCTTCCACAGAAGCATGAAATGTTCACCTACAGCAGTGGACAGACAGACAATAGAAACACCCCAGAAATACACACACACTTCTGTTTTCTTGTCCTTGCAAGATGGTTTTTACTTCTATATCCTGAAGGGTTTTTCAGAGATGTGCAACTCCTGTTATTTCCAACACACAGAAAGAAACAGACACACACAGGAGCTGCTGCTGTCTGGAGTTCGTAGTTCTTATAGACTGGAAACTAGGCCTCCCTGCTTGGTCCCATGGTTTGTCTTCTCATGCCTTCTTCATGTCCTCAAACAGGGACAAAATGTGAGATGGACAGAACATGTTAATGCTTGATTGTTGCCTTTAAGAATCAAAATTCTGACTCATCATAGTCTGTAATCTTTTATGGCACTGAGACTCCAAGCAGCTGTTAACTGCTTTCAATGTGACTACAATATGTAATAGATCCTGCCCAAGATACAGCAGAAGTTCAGGTACAAAAACCTGGAGCACCTTGTCCCCAGTGACACAACATATGAGCATCAAAGCTGGAAAGCAAATAAATACCTATGTCCTGAGTGACAGTCCAGTGCCCCATCTCATATGAGACTGTGCTGTCTACTTGTCAAGAGGAAATGCAGTTAGATTCCTCAACAGGAGAGAGTTTTCCAAGTCTTGTATTTTCTACGTTTACTTCAACTAGACTGAAATTTTGAACAGTGATTATTGACAGCACAGTCTGATGGCAGCCACTACATGTCTGCACACAAGGAGATGCACACTTCCAGAATCATTCCTTTGGTCAGTGGACAGAACATTATGTGGGGTATGTTGTATTATTCTGGTCCCTGACCGTCATAGTTACATGACCAGTCACTCCTACTATAGGGCCTTTCTGTAATGGATTTCATATAGCAGCTAGAACAGGGAGATAAAAGGGCTGCATGATGATAACTAATCACTTATGCATTGGGAAATAAAAGATTTCATTTTGAAGTATTGGATATTCTGCACAATTCATATGTTCCTGGACAAAAACCAGGCAAGAATGTTTAAAGCTGAAAGCTCAGGAAGATGACATCCCAGAAACCTAATATATTCAAATTTAAAATGTAGAGATCCATAAACAGTAACTAAAAAGGTGAATTTCAAGGCCTTATGTTAGGCTAAAATGTTTAAGGATTTTCTTTGAAATCCATTTAAATGGATACAGAAGTAGTAGTCCATCTCCACATAGAAGTTTCAGTGTAAGAAGGGCTCAACCGGAGGAAAGCAGCCATGTATAATGAAACAATTTAGTGTTTCCTACTGGTTTCTTTGGTATCCAAAATTATGAGGTTTTCTATTAATAAGCAAATATAATACGGCAGCATTTCAGAAACAAACTGAATTATAACAGTTTTCCAGGGTCTTTGAGTAACATTGACTCTGGCTGTATTTTGCCTCAAAGGGAAAGTTATTTTCCTGTGTATAACAAATCCGTTTTCTTTACAGCCCAGTGGCTCAAGATATCATTTGAGTGAGTTTCCATAAACTTAATTTTGGTTCCATGCTTTTACTGGTTGTATTATCTACAAGTATCGTTATCTAGAATTATAAACTAAAATCAAATATATTTTCCATCTGATCTGTCATTGAAAGTCATCTTTTTGTTTGCTTGTATAAAAGTAATGCCTTGAAAAGGTCATAAAGCCTTGCTCTGCCTGGAATTTTGTTGGTTTTTTTGCTACCTGGAGCTTGTGATCAGTAGGTTTAGTCGTTCTAAGAATACTGATATGAGAATTCCCCTCTCTATAAAAATATTGAAGATGTAGCAAACTGAAAAAACAAATTAGGTACTTGTGTAGAAACACCTGTTCATATAGGGTGGCTTTAAGAAGTGTAAACCACCAATGTTTCCAGAGTTATGTTCAGGCATTTTTGGAAATAAAGTAGCATAGCTACCACCTTATTAATGAATCCGAGTAACACAAGAGGAAAAAAATAACTCATCTGCAGACTTTTGAGTAAAGAGGCCTCATTTGCTAAAAGTCTTCTGATTGTCCTCAGCCCATCACTTAAGCCCATTTCACTTAAAGCTGTCAGCAAATAGTCATGTCATACCAGCCACCCAGATAACAGGCAATCCTCACAGACAGCTTGAAAAAAGAGTGTGCTCAAAAGGCTTTATTTGTCCTCCTCAAGATATTTGTGTCAGCAAGCAGAAATTTCTTCATAGATTAATGTTTAGAAATTATTTATAATAAAACTTCTTGCTAAAATCCTTTCCTAAGAATGCTTCTCTGTGAATGGACTTGCAGGAAACAAAGAGCGTCAGTGCATCTATTGCCAGTACTGTTTAAACAGCCCCTGCCATGGGAACCAAATACTGAGGAACAGACAAAGCAAACATTGCAGCATCCCAATTAGTATTTTTACAATTAACAGTTAAAGATACAATGTTGATATAGATAATTGAAAAATTTCAGGATAAAGACTTTGCCTGAAGTTTTCTTGATACCTGGTTTGGTATCATCCACCAGAACATAGGAGGGGCAGAATCCAGGTACACCACCCTAAGAAAAACATTACTAAATGACACCCAGCACTGTACGGGGTAGGATGCTAATGGACAACAAACAAAAATTCCTAAGGATGACTTACTGTCAAGGCTGGGAAGGCAGTGCACTGAAACTGCACATCTACCAGCATTTCTGCCCCTAAGTCAGCTGCAGACATGTGCCAGATGTCAGAAGTGCAGTGTTATGGTCACACCATGACTCCTCTGACTACATGCATCCTCCCACACAACCTCACTGGGAAGAGCTTGGTAATAATTAACAATATTAAAATACAGGAAGTAGCACCAACTTGAAATCTACTTTGAGATTTGATTTGCAAACAAGGAAAAGGAAGAAAACTGGGTGAGAGAGATCCTACTGTACTTCTCCCCAGTTAAGCTTTTTAAAACCCATTCTCTTCACGTGATGTGAATTGGCATAATTTGTCTTCAAAGCAGCAAAGCGTCTGCTTTGTTACCTCTGCAACTGGGTCTGTAACTAAATACAGTATTTCTTAGCATACATTTTTAGAAATGCTGAAATGTTGGAAAAGAATTCTCAAGTGTCACTGATTTTCTATATACCTGAAGAAATGATCACAGAAGGGATAGAAAAATTATGGGACTGAGCTGTAACTGGTTCCTGGGATTGCTTTGAAGTATAAACCTAGGATTTCACTTGCTTTTGGTTGATACAGACATGTTACATATTAAAGCAAAACTTACTTTGACACTTGAGATATTTCTATTAGTCTAAAAGATACTAAGTATTAGACTAAACCTCTTCAACCATAGCTAAACACTAATTTCTCATATTATATATCCTTATTGGTATTTAATAGCTCATTAGAGTAAGTTCTCTGAATTTTCATTCATCAAATACAAGAAATGCCAATACTTACTCAAAATACAGAGTGAGGTCTGTTGCCAATATCGATTGCTTTAGAAGCTGCATAAGGTCACTGTAGTCCTTAGAGGACAAGTTAGCAAAGATGTTGTGACCCTATAATGAAAGAGATAAAAGAGGTAAAGGGCTAACAATCAATATAAGTTTTTAAAAGGTTTTCTAACTTGTTAGTGTACTGTTTCCCTGTAATGCAAGCTTTTTCTGATTCATGGCAAAGCTATGACAAAATAATAATAATGTTAATACTGCTGAGATTACACTGAGGTAGAAGAGTTGATGATTGTTATCAAGCACCTGGTATGTTTTTCTAAACTCTGCTGAAATTACAGCCTTTCGAGTAAAGATTTACTCTCTGCTCTGACCCTGCACAGACTCAGTTTATGGGGAAAAACTATGGATACATCTCAATCTCTCCCCTTATTAAACGTTTTGGGGAGCTGTGTATTGGAGCTCTTGAGTTGTGATCCTAATAGATTTATCTGTGCTGCTGCTTGCATGCACACAAATTGCTGTTAGAGCAGTCAAGGACACTAAATCAGTTTTTCATTCAAAACAGCCCATTTGCTCACTCTGCCCATTACTGTCTTACAGTATATGCAATCACTGCCTATGTAGGCTAAAGAACCACAACTTTATATGCAGTTTAAGCACCCTTTGTGGGCCCAACTGGCTGCTTTTTAAGGGATTGTGGATTAGGAATTTGAAAGATGCACTATGGCCAAAATGAAAGGAAATTAATTATTTGATGTTGCTGTTTGAGAGGGGGAAGCTTCTTTTGTAACCAAATTTCTGAAAACAAGAAGAGGGACAGAGATCCTGTAATTCCTCTTTGAAATTCTCGAGACAGCAAGATGAAAGAAACAAAATTAATAAAAAATTCTAAATGTAAGCTTAGGAAGTGATCTTTGTGACAATAGTCACATATATTAACATAGATAAAAATATTACAGGGCTTTTTTCCTTAATTACCTATATAAATATTGAAGTTCTTTCTAAACAGAGTCTTATTTTGGTGATATTTAGTCTTGTAGTGCCCACATTCCGTATGCACTGCCATCTACTGCTTAGGAAGACTAAAATGCCCTTAAAACCTAGAATTTTCCAGCAACAGGGAACCATGATGGACATATGAACATAACCATGATAGCTGGAGGACATATATGAGGTAAGGTCTGGGGAGGTAGAGGTGTCATTTTTTAATAGAGAAGCTAATTGTTGGACTAAAAAAATAATTTGCCATGCATAAAATAGTTTCTTTTCAGCTAAATATTGAGAAGGCTTTGTGAATCTAAAGCTTATTTCTGAAAAGAAAAAATTAGAACCAAGGTACTAAGAAGAAAACAGGAGTTCTTGCAACAGGGCTAATTTACCATGTTTGTTATTCTGTAATATCTACTGCTTTTCTGAGCTGTTTCGTGGTGTACAAAACCATGTCACTACAAAGACCAAGATCACTTTTATTGAGGTTAGCATGTCAAGAGTAAAGGATAAACCGCCCCTTAGTCCAACATGCTAAAAATCTGAATAAATGATACAACATACTATGTTTCCAACTAGACAGCAAAGACAGACTAGAATATTTCAGCTTATTTCAGAGACCAATTGCTCAGCTGGTAACAGACAGTGTATCTTTAAGCAGATTAGAGGTTCCAAATCTGCATTTATTCCAAACTAAGCAGTATTGTATTCCATTAGCAAACTGTATGTGTTGGATAAAAATTACACAGCATCCTTTTTCTGGTCTAGACATGAGGACCTCGAGAAGAAGCTGTCTGAATGATCAAATTTGAGGACTTGCATTTTAAGTAATATTTTACATCTCTGAAAGAACCTGGAATAGAGTCCAAATATTTTTTTTTTCCTAATTTCTTGATTTTTAAGCTGGAAAAGATAAAGAAAAGGATCTAGACTGACACGATCTATGAACTTCTACAGAGCTGTCCATGTCTTGAGCCTGAGACATTCAATTATGATGATTTCAGGAACTAGAGAACTCACTGTTTTCCAGAAAAGCTTCTTCCAGAGGCTGAACAGTGTCACCAGTTTAGTGAAAAAACAGCAAAAAATCCCCACCCAAACCCCTTTGTTTTTTTCCTATTCTGAACCGGTCTGTTTAGCATCCAAATGCTGCTTTTTGGTACACCTTTCCCTGGCAGTATAAGGAGCCATTTATATCCTAATATCACCTTTTAGATAAACTGGCCTAGGCTAAATGGATTAGGGCTGTTAAAATCTCATGCCAGTGCTCTCTTTTCCCATGTTTGCTTTTGAAGTATAATGTCAAGAAATTGAACAATAAAGGTGCAGTTCTGTGACAAATCTCCCTGGCAGTGCACACAGAGGTAAAGCCATCACCCTGTTCCCATTTGTCTGTGATGATGAGACATTGCAGATCTCTTCAGAAGTTACTACAGATCAAGCTATGGTCTCCAACTGTGCTGCATGAACAACAATTTTTATATTTACTGAATGCATTTTGTAGCAACCAATCTGTGTGAATTAAGAAAACACATCCACTGTTTTAAAAGGACTGCATGTCCATCCTTCCACTTTTCTCAGTTATTAAATCGCTGGGGTAGTGCATGCTGTATACTGTTGCACGCAAGATATTCTAGGCAAGACCTATGTCTTCACAGGTATCTGCAAAGCAATTAATGTACTTTGGACAGCATGATATTACTGATTTTAATTTTTAAAAATAGTGTATTAAATTACAAAAAAATCATAAAAATACTGATTACAGAAAGGCTGCCAAAGAAATGGTGCAGTAAAAGATGGCTCTGATACTCTGAATATGACACCTGTGGGGAAAGGTGAGCGCCTGTTTCAGCTACCTCTAAACCAGGATATATGTAAGAAGATGGAGAAAAGCCGACAATATGATTAGGATGTATTCTCCTTGCCCCTCGCTGATTGAGACAAATATAATCTCTGGGCTCTATGATCATTTGTAGTTGTTTAATTTTGTGCTGGTTGTGACCTTTGTGGTAACCAATAAATAATTCCTCAAGGAGAGGGCATTAAAAAGGTACTGTATGTGGTATTTCCTTTCTCCAGCTGAAACTGCCCAACAGTTTACAGTGAGATTAACAGTAATGCTTTTGTACCTCACTTTGGAGAATCATGACAGCGTGATTGAAATGGTGGTGCTCCAAGGTAGCAGAGGTGCCGTAGAGCTGAGCTAAGGCTGATCCACTCCTGAAACAGAACACGGGAAGTCAACAAATCCCGCTCGTCTGCTTACGAAGCAGGTTTCAGAGACAATTTAGTAACAAAAGTACACAGCCACACTCTCCACCTCCACTTCAGCAACCCCACTTAAGACAATTGATGAGATCAAAATACTAATTTAAATCCAGATACAAAGCATTTATGTTCCAGACTTTGTTAAATATTGTCACCTGACTAAAGATTTTTCTAGAACTACAGGAAATTGTGTAATGCAACTTTCCAAGTGCCTCAGCAACAGCAACAGCACCGGCACAGCACTGCACAGTAAAGACACAAAATAACGTCCTTCAGCTGGGATCGGCTGTTCTCCTGCTACCTTTTATTTTTAATTCTTAATAGGCATAAACATAAGGGCTTACAATGGGCAACTACAAACTCTTAAAATAAAACCCCAAAACACAACAACAAACCCAACTGCAAATACTAGGGCAAACAAAAGACCACAAGTAAAAGCAGTGAATATGAAAGTAAAGCTTAGCATATCTCTAGAATGTATTTTCTCATCACATTTACTGTCTAAACCAAAATCAGATTCCAAATGTACAGAGCAGGTGGGTTTTCTAAGTTTAAAGGACAAAAATGTACAGAATAAAATTATAAAATTGCAAATTGCTGGGAAGTGCTGGGAATGGGACTGGATTGTCAAAACGGTCACTGTTCACCAAGTACCAAAGCACTTCAGGCAAAGTACTTCACTTCTGGGACCCAGCCTAAAGTGACAAGATGGGTTTTCTTTCCAAAGAAATGAGAGTAAGAGTTTATGCTAGAGACAGAAGGAGCCTCCTAGGAGCATATACCATAAAACTGCACCATACTGATACTTAATTATCAGAAGCAGCTATATGAGAGAACAGGATGTCCAGGAAACATCATCCCTAGAGAATGTGTTGTTGACATATATAACAGAGCCGTTTGAGACAACTGTGATATTGCCTCCATCATATACCTCTTGAACTTTCATCATACAGAACAGCAGTATTGGACACTGAAGATAAAATAGGAAAATGTGATGCTTAAATTTATGTCAGGTTAGAGGAATAAATCATAGTTGGCGTTACGAAAACTACAGCTTCTGTTTTCAGGGATGTTTTATACATGTGTGGTAATGTTTGTCTTTCATTAAATGTCTTCAGCAGTTTCTTTATGGAGTCATAAAATGGTAGCCTCCTCTCCGTACTCTGCTGTCACACAAGTATAAATGATAGCAGTCTAATGCTGAACCCTGTACCTTTAACTCAGCCATTCCTCTGCACAAAAGATGCTCTTGTGTAATGGTACAGCAGAGAAGTGGTTAACTTAATCAGAACCTAAAATGGCCAGGATGTAAATCTTAGGTCTCGTTTTTGTAAATTAGGAACATAAACATCAATCAGCTGAGCTTCCTTCCCATTTGTCTCATCTATTTTGATTCTCTTCAAGACTCAGCTGCAAAAAGGCATCTAGCAGTGCTTGGTAACCTTTGCACCACAAGTTCTGTCTTTTGAGCACTGCAATTGATTTTCCCTGCTATGGTGATTGAAGATCCAGACAGTGTCATTGTTTCATTGAGATTGTATGGCAACACCAATACCTCAGGAAATGGCAGCTTAGTGAACATCAGAAACATCAGTTTGAGTGATGGTCACTGAGGCAACTTGCCCCCAGAAATGCAGCAGCTCATGCATACACACATTGCAGCAGAGTACTTCTGCAAAAGGTAGGACAAAATAGGCTAATACAGCATCACTCTGCCTTTCAAGTATCTTTGGACAACCTTTTGACCACTCCCCCATCACACTGGATGATTAGCAGTATGGCAGGACAGAAAAAGCTGAAAATGCACAGTGGGATCTGCAGGACAGGAATGCCTTTGGGCCTCAAATTCTGACTGCAGAGTAACCGTTGAGTGAAGAAAACAAGATGGGATTGAAGGAATCTCTGTGTCTGGCAGCTTTATTTCACAGCTTGGCCAGGATGTTGCTGGGGACATTTTCTGTTGTCCCTCCCATTATCAGGGAACACAGATTTTGGAATGAATTTGACCTTAGTCTAAGGAGTTCCCTTACCTACACAGTTATAAGTACCACCCTTAAACTTTCTACAAACCTGCTTCTACCTCACTGTGCCTGAAGTCAGCAGCATGGTTTTTGTGAAAGCATTGTTTCAGTTTCACTTATTTTCTTTTCTTCTCAATAGTAGAACAAGGTTTTGTTTAATGTCATGCACCCCAGTCAGCAAGAACAACCCACACAGACAATTTAGGTACTTCCTGAGTTGAAAGTCAGAATCAGTAACAGCTGAGCCTGAAAAGAACATCAAGTTTTGGCACCACATTTCAATATGTGGTGTCAGTTCAACAGCCAGCTACAAAGGACAAGCCAGCAATTACTTAAAGGAACAGAGAATGATAAAGATGGATAGTCCCTCACTGCACTCAGGAATAAGAGTACTTGGCCTTGGCCTAGAAGGCTTGAAATTAATGCTTCATTCTTTATCCTGGTCACCTTTTGCTCTCCCATGGAAGAAAACCAAATTAAAATAGTAAGAATTAGAAAGCTTACTTGGCTTGGAAGGCATTGTTGGTTCCCCTGTGGTCAAGGTCGTGACATAAGCATCCCACAATCAAAGCTAAAATTTCAATTTCAGTTAGAATCTCCTGAAATCCTGCAGTCTGAGAGCAGAAAAAAAATAGCAGCTGTAACGATCAGTAGCAAAAGGGATAAGTAATGTTAGTCCATCGAGCAACAGTCAACTTTGTTTTGAAACCATGAACGTTTCAGTAAGGAGAAGATAAATGCTTTATTGTCATATTCTATTCCCTGCTGTATGTCAGATGGTTAGCAGAATAGATAATGTCCTTGGAGTGATCTGTTATTATCTCTCTGTTGCATTTCCAGCATGCCATTTCTCTGCTACCTAGGAGGCACTAAAGGCACAAAGAGCTGAAAACAAATACCAGTAATGGCAAACTGAGACAGGAACTGGATTTTTCTATCAGAGAAATAAAAAACCAAAACCAAGCTGATTCCATTTTGAAATTAATGTTTAGATAAGTACTTAGAAAGATTTCCTGAATCCTGAGATGACCATCTTAGTCAATCCCTACTGTCAGGGATAGCTGACATGTTAAATTGGAAGACCTTTAAAAGAACTCAGGTAAAATATACTCTATGGAACTGTTATGAACTATTAGGAGATTTTTTAAAAATCTGTGACAGTGAAATGAAGTGGCATGATTTAAGGAGTCAAATGATTTAAATGTGTCAAAGGGCATATTTCTGCTGCAGATACCCACTTGAATTTGGAAGAGAGATTTGAAAACAAATGCAACGAAATTCCGTGCAAGCAGATCAGACATGACTGACTATGTGAATGGGGGAATTAATCCTAGAAACATTTTTTTACCACTGTGCTTCTCCTTGCGGATACTTGTCATAGCAGTATTCCTGCCTCAACTGGCTCATGTCAGAAAAGAAACACTTACTGTTATTGCTAACCTCAAGCATCCTGAACAGATCCTGTCTGGAGGAGGTGCTAGAGCGTCTGTGGGACACCACCTCACTGGTGCTGTGTCTCTTACCCATGGCAGAAACAACCTGCTTCTTCAGAAGCAGAAGGGCGTGTTGCCCACAAAAACGACTGGCTGAGCTGGAAAATCGTAACACTTGTCTTTTCACAGTGCCAGTCTCCAGTGACACTCCTCAATTAGCCACATGATGTAGTTCGCACGAAAGGAAATTACATACAAGAAACACAAAATACATTTGTGTTGGAGGACCAGACCAAGGCTGAACACTAATACCATGTAAGAATTCCAAATGTCATTGATTTTCAACAGGGCATAATTTCACCCACTGGCAAGAAGAGGGTTTAAGTGATACAATGGGACTTGTTGCCCTTCCCTGGTGGGAACTTACACCCCACTCAGAAATGTCAATCAATTGCTGCAATACTCTGTGAAAGCTCTGCTATTTACCCTGAAGACCACGAATTCTACTTAAAGAAATGCACATTCAAATCTAAGTAGCCTCTGTTTAGACAGTCTGATATGTGGCCACAGTTAATACTTAGGCAGTACAGGGAGCCAAGCTCCCCCAGGTGCTCAGGAATGCATTTCAGTGGGAATTGAGGAAGTGCAAGACTTGCTACAAAAGCTTTATAATTACTTAAAGTTTACACATCAGAAAAGATAATCAAGTATGAGGAAAAAACCGATTAATTTTGTGTAGAATCCACTGGTGTACAGAATAACTTGAATAATAGGAAAGAGATTCGCCTGATTTCTAGCAGAATTGCTTTTTGTTTAATTTCAGTAACATCTACCCAAGTAGAAAAAATCCTCTAAAAATAGTGCTTTCACTTTTTATTTTTTTCAACATAGCTCTTGCATAACAAATAATAATAGAGGTCTATTTATAAAAAGGGATTAAAAATAGTTTCTAACTGACAACACATCATGTGTCAAGTTTCAATCTAGAGAAAATATTCATGGCTAAGTTAAAACAACTTAAAAGAGAAGTTTTATAATATAAAATTGATGTTGTAATAAATATTCTTTAGTGTAATCCAAGCTTTGATTAAATTCAAGGATTCAGCCTGTATTGCAAATGCAGGAAAGCCGATTAAGGAATTTATTAACAGTAGCAATATCTCAAAAATAAATGGCACATTTTATTTAATGAAAAGTCTTGTCACTGAATATATGAAAGAAATATATCATATGTCATGTAGTAAAAAACATTTCATTTAAAACAATACTACAGTAAGGGGATATCGTCTTTGAACATAATGCAAGTAAACAGAGGATTACATTTCCCTGTTTTCTGAATTTACAAGAGAAAAAAGAATACATGGCTATAGACGACGGTGCAGTAAAATTTATTTTCACCAGAAAAGGAATGACCCATAACTCATGAGTGGCAGAGTCTCCAGTGAGTTATGGAGGTCATTCTTTCATGTGAGGAAATGAATTGCATTCATTATACCTTGCCCCACATCTATATGTTTTGTTATTAGCACACCAGATGGGATTTTAATTTGGTATTGCTTACTTGTTCATTTTTGCCCTTTGAAATAAGTATCAATGTGAACTTGGCAAAGGCATTGATAATGAAGCCTGGGCTTGATCCTGCATTTACTCTCATGTACTCCCGTAACCTGCTGGAGCAGTCTTGCTGCAGTGCTTCTCTTCAGAATACTTGGGCATCTGAAATATAGAACTATGGCTTGCAGAACTGGGCTTATAATTGTTCAGGAGAGAGAAAATACATACTTAGATATACAGGAACATGCTTTAGATATGCAAAAGGCTGAGTTTACCAGGAACGAAACAACTGGTTTACTCTTTGTTGAATTTCTGTTGTTCGGCTTGTTCAACACAGCTGAATTTTCCTTGTGCATTCAGTGGGAGGATGGTGGCCCTTAGAGGCTACTGCATTACAGGTTAGACATTACTCTGCTGTGGTAAATCCTACCTGAAAATGCCCTAAAATAGAATTACTGGTTTATATTTTTGGGGCAGTCTGTATTGCTGACTATCATGGAGAAATCAGAAATAAGGGGCAATAACTGTACAAAGCAGTGCCTTCTCGACCAGCAGAGAAAGGCTCTGATAAGCCCTTCAAAGGGTTTGTCAAAGAATTTTCCCCTTTTTACCAGTGAAAAAAGAAGGCACACACTAACTTGGATGGTATCCCCAAGACAAACACAGTAGGAGCAAGCCTTGTATTATTACTAGTCTTGAGTCTCTCTTTTGTGTCTTTGTTTTTGCACAAAATGAATCTTCCTGGCTCTGGAAGGGAGAGCACACACCTGAACTTATTCTGTTCTCAGCCAGAGCAAAGTGGGGCAAGATGTGTGGTGAGTCCAATGCTGTGGCCACTCGCATCCAGCCCTGCACATGGAATTGCTCATTCTGTTTATTACCAGGAGCATGGGTGAGGAAATGAACTGGGCTTAAAAATGCCGGATCACATTCCAGAGACAGTTGCATCCCTGTGCTGACTGCTAAAAGGATTCTGAAATTATGCTGTGAGAACCACGGTCAGAGCATCTGTCGATGGAGGCCCGGGAGGCTGCTGGTGGCTGCTGGAGCAGCAGGGCCCTGCTTCCTCCCTGCTGGCCCCAATGCGGGCACCACTAGCCGGGATGGAGATGCCTGGTCCCACCGACAGAGCAGCATGCCGCAAACCTGGCCTCGGAGCTTCACCTAGGGGTGTCACCGCTGGGGCTGGAGGCTCCCCACCCCTGGCAGTTTCTGGCAGAAATTACTGTAATTCACACCCAGCGGCATCGCCTGCCTTTGCCCATACTCATCAGAGTAAAATGCTTTTCGTTTTTCTAAAACTGAAAAAAAAAGCATGTCAAGTTCATAAAACCTTAAAGACTACCAACACCCAGGCATTATCACCAAATTTCCTTAGAGAGCATCAGCAAGTGCCTGCTGAAACAATGTTAACTCTGCTCAGCTCAGCAGCCTCATGCCCAGAGGAAGAGGTGACCGTTCTCTCACTGAACATCTCCCTTTCCTTTGTCTCATGGTGTATGGTACAGCTTCACTATGCCTCCATCAACACTCACAGAAATACACCCACCCTGCTGGGATGGACCAAGCACTAGAACAACATCTACCTGCTAGTGGAAGTCAGACTCTTTTTTCTTGCCTAACACACAAAATTCTAGCATCCAGGACCACTGAGTTTTTTATTGGTACAAGAATTAACTAGCCAAACGTGTTACTTCACGCAGTGAGGTTGCTGTGAGGTAGGGAGAGAGAGCAGCATACTTTTTCTGGTATGCTAGCAGTGGTACTTTCAGCAGAATTTACTTGTATGCTGAAAGGAGCTACAGGTACTGCTGGAGATACATGGCAGTAAAACCCCTAAGTGTCAACTGTGTCCAGTGGAGACTCAAGATTCACTTAGATCACTATGCTGGAAGATGATTTTCAAATGTTTTGAGGCAGTACCTTCTAAAACTATTTAGATGAAGCTGGATAAGGAGATAATAAATACCAACAAAATAAATACTTTGGAATTCTAATCTTCTTTGGTTTTGTAGTTCCCAACCAGGATTTTGAAATAAATGTCAAATCAAAGAGTTCCAAAAGAAAAACATCTTGTAAGATCAAGATCTGCAATAACAAGAGCACTCCAAGACTGCCATCTGTTTTCAGTCACTTTAATGTCTCTGTGATATCACTGTCACTAAAACACTATACGGTTTTGCCAAATACGTGCTGCCTTAAGTTGAGCAAGTTCAGTCTGCTTTGCTACTGGAAATAAGTAGCATAATAACTAGAAAAGAAATTGAATGCTGGAAAATATTTAGACAGGTTAGGCAATGTGTCAGTAAAAGCTCTTAGGGGATTGCGTAGCTGGATACTCACAGTTAACATGGCAAACATCAGCTGGCAGACGTTGAAAGCGTGCCTCCAGTTGTGATACAAAACCATTCGATAGTTCTTCCGCACCGTCAAAAGCCACCTACACAGTGTCTGAAATTGAAAGTACAATTTGTAGCAGGGCTACTAAATGTGTACAAATGGACAGAGCATTGCCAAGACAAAAGCAGCAGATATTTGCAGCGCAGATGGTTACCTCGTAGTCAATTTTAAATTTCTGAACCATTCCAAGCTCCATGAACATCCGCAGGGCTGCAGTAATCATGGCATCCACATCGAGCGAGAAGTCATCAAAATGGATATTGTCAATGCCAAGCTCTGACACCAGAGGGATGTTTGCTGCCTGAAAATGCCAAAGGGAAATATCTGATTCAAAACTTCAGTCTTTTTTTCTTTTTTTTCACTCTTACAAGAAACAAACTGTACATCAGTTTTGACCTGCCAATACATCCCCTGCTTGATTCAAATGCTGATCAGTAAGTCTTCATCTGAGAAATACAAACACATCAAGCTAACAGAGTGTGGAAACGGTGGGAAGGAGAAGAACCTCATATGAGCAGGAAATATGTTCACCATCCCAACTGGAGCCCAGATACAGCATTTAGACTGAAAGCTGACCACTTTACAGCTACTGCAGTAACACAATATATTCCAATGCAAACGACAGTGCTGTAATGCAAGAAACAGCTGGATAGCCAGAAGCTGAGAGTTGTAATTGCTACCACTTAGAAATGCAAAGTAAATATACTGCTCTGCAGAATTTCTTCATCCAAATGTCTTCACAATCGTAAGCATACAAGTGCCCTTTGCTTTACACTGTTCACTACACACACATAGAACTAAAAGAAGAGGAATACAAGAAATGTCTAGCAGAAGTACTCTCCAAAGTAAAATAAAAGAATTTTCAACATGCTGATTATATAGTAAGCCAATAAAAAACCAGCAAAAGCCTTACATTTTTCTTTGTCTGTGTAACAGGGACTTCTGTTTGTAAGAGAGGAATGAGCTTCTCATGCACACACAAAATAGGAATGTGTGCTGGACTGGCTAATGTACTTAGCTCAGCACACAGATGTGCTGTGGCCTGCTCAGTGGCAGCACCTGCATGAGCCAGGCAGAGGTGCTGACAAAACTCCCAGGCTTCTCTACCCTTCCTTACGGCCCTTCAGACTTGCTGCTCATCTCTCTAGAGAGGGCAGGTGCAGGGGGATGAATCTCCTGAAGGAGCATCTGTCCCCTGTCATCTGCAGTGAGAAGGTGATGGGTCAGGTAGAAGCCTCACAAAGGGGCTGGATCCAGCTCACAGGCTATGGGCTGGACAATGCTGAATTAGTCACATGGATTCAGCTGGTGTGGCATATTCAGCTATGCACTTGCATAAAATACCAATTAGTTAATGCAACTGTAATGTAAGTTCACCTTCACTGTTAAAGCTTCTATGTGACTACCTTAAGGTTTTCCTTTTTGAAAACCTGTGTTTCGAAATAGTGCACTCTAACTACAAATTACTGACATTAAAAATCTTTTGGCTGAAGACAAAGTGCCACCTCAATAATTACTTTATGCAGAGATTAAGCTACTTTAGCTACACCATGTAAGAGAAGATGGTGGTAGCCTGTCATAAAATAGTATTAACACTGTGGTTTTAACTTATTTGCTAGGTAGAAGAAAAGTCTATTCGGTTCAGTACCCAGTAAAGCATGCCAGTACCTCAGAAAGTCATGGTGCTGTGCCAGGGAGCTTAACTGATACAGGAAATACAACAAACCTATCAAGTGTCATCCCAGGACACAGCTGAAGAACCTCTGGAGCATGCATGCTCCAGAGATGCAAGTTCTGTTAACTACACACTCAGTTGTCTGCTAACATACTTTCCCAGGTTGAATCAATTCAGCATGTTTTTCTGAGTGATCATTGAAATACTGGAATACTTCTAGATGATCCCAACAGGAGTTACACCTTAACAGCCTTTAAGATCTGAAAAACTATGTCTGTACTTCCCAGTGTAAGGAAGGCAGGAAGGAAGGATATAAATAAATAAATAAGGCTAGGTGTGAAGCAGAAATGCTGGCCCAGAGACTGTGCTGTCCAGACCTCCAGCAATCTTACAAAAATTGTGACTTTTTAAATCATTCAGTTACTCTTCAGAGACTTGGGGGATATTGGAGATGCACACTAATATTTAGTCTATGAACATAGTCACTGGATAGAAATAAGATTCTTAGTATAATCCCTTTTTGGGAAGAAACACATTTGTACATCATGCTCTGTAGTTCCTTAGTGAAAAGCTTAAATAACAAGCAGAAAGAGAAGCACTTGATTGTGAGCAGAGCTTCTTGAAATTGTTTTGTCAAAACAATCTTTAAAAACCCATTGCTGCATTTTCATTAACTTTGAAGTGGACTCTGATTAACATTTTCAGAATTTTTGGCCTCTTAAAGAGAAACAGATCTTTTCCTTGCTATTTTTTACTGGAAACCAACACTATTGCCAGCCTGTTGCAATTCAAGGTAGAACACTTGACACAGTTGCTCAACTAAAATTGTTTTTTCATTTGTCAAACAATGGAGAAATAACAATATATTCCAAATCTATTACAAATTGAACAACAGGATATTAACAAAGCAAGTCAAAAACGATTTCTTCCCACGTCAGTCTCAAACTTTTAAATATTTATGAGGTTTTACATTCCTAAATTTAACAGGAGTGCCATAATCCAAAATAACTGCTGAATTAATAGCCAGGAGATAACATTTGTACAAAAGAACCATTTGCTTTACAACAGCAATAAAGGAAACAACAGAATTATGAGTGCAGAGCCTAATTTGAATAATGTTACAAAAAATGATATGTTGTGGGGCTGCAGCAATATTCTGGCTGCACCTGGCATTGACTATCCTCAGCTTCTTAGGCTAGAAATGCAGAAGTCCAGGGTTTAGAGAAGAACAGTCATTAAAACTTCATTATTTTAATTACAGAGATATAAAAAAATATTAATAATGCAGAATACTAAAACATATCCCTCCCTGAAATTTTTGCAGTGCTGCAGGAAAAATTCCAGTGGATATCTTAAAATAAACAGCAATAACAACACTCTCTTTTAGGAAAACAGAGAGGATGAATGTACCATGACAGCAAAAGGGAGGGGCAGGCAATTAAAAATCAAGTTACAGTGAAATTATTTTTTAAAGCACCCCAGTGATTTAGAATCACTTAAAAGGCCTGGGGTTTTTGGATATTTTTAAGTTCAATTTTCCCTTTCTAAAACCAAATAAGAACATTTTACTCTGGAATCTTTTAACCCTATGAATCAAGCAATTTCAATGTTCTTTGTATCCTTGAGAAAAACTCACATGACTCTTTTATAAGCTTATGGTAAGTTAAAGCTGGGTGTGCCTCCTCTGGTCACATTTCCATACCCCAGTACTAACCCAAAAATTTGTCTTGAAAGACATCAAGAACAGAAATTTCGCTGAACACATGGAAGGCAACTGGTCTTGCCTAATAAAGTACAAACTTGGCAGTTGCCAGACTAGGAAAATATCATCAGTCACTGGTAGCTTGAAAAAGAGGATGTCATGCCTCCAAACAAGAGCACAAGGATAAGGTCTGTGATTACTCCATTCTCACAGGTGCATCGGATAGGGCGGAATGAATACAGGAAGGAGGAAAAGCACCTTTGTACTCAATTCAGGTTGGAGACTGACTCTCCTTTCCTCATTGCTCTCTGCTATCACATAAATTCTATCACAGCCTGCTCAGAGTACATGTGAACAGCTAAGAGACAAGTGCCTGGTTGAACCTTACTTCCCACTGGCCATCACAAAAGGCCATATGTAATTAATGACCCTCACTGCAAAACACGTGGAACATCAAAGTGGCTTTCACCATAAAGTCACAGTTCTGGCCACTATAAATGACAGCCCATGGGAACAGAAAAATAACATTTTTGGTTCAGTATTAATAACACTTTGGGCTGCTGTGGATGAAAAAAACCTAAGAAGGACAATGCTTACTAAATGATTTTGCACTAACTCGTCTAATAGCATACTATTCACAATCTTCTATATCCATATTTGATAATGTGATAAAATCAGACGTAAAGAAACTAGCAAGTTCTTCTCAAAGCATGTAAAATTCCTCTTTGTAAAATGTGCACTACCATGGAAACAGTCCATCTAAACACAGAAAACACTGAAATCCTACTTTGCTGTAATCTTAAAATTTCTCTACTTCAGTTTTAGTACCTGTGTGGATAAGACATCAGTGTATATTATGCAAGGGAAGTATTTTGAAACATACTGATAAATAGATTAGTATGGCTTTGTTTAAGAAAAAGGCACATTCTGCCATTTGATATGCTCAGCTTCCTTCCCATGCGACACTAGAACTATTCTGTAGCAGCAACTTCCACTTACTGAATGTAGTCCACTTTTTGCATAACCTTATTTACAGTGGCATGTGGAATGCTCAGCAAGGTTTCCTCATCAGAAAATACTGCCAGACTGATGGAAAAAAAGTAACAAGAAACTTGATTATATTTCACACATATAAAGATATCTCATGAAATGTATATCCCAGTGTAGCAAAAGAATGGCAAAATGATATGGTGTACATCTTAAATCCCAGGGGCATTGTCAGAGTCCAGAGTCCACATACTATTCGAATAGCAGGTCAGGATCTGACCTCATTTACACTCTGGAGTGAAACTGAAGCTCCAGACAATGTGACACACACACAAGAAATGAAATTGTCTTTTCAAGTATCTCTTCATCTCGAATCTCTCTCAGAAGATTAGGATCTGAAAAACCTTAAAGGATTATCATCAAAAGCTGAAGAAAGCATCAAAGTGAAGAATATTTAAATGTGATGCCTTCATTATCTCTCACATAATCCCCTATGATTCTATGAAGCCATTTTGAAGACATCATTTTCTGATGGCAAAGATTTTTATTTGTGAATGTTTCTTTTCATATATAAAGGCCTCTAAAATACTTGCTTATATTTATAGCTGCAGGCAGGCATCTTTTAAAATACATCTTTAAAGTCAGTTATCAGCAGCAGTGGACAAATTTTGTACTACTTCATAGCCATGGAAGACCAAAGCCTGTTATATTCAGTCTGACACATTTACTCTCTCCAAAAGAGAATCAAATGTTGTAGCTCAGGCATGTTTAATGCCCAGAGCAAACTGGCTTTTAAAGGCCTCCATCTGTTACTGGAGACTGTGGATGGCAACTCTTTGCCCTTCACAATGCTGAATTAACACCTCTTTTCCAATGACAACTGAAGCAGAAGCAGGACAGTGGCATTTACAGGGAATTTTACAATATTTACAGTAAAGGGCAGTGGGTATGGAAATGACTTATGTGTAGTTTCCTCTTGATTTTGATTCTAATAATTTTTTAAACATGATTATCACAGGAGCATTTCTCTGACTTCAATAGTGGGATCACCCAGAAACACAGACTCCTTTAGTTTGGAGAGAGCTTTTGAGGCCAACCAGTCCTATGCCCCTGCCCCAAGGAGACCGCATGCTGCCATATAAACACACTTTGCAGCTGCCAGATCTACCAGACTCCTTTGATGTTCCAGTCATGTGAATGTCTTGTATCTGAACAGTTGTTGGATAAAATAAATGGTGGAACAGGATTTGTGTATTTTATACCTCCTCAGATTAACCCTACAGATAAACAGAGAGTTGCAATTGTGAGATCAAATGCCCAAACTGTGCCCCAAGTCCCACAGTAGGTGTCTGAGCCCTTTGCTGGAAAAGGTCATTCCTTGATTTAGTCCAAGTTTTACATCTGTAAACCAAGAATAATGCAGTACATGCATCCAGCTTCAAAATCTGCAGCTGAAGCACGTATATGGATGTGGTGCAAGTGCTCCACCGTCAAATGGCAAATGAACAGCATGACAAGTGCTTTAGATGTGAAATGTAGAACAAAGAAAGTGGCATTTAGACTTGTTTCAAAAAGGTGTGTTTGGTTAGACCATTTACCAAACATAACTACTGCTTAGTATGATGCTAGTATTTCTTTTAATTAAAAGAGAAACTTCACAGCATTAAGAAAGCCGCGAAGAAGCTTAGTCTGCTTCTTCTATCAGAACAAGAAAAGTAGCCATTAAGCAATATATCACTACCAAATATAGCATTTAGGATTTTTTTTTTATTATTATTATCATACAGTGTGGGCTTAGGACAAAAGTATGGTATTTACTTTCTGCTTTTGGGATAAAACTGTATGTGCCTGAGGAAAGGATTTGTAATTTAAATGTCTTATAATTTTCATTTTAAAAGGGCAAGGGAAGGTATGTCATTACAGTATTACACATGCTATTTCCAAAACTAGGCCCAGAATTATAGCTAAAAAGCAGAAAAAATTTTGAATATTTCTAATCAGTCAATCAATTCTATCTGAACATATCACTTTCTGAAATTGGGGCCCATCAAAAAGAAATAATACATTTCAGAGATAAAAATATGATGTATAAAATGTTGTTACAAACTACAATAGACACAAAATACGTTATTTTATGTTACTAAAAATCAATTCTTGATGCTAAAGTTGTTTCCTAGTACACAAAAACAAAATATATGGCAACCTATAAAAGGAACAAGAAATTTTGATTTTAAAAGAACAGAGACATAAAATAAAAACAATTAATGGTCTAGGCATCTATTATTCTTAAGGCCAAAGTCCATAACCACAGCAGCCTAGGACTGGAGTTTTACAGGGCATGCACATTGGACACAATGATCTCCCAAGGCGTGCTGGGGAGTGTTCACGTCCTTTTGGCTGATGGTGATTAGGAAAGAACCAGTGTGTCACATACTGCAGGCTAGCAACTGTCGAGTTTTTATGACCATCAGTGCAGATGAGAAGTTTGTACAAAAGGGTCTATTCAGTCTCTGTTTCAGAATTTCAAACAAACACAAGCAGCAAACCTAGGGCAACTATTTCTCTGTACTACAAAAGTGTCAGGCTGCCATTTCCCACAAAGCTTTACTTGGTTTTGGTGGCAAAAAGTCAGCTTTGTTACTCCCATGAAGAGCAGAATGGGTAATGTGGACTGACCCCCCTGCATGCCTGTAAATTTGGGAGGGTGAGGAAACTGGGATACAACGTAGCCTTTTCCTACCCAGAAAGTGGAGGAAAAGTTCTAGCTCCTTCCTTGAAGCCTCAGAAGAGGAAAAACATGATTAAGGGTGGAAGGAACAGGGACAGATTCTTGTCGTGGTGGACACGATGTGAAGGCATAGGGGGGAACTCACATGTTTGGTGACAAACAGCCCACTGTGTGCCCTGCAACTCTCAGTTGGGCACACGGTGGAAGAGAGCATGTGAAAAAAGTGAAGGGGTTGCCAAGATCAGACACTAAAAAAACCCAGAACCAGAACCTCAAAAATCCCACCAGAGACACAATGGCACATGTACTGGTATCACACTATTTTTTTGATCCCAGCACACTCCAGCAGCTCTCAGTGCACCAAAGCCAACCTGCAGAACCAGTGGTCCCATGTCACCCTGGGGCCCTGGTGGTGCTGCAGGAGCACAGTGGCACTGGGATTCCTGAGAGCCACGGAAATTTTCTTTCCGAGCAGCTGTGACAAATCAGGCTGGCAGTACAGTGACTGGTGGGGAAAGTTATGCAAATATATGAGTGGGTTACTGCTCCACTGGGGAGAAAGTCCTATTTCAGACCTGCTAGAGTGACAGCTATAGCAGAATACTGTCAGGTAGACAATAAATAATATTGACAACACCTTCAACCTTACAACGTACATTTGCAGGAATCCTACAGAGAACATTTCAGTGATTCTCTTTAAAGTTTTTGTCTTTTTCTTCTTACTTTTTGTCAAGTTCTGATTGCAGGTTTAAAAGAAATCCAGCCATCCCATTCTGAACCCATAAAGCACTCCCTAGGAGCACCCAGGACTGCCCAAAAGAGCTTTCTCCCCAAACCCAGAGGTTCATCTCACTACAGCATCACAAGCCAAGGCTTATCCCATGTGAGGCTTCTGCAGGGCAGGCTGAACACCGAGCCCAGATCCTCTCCCCAGAGCAGAACGGACATCCTCCACTCCCCCCTTCATCCACAAAGCCCCCCAGCAGAGAAAGCCTAAGCACCCTGCACTGTCCCACAAGCTCTGGTTCACACACAAGTCACAGCCTCATCACCACAACCTTTCTGAAAAACTCAAAATGTGCAGATCCCATTCTTTCAACAAAAAACCAAATAATAGGCACTTAAATCTTGTATTTATTTAGCTCCTTACTTACTACCTACGTATTACTAGCTTTTTAAATTTTCTCTAAGTAAAAGTTGCTTTCATGTATCACTGCTTTAAGGTAAAAGGCTGCAATACAAACAAAAACACTAATTTCTTGACATTCATGTTTTGAATGTATGTATATATTATGCTGCTTATAACTTTTCCTTACCACTCCTCACAGCAACAGGTTTCCTTCAGGGAAAGTAGAGGTAGCACAAGTAGATACTGGAATCAGGATAACAGTAGAGTTTATGAAGGCCATACATAGAAATGGATTTTTCTGTTATTTTTGGGGTGGGGTTTTTGTGTGCCCCTGAGCTTGTTGCAGGGACAGAACACACACACAGCTGTGTGGCAGCAGAGAAAGCAGGGGTAGGCCAGTTACACTGAAGCGACTGAACAGGCTGTTGGATGCACAGGCAGATTATGATTGGGGGGGGGGGGGTGTGTGTGCTATAGTCTATTTCTCATACACGTAAAGTGTTTGCAGTTTAAATTTGAAAGACTAAACCCACAGAACTACTGACACAATCTCTTTTAGAAAGTATATTTACTCTGCCAGGGATTTTGCCCAGACTAAATCAATAGCTGGCCCCACCCTGAGCAGACAATGAAACAGGGTAATAAATAACCTATACAAGATTGCAATTACAAATATTTTTTTGCATAATATAGGCTAGATAATGTTTTGGTTGATGACACATACATCCCAAATTGATCTAGAAAACAAGTGTGCATCCAGGGAATTTTTTCTTTCAAATAATCCCAAAGCCTAAGTTAATACTGCATAGAAGCACGGTCACTCACATGCTCATGTGTGGGAACAGCCCTTTCAGCACAGCCTCATTCTCACCACCTGATGGAGAAATGCAAAAAAAAAAAAATTGCTGGATATGAGACTGGACATAACATGGCTGAACCTGCACGGATATTTCTCTTCAGTCTCTCAGTGACTTGTGCAAGAAGGACACGCTGTCTTGTGCTGGGAACATATTCTACCACATGCACTCACACAAACATTGTGGTGGTGTGAAATTGCACTGGCATTACTTTTCAGGATTTTACGGCTTAACAGAAATGCTGCTTGGCGACCAGCCTTAAAGTGGAGCAAGGATGGCACCCAGTGGCCAAACAGATTCATCTCAGAAAAAACATGTCTCCCACTCTCCACTTTTGAGTGTTTTACTTATGAAAAGGTTCTACCTCTAATATCAACTTGTTAGAAATGTCAAAAGCCTTTAAAGAACACTGCGTTCTTCCTCTGGGGGACATTTATGTTTCTTGCTGTAAAATACTAAAAACAAACAAACAAAAATCCTGTAGAAATATTGCCATTAATAATTTAAAATCAACACAAGCAAACATTTATGACAAATAATTGCTTGCAGCTGGCACACTGCACAGAAGCAGAAATAAAGAAAAATATTTTTTTCATTTGTAGGGTATATGCTAAATTAAAAAAAAAAATCCTGTTTTTAAATCCAGTACAGCTAAGTTTTTTAATTTTAAAATTAAAATTGATAATATCAATGCCAACTAGAAATTTTCTATCTAAATAAAGTTTGGTGAAAAGCAACTTCATTTTTTAACCAGAAAATGCCTAGGTATAATTCTCAGTCTGCTGGGGCTACAGAAGGAATCAAGCACAGATAAATAAGGAATAATTTAAAATGTGAAATATTATGCCATTTTTATAGATTTCTTTGAAAATTCTTTCATGAGACAAAATAAACACTACAATGGTCTTTCTGGAGCAGTTGGGAATGCAGGTCTCAGAAGAGTGAGCTGTCACATACAGGGCCAGCCCAAGGGATGTCTTATCAACTGTGTGGGGAATAACTTGCTCCTTGTTGGTGGCAAAATAACTATGATAAAGTCACACTGAAGAACTCCTACATTACCATCTTTCACTGAAGTACCTCAAATTTTAAATTATGCTGGCCCACTTTCAGTGCAGGAGTCTTTGCTAGATAAATTTTTTTTCCTGTCTGAAAATCTTTCCTAACAGAAATTCCAAAGTCTGTCACTGACTGAAGTACACTACTTTATTATTTGGCAAGTGTTGTTTTTTCCTTTTTAAATCATTCATCAGATATCCCTCTGGCTTGGATGGCAATGTAAATATATTCCATGCCTTATGACTTTTTGCATGGTTGCTGGCTACCTAGGGTAGCAATGTTGAACTGTGTTTATTCCTTGATGTTTTCCATCTGACAAGGGATTCTTACGGAGTATGGTGACTGATCAGATGGAAGAACAGACAACAGGTCTGTTGGGTACTAAATTATGTCACCTTCACTTGGGAGCAATACTGTGTTCCAACAATTGCTTTTTCTAACTTGTTTTTCTAAGCATTCTCAAGACCTGGACCAACTGTAGTTTTGCATATGGAAACAGATGCAAGAAACACAAAATTTCCCATGTGAATAACAAAAATCCAGTATCTGGGAACAGCAAAGTAGCAGCATGCTTTTTTTAGTATGGACAACTTAATAATCCTAAGTGTTTTATTACTTCTCTGCTGAAAATGTCTGTTGTTTAAGTGTCACTGTATTACTGTGCATAATTACTAAGAAACTGAAAAACAGCCACTATTAAAGGCAGTAAGTCAGTGATATTTTCAACTACATGGAATGGTTTTTTTTAGTACTGTAAATATTAGAGTATAGCAGAAATAATTAGAAATATCTAGATCAATTCAAGTCTATTTCAGCTTTAGAGAAGGCAGCTTTTTAAAGTAACTAGTACAAAGACTGTTTTGATCAGGCACATATTTTAATTTTGTTATTTTCATTGGTTGAAGTTTATTACTTTTTAAAGTATTTAATGAGGAGATTTAAGCTGTGGTCTAACTATGAAGTAGTTGATCTCAGAACTAGTCATTTATTATTTAATATTTCTAGTTACTGTGTGTCTTTACTCTGCAGTTAGAATATAAATGTTGATTTTTCACTTCTTCTTTTTAATCATAACGCTGAAGATCCCTTCTTTTTAACCCACAGTGTAAATGTATCCAAAGATTATTCTGCATAGCATAAAGATATAGGAATAAATATATTTTGCCTTTGCATATTAAAAAAATTCTACAGAAGTTCCTTACTGAGTTCTGTAATGCCCTTGCCCTGAAGCGATCCAGAATCTATTCCTTGCTGAAAGAAGCCTATATCTTTTAAAAATTATTTTAATGACTTGGCTAAACTCATAAATTAACAGAAAAAGTTGTCTGGGTATGATTATATGATTAAATTGTGGGCTTCAGCTAGATTCCAGGCACAGGCTTCTTTCTTTTGCCTTAACTCTCTCAATCATATACAGTTTTTCCTCAAAAGAAAGATTTCTTTTAAACCAGGATTTACTTATCTCCTACACCAGAAAATAAACTGGTTTTGTGCAAGCTTATCATGCAAATGCAATACAGTTGCATCACACAAATGTGTTGCAGTCCAAAAGTAGAATTGTTGAAACCTTTCACAGATGTTTTAATATTTCTGTCCCCTCTTTGCAAATGGGAAACCAAAACATGAAGCAGTGCCCTGCCCTGCTCAGATAATTTGGCAACACAAGGACAAGGAACTTGCCCAGTTAGACTGCAGACATTTAGAGGGTGGAAGTATCCTCACAACCACTACAGCCTCCCTTGAACTCCTCCAGAGTCAACAGGCAGGGCTGGCTGGACACAGGATGGCAGCTCAGTGCTTGAGCCTCACCAGGCTAAAATACTCCTTGTAAACCTTACCTCCACAACATCTTGGAAAATTCATATTCCATTGCCCCAGAGGGAAGGGAACATTTTACTCTGGGAGCTCTATGTTTTCACCTGAAATAATAAATGTGGCCGTTTTAGAAACACAAGAGGAATCTTTTCAGCAACCTTTTGCAGCAGTTTAATCTCATCTTGATTACCTATGCTGAAATTTCAATAAAACTGAACGTTTAAATTTTTGAAACCAAATTCAGAATTCCCACTAGCTTTCTCTATTAACTATTCCTTGAATTAGGGTAGGCACTGTAGTACGGCACCAGTCTAGCAGGACAGCTCCAGAAGTAATGTGTGAAAGGTGCTTCTCATGTCTCTGACACGTAAAATTAATCTGACTTTATTTCTGATAAAACACCTCATGGAAGAAAATAAGCAAAAACCCTCAGGGAATATTATTTGAACTGAAAAAACATACCCCCCTGGTGCACTCCTTTCTGCTTTGGTGAGCTGTGCCTTGGAGATTCCCTGACCCAGAGAACATCAGTCTCTGCCTTTTCCTTCTGCTAATTCATCATTTTAACTCATTAACATCTACAGTGATAGGTCATATAGTTTAACTACTAGTTTGCTGAAGAGACATTTTTAATCAGATTAAAATCTCCACCCTAATTTCATCTGATGTCCCTAAATCCAGACATTTTATGAGAAAATACCATGAACAATCTTTCCCTACTCCACTTCTCCATGCCATTCCCTGTTCACTGAAACTGGAAAAAAATTGAACTACAGAGCACTTGCTGGAAGTCAGATGACAGCCTCACATTTCAGAAACTAGTATAAACACTCAGTATTTTATCATTATTTTCAGTGTATGCAATGTGTTCTTGACTTCTTATTTCCACGACAACTGAAGACATGGGCACATGTCAAAGTGTACAAAATAACGTAATAAATAAAGACCTTGGTTTCATGAATTACGAAACTCTTAACACGGTGCTTTAGGTCTTGTCTTATGTGGGCAGTGGATGTGGAAAAGTAGAGAAATAAACTGTGTTTTACATCTTGTGATCCTGTACCTTTCTCAAAAGGGAAAAAGGGAGCACAATTCAATTTCAACGCCCTGGTTACCCTGAAGTTTTCTTTAGTTTTTTTCCTATTGTTGCTATTTTCAGCAGAACCTGAGCAGCTGGAATAGCACTAGGGAAAAGCTCAGTGCCAGCCAAAGGGAAGCGTGTGTGAGCAGCCTTGGAGGCCAATCTGGAAAATCCTGCAGCATGTGAAGAGCTCCGTGTTTCCCCACACACATGGCCAGGCCCACGGGTTGCAGTGCTGACGCTGCAGTGTGACTACGGGCTTGTGGGTTTGGTAAACACAGGTTACCAAACAGATTGACACAGCAGTGCAACAGAACAGCAGCAGTGCATAAACCCCCCATATTCTATGGCAATATTTCATAAATGGTACAAGACAAAGGCCACATTACCTTTCTGAAATTTAATTACTGAGGAAGACTATGAATTAATTACTATAAACTACTAAAAATTATTTAATTACAAGCTTATAAAAGTAATTAAATTAGTTCTAAATTGAAAGATGACAATAACATAGCCAAGGAATGCCTTCCCTATTGCTTCAGAGATTGAAGATAAAATCAGTACAAAAATTTCATTTTTTTTCGTTGTGCTGCCCATTGTTACACATTTAAGGGTGCATAAGGCGTGAATAACAAATGGTAAATCATGCGTAACTCACTCCAAGTATCAAATTCACATAGATCCATCCTCTTTCATGGATTCAACTCTTTACATTGTCATATACAGTAGCAGTCTTAAAAGTTATTTATTGTTTAGTTCAACTCTTTCCATCATTCTGTAGTTAAATTAGTGTTTTTAAGAAAGACACAAAAGCCTCCCTATGTGAAGGTAGATCTTAAATAGCCACACTTCAGGCTGCAAAATTGAGAAAGGCAGAAATTGTTATTCATGCTACATTTTGAATTGAAGATTCTGTAAATCAGGTGATACATTATTTTCCATTGTGCATCTCTCCTGTGTGCTGTTTGACCTAAAAAAGGGAATCTCTCACAGGGCTATAAATAATGCATCATAGTCATTAAATATTGATCTGGCTTATACCATTGACAGCTGCGCAATTAGGCTTGCTTCTTAAAAATAGCTTCTTGTACACTGCCCATAATAGGACAGTGGTTACATATTCTCTTTGGAAACTACATTGGTTAAATTTAAAGGTGATGTGTGTTTGTTGAGCTGCTTGCTAAGACACAGGACTTAATCATTACTGTCGCATAAATCAGTAACTCTTGCTATAAATATCCAGTCCTGGACACAATTCTGCATTATTTACTCATGTATCTATATCTGTCTAACACATAACTATATTTAGGCTCACAGAACTGGAATTTCAGTAAGAAGAAACCTGGCACTACAGGACTATCCTATAGGATAGCTTCAATCTTAGATTAATCAGACTTCAAGTGCCTTATCTATTCCAGTGACACAAATGCTTATAGCTAAGTACTAGCACTAGTACACAACAGAAATGACAGAATAGTCTTTCAAGTCTAAAATACAAGGGAGAACTGAGTTGCCACAGTTTCTAAAATAATAGCTGTTTCTAACTTTTTGAAAATAAAATTAATATTGATATGGGGATGATTCAACGGTGCATTACTTTAGCTTATCCTGCCAAAATTAAGTTTGAATTTAACATAATTATGTAGATGCAAGGGAGGAGAAGCATTGTGATAAATCAGGCTGAAGACTCCAGACATTGTCAGAAAAATTTGCACTCAAGGTGATGGGGTTTTTTGTTTTACTTGCAAATGCCCATGAAAAGCAAAGTTTAGTTTTTCTTCCTGTATCTGGAGGAATGGTATCAGAAATCTACTTAGCATAGTAATGTGGCACATATCAGAAAACCTAAAAAATATTATGCAGTTGTGTGAATTTAACAGTATAATAAATATAATTTTTTTTTGGAAGCCATCATAATCTAAACCTAAAAATTAAAACCCAAAAAATCTAAAAATATTTAGTAGCTAATTGTATGACATGGTCAATTTTCACATACTCACGTTTCATTGTTCCGTACTGTGAACTTCCCTCTGTATTTTTCCAGCTCCACCAGCAATAGTGCTTTGCACTTTTTCCCAGATAAACATCTGGAAAAAGGTATTTAATTCCTTAAGGGTTTCTTATTAAGGTGGGGTTTTCTTCATTAATTCTTAGATGGGATTATAAGAAACAGAAATAAATGTCATTTATCTTACAGAACCTGGTCACAGTGATTATGCTTAATTCTTTAAAAGATAGCAGGTATATTTGTTAATTTGTATGTTTGTGAATTCATCCACTAACAGTAAGAAATTATTGATGAAATTTCAAGTAAAAAAAAATCAACTTTTACTAGTCTGCCTAGGCTTTCTATAATGCAATAAGATAATTCACTGGTAAAAACCAGAGGAAAAATAAACTTCAAGTAGACTTACAATTTTTCACTTTTTATCAGAATATTCTTGAGATCCTAACCAAATAAAACTTAATGGAGAAACAGTTTATGAAGACTATAAAAAATAAGATTATAAAGAGGGAAAGAAAAAACTTGTACTACAAGAGTATGTAATTATTTCCAAGCTTCTGGGGTCCGGTTACAATATATTTGAGGTAATATGTTGAGAAGTTGCCAACTCAAATGCATTGTCACTCCAAATCATTAATTACTGCTAGGTGCTGTGTCAGTCAGGAGCCAATAGTGAGCTCCTGGCATTACTCTCATTTAGATGTTCCTATCGTGTGTGTGTCTGCTCTGACTGAACCAGGACATCAGGTAAATCGTAACAGACGTGTGCTCTGACATCTGCCAATAAATCACCACAGAGAGAGGGGACAGTTCTAGCCTCAAACACCCCCAGAGGGAGGGATGGTTTATTAGCCAGTCAAGTCTAGAAGATGACCCTAATATAACAAAGGGCTTACACAAAATATAACAATATAATGAACAGAGAAAAGAACAGTGATTTCAGGGTAGGATGCCGTGGGAGACCTCAGCAGGGAAACCGGCTGCAAGCAGGGAGATGGGAGTAATTTCATCCCACAGATGGATGGCCCTCTCTGGGGATGAGCTCTGTGTCACAGGCCCACAGGACATGCTGGTTGTCTCTGGGATTTTGTTCTTCTGTTTTGTTTACATCCAGTGGTGTAAAGGCATTAACAAAGACTACTTGAGACTCATTTTGTCAGGAACTGAAAATGAGAAAACTGGATATAGGCAAGGGAAAAATTTTCTGAAAAAATAGCTTAAATTACTTTAAGCATAGCTTGGTTATATTCCTTTTTTTCTCATCTATGTTCTTCATTGGAAATGTATCTTTTGGCGTTACTAATGAATAAATGCTTTTCATTTCCTTTTACCTTATTATTAACCATTAAATGGATAGTTGCATGCCTTCAAGGTAAACAGATCATAAAAAGACATTTCTTGGAGACTGGTCTATCTATTAATGAAGTCACCTGGGAAAACAAGTAGAATAGCTTCTCATCACACAAGCATCTGAGTCCAAAGGGTAACATAGCAGGCTGTTATTTCAACTGCACAGACTGTGAAAGAGAGTTGTCTTGCAGTGGCTGACAGCAATCAAGAATGGCCCTCTTGTACATACAAAGATACTGGTGGAATCCTGAGAGTCATAGAAACTGTATTACAGGTGCTTATTCTAAGGTAAATGGAAATACAAAAATAAAATAGGAAATTGATGAATCTCTATCCCTTTCTTTCCTCTCTCTCAACACAGTGTTTAGCTCCTTTTGCCAAACACTGAATACAACTTTTTGCACACACAAAAGTATTTCCTGTAGTGTTGGAATGATCTTCAAGCAAGACTTCAGTAATCTCATCTTCAGCACACACAAGTTCGGGTAACCGTACCAGTAACTACAATGAAGGTAGAATATTATACCCTTATCACCAGGTATCGATACAGAGTCTTAAGGCACAGCCACCATTTGGGCAATAATCTTCAAACTAATTAACTAGCAAGAGCTGCCCTTCCTCAGCCCAGATAACTCATCAGTATCAGCTCTATGCCAGCCATGTTTTCAAGAGTAAGAATTACCACCCAAGAGCTATTTTGCAGCCAGACAGATGCCAGGGTTCCAGAGCAGGGAATGACAGCAGCGTGGGGTCACAACAGTCCAGATCTCCTTCCCACACTTCACTACAGTCTCTGATGCACTTTGTGTCCAGGAGACCAACAGTGATACCCACCATGAGAGCCTCCCAAGCAGCTTTGAGGAGCCCTCTACCAGCATTGCCTCCTCATAGCCAAGGGAAGCATCACCAAGTTTCCCAAGTGCCTCCTCAAGCAGGAAAAGACAGTCTATCACAAAAGCAGCTCTGGATTGCTGGCAGTGATTAAAGATCAAGGTCACTGTTCCCCCCACTCTCTAGCCCATGGAAAGGCAGGATTCAGTGAAAACATGTAATTATTGGTCCCTAGCAATGCTACACTCAGAACACATCACTTCCACATTCTGCCCAGGGTTCTTAGAGGAGTTAGAAGATTCCTCATCTTTCCATCCAGCCTTCTGACCCTATGCACAATCGGGATAGAGAATGTTTTGCTTTTTTAGTAAGCACAGGGCAGCTTCCACGCTATAAGCATGGAAAGTCTCAAGTTCCTCTCTTTTTCTCTAGTCTCTCCCTCATCTCCTACATGGTATGACTTCCCTGTGATGGTTCCTGCTGAGGAGGCCACCAAACCCACACTGACATGCAGTGCCAGTAGCTGGTGCTGGCACAATGGGACTTTGCTGCTGTGCACCCACCACTGCAGCTCTTGACCCTTTGAAAGACATCTTCCACCTTCCCTACTTAACAGCCTAACATGTAATATGTCCTTCATAAATCATTGTTAATTAAGATTTTCCGCTTATGATGTAAAACTTCTCTCAGATAATCTACACTAATATTAATTTACTGTTATATTTTCAGAAATAAGTAGAAACTTAAATCTTACCTTGAATTTATCAACTTCTGCCTTCGAACATGTTGCATGATAAGACAACACCTGCCCCAGAACAAAAGATAAAAAACATTTTCATACACTTGACGAGTAGAAATATCAGGGTGCTGTACTGCAGTCTAATCAATTATGTTTACAGCCAATTTAATTAGCATTTATGTGATAATTCAGTTCTGATTGACAGCACATAATAGCTAATTGCAGGTTATCAGGCAGACATTTGGCATTTATATTGCAGGGAATTTTATAGGGAATAACGGACAGTAAGTAATTTAATATTATAAGGATTCCTACATTATTCTCCTGGAGTTCTACAATCAAAAGAGAAAGAATTTAATGTTAAAATAACAGTAGATTTACAGACTTTTAATAATGCCTTCCGCTATACTGAAAAGCTTAATGCCTATACTAGTGGCACATCACTGCATCCAAATATCAGCACCTCTAGGTGCTATGTCTGACATTCTCTTCAATACCATTCTGGAGATGGCAGCATCAAATAAAATGCACAAAGTACTGTACACGTGCTCTTATTACCTACTAGTATGCATCCATTTATATGTAGTACATTCTATCCTTATGGGATGATACAAACATTGAACAAGCACTGCAGAAGGTGCAAGAGCCATTCTGTGTTCTGGACCCACCGCGATCTCTGTGTATGGGACAAGCTGCTGGTCCATGAGGGAGCTCCCAGAGCCAGAGCACTCCCAGCAAGGACAGGTCCTCCTCCCCACACTGCAACACCCAACCTGCTGATGCGCTGTGAGCTTTCGTACATGCTTCTCATTTTGAAATAATTTTCATCTATGAATGTCTCTGTTATTCATACAAATACCTAAACTGTATCTCATATGGCTTTGACTTGCAATACCTTGTGGCAGTAAGTCCCAAGATATATTTACTCTTATCAGTTTTGGAGATGCCACCTTTTACAGAAATTCATTCCTGCACTATAAAAGAATAAATAACAAACATAAACTCATTTATTCTGTACCCCATTTTACTTTGTATAATTATAACATCACGTCCTTTCTCGAATAGTATCTATTTTTCTGTCCAACCATATTGCAACTTCTCTCAGAAATTGGTAAGATTAGTCAAACTACACCCTCTGCTATGACAGATGACACTTAGTACCAAAATTCTCATCAAGCTTCTCCTTGATCTGTGTTCAATATATCCCTCTAGATTTTTACAGTCTTCCTTAGTATTTGTTATTCTAATCTTTTAATCATTTGGATATGTTGTTTCCTTAATATAAAAGAAGTATTTAGCCTGGCTTTGAACCTTTCCTATAATTTATTTATGTTTTTCTCTTCTATTTATTAGTCAATCTTATCAGAATACTATATGAAAACCTGTATCAGTATATCTGGATAAGAATCTTATTATGATATATAAAAAGGTGATTTATTTAACATCTGATATCAATGTAATTTTCAAGTGCCTTTCATTGCCATTATAACTAAATATATAATACCAATGAAGTAATCTATTAGTGAAAATTGAATCCACAGTCCTTCATCTTATGCCATTCTACTGATCAGTACTTTACTCCTGCATTTTCCATCACTTTATGCAAATATTATCAAGAGCTGTTGCCCATTTATAGAAATAATTACTCTTCATTGAAGAATAGTGACTATTTCTCAAATCTATACTCTACATGTAATATATGGTTATTAGTCTTTTTTTAGATCAAAGAAAAAAGCTGTATTTTAAACAAAAAATTCTCAATTTTCTTTTATTTCAGTAGCAAATAAACTTCTATATGAAGTTTCATCCATGTGTATCTGTGTGTGACATCCAGCACTGCTTGTTTTTCTTGCCAGCAGGAGCATTCATTCTAAGGTGTCACATTGCACAAATATCTCAGACATATGAGGAACTTGCACTTATTCATGGCTACGACATGTAAAGTATAAGGGATCTTGCAGGAGGCCTGAAAAGGTAAGCTTTTAACTTTTCCTCCTAAATGGATAGATATATACAAATAATAAAAGAAATCTGCTTATGCTTAGAATTTCTAACACCAACTGTCTTACCGACTTTGGAAAGCCTTAATATGCCTGTGTGCATCACAGGACAGAACCCCACTATGCAGATTAACATCTCCAACCCTAATGCAAAGAAAAAAAAAAAGCTCCCTTATAGCAATACAGTTGGGTTTGATTTTTGTTTTAATGGAAAGAATTTCATATCTCGTTCAGGCCAATGTTATTTTTGTGGTCCTTATTGTAATGGTGAGTACTGGATAAACTCAAAGGAGTTACACAGGTGAAAGGTGCACACATCAGGGATAACTAGATCATTTTCTTCTCTTATCACACGTGAAATTTAAAACAATACCAATATCTTAGTGATGTTACCCTTTTCATCAGAGCAATGTTTTAAGATTAATCAGTCTTGCATAATGCTTTTTGAAAGATCTGAAATTTCATTCAAACCGCTCATAATTATTACTGTAGTAGGAATAATGTAAATTTATAAAGCTACCCTCAAAACTCCAGGCTTTTTTCTCACTGAGATTATCTTTAATATGATAATGTTTAAAATCTCCAGATACATAACAGATGGCAGTGCTATATTGTTGAATCTGGTTGGAGAAGTTTAAATTAATTGTAGGTTTTTTTAGTATAGTGGGCTCTTTTACATGTGACACTTAGGAGAAAGAAAAGGTTTCATGAAAATGTACACATACGTCAAGAGCCACAGACTGTTTTGCCCAGGATTTCTTCACTTGGTCATACATAATTGTGTTGTTGATACCCAGGCCACAAAAAATAACAAAAGCCTAAAATTTAAAAGAGAAAAAAGAAAGTCAAATATGAATCAATCATAATACAAGCACTAAGATGAATACTGGCTTAATCATTAAAAGAAATTGCATGGAAATATTAGGAATAATCATGTTTAAACAGGTTATCTTAGGAATGCAGGTGAGTCACTGGCCTCCAGATGAGACATTAGAGGCCAGAAACTTGTTTTAATTAGGATGCCACCTTCTAAGTGAGGATTTCTGAGAATTAATGTCAAACCACCAATATGGACAAGATATTCTCGCCCCCTCCCTGGAGTGGACTGAAGTGGACTGAAGCAGATTACTCACAAATACCAAATCCTACTGAAAAAGTATGTTAATGCTGAACTGAATGCCTCTTACTTCAAATAGTCGCTGGTCAGCATCGTCAAAGGATTTCCCATCAAGCCTGTTCAACACTTGAGCTACCCCTTTAGAAAGAGTTAATATGAATTATAATCTTCATTCATTAATTCACAATGCAGAATGCTTTATTCATTGATAAAATGTGTGTATTTCAAACTGAAAAGGAAAATGCAAATATTTATTCTGAAAATCACTAAACAGACAGACGTGCAATAGTTTGATTGTTTTGATACCAGTACTTTCAGCTGTTATTCCTTCCTCTCTAAGTATAATACTGCAAATCTAAAAGTTAGTCACAATGCTCTTCACAAAAGGTTAAAGATCTATTCGAGAAAGAACTTGATCACTTTGCTAACAGCAATCATATAAGTTGTCCTAAAAATTTGGAGTTACCAATATAACTTGCTGAATCAGTACCTTCATTCCTAAACTCTTAGTTGGTTCAGCATCATCTGGGTATATAAATCCTTTTTCACTCATGGCTGGCTCATTAATTGACTGAACCAATGAAAAAATGCATTTTCTGAACTAATACTGCTTGCTACTGCAACAAACATTTCTATTTCATTTAGCTACAATAAGCCCTTAGAAAAACACTGTAAGAGTAATCAGCTGTCAACAGTTCAGATTATTTCTGCTTCTTGAAGATAATGCGCACTTCACAACAAACAACAAGATGTATTTTTAAAAGACTCAATTCCCACATCATCTCTGCTAAAGAAGCTCAAAGATCCTGCATAACACCAGTGCCTTCAGCAATGCACTACTGATCTCAGCTCTCCCTGACAGCCACAAGGCACAGGGATCTAACTCTTATCCTGACAGTATAAATTGCTATTGCTTTGGCGTCAGTTCTGTGGAAAGTTAGCAGAGGAATCTGGCACTGTTATTTCCAAATGCTCCTTTATGTGCCAAAAGCAGGTAATACAGGGCCAATTCCTGGGGTAGCATAGCTGCAAAGCATCCTATCAAAGATCCCATAGAACTCTGTCACATCCTAATCCAGCAACCACCACTGCAACAGGCAACTCCAACCGCTGCTACAGCCCCTCCAGCAAGTCTTCCCCCACTGTGTCTATAATTTATCATCAGAGGAAAATGACCACTTTGCTTGACTGCAGAAACAGTTGCCCATGTACTAAAGAGGGAGACCCAAGAAAAACTTGAATGCATATAAAACATTTTTCACTAATATGGTTAAAATTTCTGTTTTCATCTCATTAAAGTTCAACACAACATAAAACTTAACAATGACACAACTGGAAAGCTGAAAAGTCCATACAGTATCCAAGTCAAAACATCCCTTCTTGGATACTTAGCATGCATCCTAGGTACCGTAACTTCTTAACAATATTCAGCTGGGAAAAAGAAGAAAAAGGAACATAGAATTAAAAAGACAGAACTAAATTTACATTAGCACAAAATTTATGCAGCCATGAGGAAAGTCTTACCAATTATTTGGTGGGTGCTGTTCCATATAGGAACACATAGAACAGATCTTATGTGAAAGCCAGAAATTTGGTCAGCCTAAAATGTAGAAATGAGAGCTTCCATTAGTGGTGCTATTTGCAGCCTTATAAGTCATAGTAATAGAAATGTCAAGGAGTAAGTTTACATTTATAAATGTCATTTCATATGAATCAGCTCTCAGAAACAATTTTGCTGAAACTTCATTCACGGTGACCAAAAGCCATAAGGATTATGGCATAAGGAAAATTGCCAAAGAAAATACAAACATTGGCTTCTTTGCCACATAAAGCTTATACTATTTGACTCTGATTTGGCACTAAAGACAAATTACAATTAAGGCAATGTCCAGACAAATTCTGGATTACTTACACTGGCGGATTAGTAGAGATAACTTTCACTGAACAAGTTTGCCTTAGAAATACTCTTCCCAATTGTCAAACTGAAATTGGACTTACCAAGGCAGTTCTAAAAGGAGGCTTACAGGAAATACACATTTTCAGAAGGAAGGTGAGAGTAAGTAGGGAATTGTGCAGAAGTGCAATTTAGTAAGAAATGGAAGGATGGAGCCAAACCCTAGATTTGAGATAGTTTTGTTCTGATGATAATTTACTGCCTCGTTTATTGTTTTCTATCTAATATAGTATACAACTTTGCAATTTAAGTGTCAACTGATTCTCTCTTTTTCTACAGCTAATAAGCTTTATTCTTTAGTGTCACTGCTGAAAAATCTGATGAAAAGAAAACATTTTCTCAGAAGAGATTAGAATAAGAGAGTGGTATGAGTCCACTCACAGATCAGATGTTCTCTTACTAAAACTGCCACTGCTAGAGGCAGTCTGTAATAGAAGAAAACTAAAAGACCAGCAATAATTCATATATGGGAAGCAGGATGGCATCACTGTGATCTCCCAGCTAGCAAAAGATGTAACTGAGGTTTTAATTAGATTATTGCCTATTTATACATACTCAGAACTCATCACTGAAATCAGTGTGGAGTGCCACCTAAAATCCAGGGGAGTGGGGAAATAACTGATTCAGACGTATGTCTTAAAATGAACTGCAAAATACTTTCGCATTAAATTCTTGGTGAATGAGTTGAAAATTGAGCATTAACATTTCCAAATGAGAAGTAGTGTTCTGAGAAGAAAGTAAGAGATGATTTTCAATGGAAGCAGAGAACAGAATATCTGTTCATAACTACAAATGTATGTTTGATTCTATCTAAGTAATAAGGGATACTATGTTCCTCTTACTACTCTTGACTGAAAAAACAACTGACTAGAAAATCTGAATTTAAGAATTAAATTTGCATAGAAACCCATCAAAAGGTAATAAGGGATACTATGTTCCTCTTACTACTCTTGACTGAAAAAACAACTGACTAGAAAATCTGAATTTAAGAATTAAATTTGCATAGAAACCCATCAAAAGAAAATAATTATTGCCCTTTGTACCATTTTCTTTTTCACTATCTAAATTGGGCAGTGCCTCCAACTTCTAAAGGACTAACTGGGAGACAAAGAAGAGACAGCTGAATTATTCAGGACATTATATAATACAAGTACAATTGCAAACATCAAGGACTGGCATGCTTTATGTTAGCATATCTAAACACCCCAGGCATTATCTGTACTGCTTGCAATTCCGAACAGATTAGCATCAATGCAGTTTTCTTCTATACTTTTACAGCGGGCCCCTTTTATTTTTCTTGTTTCGAAAAATTCTGCTGGTTTGAGAGATAATCCCTTTAATGACACATGGAATAAAACTGGAACCAAGCAAACTCTCAGCATGAAACACTTCCAAGCACACTTACTGTAGTGAATATATTTTAGGAAGCTTTCTGACCAAGGCTGTCCTCTGATTAATGTGCTGCCCAACTGCTGGCCAAGTCCTCCATAGTAATGCTGGATTAGAATTCAGTGAAGATTTTGTCCTTCTATATGCCTCTACCATTTATTTAGATGTTAAGTATACTTACATTTTTATCTGCAGCTACAGCTTTCTAACTGAGGCTGGAATGAATACCTTAAGATACACAAACAACTTACATTGGGAGTAATATGTATCTTGAAAAATCACCCAATCCAGTGTGTATTTGAGCAAATTAAATGGTTGGTTGGCTAAATTAGATCACAAACAACATTTGTCTCTCTGGATACCAGCTCTGTTTACACTCCGTGTGTGTACAGCCCCAGTCACCCCAACAGCTAACAACACTGGTGCTGCTAACACTGAACGCCAACAAATTTTCAGCAATAAAAATCACTTTGCATAAATATCAAGGCAATTGGTAGAGGAAGTTATCACTTATAAATAGGAAAAACAAAAAGCATCATGGGCAAAGTAACTGCTTAAAGTCATACACTAATTCAGTGATCTGTGTTTACTGTATAAAGCCATATCAACATCAGACGACCAGAAGGACAACTTACTAGAGAGAAAAGATAATTCAAAATAAATATTCACGTTTCACAGCCACTTGGATATAACAATAAAATTTTGATATTAGTCGCAGTGCCCAAAAGTAATAAATAATTACATTTGTAAAAATCTCTCACCTCAGCATCAAAGCGAGGATCCTGATAGGCATCACTGATGTTCACTGGGAGACCTGTGGAAGCGACGAGTTCAGCAATGCTGTTATTTATTAGCCAGTCAGAATAAGATGATTTTTCCATGCTGTCTTTGAAACTATCAAAATGCAGGGCAAGGGAAGAAAAGAATACAGTCAACGTTAATTGAAAGTCCAGCATGTCTTACATGCACATTAATAGAAACAGAAGAACCATTCACAATTATTAATGGTTAGCAAAAATTAACTGTAGAAAAAGAATTTGGTATTATTGAAACAGTACCTCAAAAATTCTCTCTTTTACATAACTCTTTCTATTGAAAATAGCACTGGTGTCTCAAGTAAATCAAATATTTGATAAATTTTACTTATGAATCAACAGTGGGTTATGTTGTAAGTTTCTGTATGATACAGGCCTGCTCATGAAAAGTAACCAGATCTAAATCATATTTTCTGTAGAGCTACCTGAAAATATATACTTTTAAGATTTTTTAAATTAATCTAATAATCTGGGATATTTTCAATTCTTATTTTCAACAATTTTCCTGTCAAAATGACTTTTTTTTCATTTTGGCATCTGGCATCTGAAATGCCAGATCTGAATGGCTGAAGAAGAGATCATTAAATAAGTCTTAAATCAATACTGCAAGCATATCACAGCAGGTGGATCCAAGTAGTCACACAAAACATGAAGGTTTCCTTTTCTTTTTACCTGGTTGAGCTTCTTCCACAATTATTGAGGGGCTAGAGAGCTCTCTCTAAATGAGCATAAGACACTAGAATTATGGGCTCAACTCACCACACTCTGCCACAGCTTCTCCAGAAAACTCAGTGTCTACACAGACCTTAAAGTCCTCACCTCATACCTCACCAAATCAGCAGGAAAGTTCTCATTGACTTATTTCAGGCAGGTTCTTGACATTGGCAAAGTCTGGCTACTCATGTGTGAATAAAAAAAAATGCCTGTTGTCTTAGTTTTGAGAAGAAAGCTGATAAGTTTTCAACACATGAGAAACATTACTTAGAAAAAAGTTATTAAGAAGCTATGGAGAAGGCTACAATAGCTTGAAGCTTTGCAGTAATGCTCGTGAATGAAAGCAGGCTGCACAGTAGAATCCTTGAAAGACTCAATCAAAGGGAAAGGATTGATTTTTGTTGCCTGCATTGATTTTCTGGAGACTAATTCAACTACGCCACTCATCTGAAAGAAAACTTAATATTCTTAAAAGACTATAAATAAAAATAATAATGATACACAGAAATCTAAAGGAATCAACTTTCATTTGGGATAAGAATTTTGAGTGATTGTAATAAATGTTATGTGTATACTTTGACAGAGACCTTTACCTAAATATAATGGGTTTTGAGCTAAGTAAAAAATCACATTTATAATTTAAAATTTAATTCATAATTTAATTTATTTCAAATACTTCAGAATCAAAAAGTCTTTAAGGATAAGGATCTAATTTCAAATGCATAGTTCCCAGTTCATAACTTATCTGAATGCTATTACCATGTGTATATAAGACACATAAATCAAGACTGCATTATGGGTGTCAAGCATTTTAAGCAGCAAATGAATTCAAGTAAAAGAAACAAGATAAAATTCATGAAGAAGTTTTAAGAGTAGGTTCTGTTACGTTCCTAACAAGTACTCTACACCCATACTCTAGAAGACAGGTGCGTCATCCCAGAGACAGTGGTGGTAGAACAGTTGAGGGATTTCAGCACTTCCTCTATACCAGCCCCAGTGGGAAGAGCACAGATATTTTTGCCCACACAACTCATACTCTGGCCCAGGCAGGTGACCCGTCCACTGCAATTGGTACTCAGGTTAGAGAACTGTCATCTCAGCTACCTGCTAAAGTGTAACCTCATCTGCCAAAACCACTGCTTCTGTGCAGGAAAGACACAGTCCACACATTCCATCAGGCTCGTCTTCTTCTAGATCATATCTGAACTGAGCCCTCAAGGATTCTGAGATTTATGTAATATTTTTTTTCAAAGGGAGAGAAAATTTAGGGGACTTGGCAAACTTGTACTTCAAGAACAAAATCACTGGCAAAAACAAGAGCATCAGTGTGCCAGTATGAATAATAAACAAACTTGATCATGGTGTGTGATGAAAAATTGCAAACTGAACAGATAAATGCAAGTGTGGCCTTGCAAGGTATTTCTTTACAACCAACAGCAAAGAAAATAGATATGAGTATTTATTATGATATTTAGGGATTAAACAGGTGAGCTGCTATCAGGCAGATAAAAGGAGGGCAAAAGAAAAGCCAACTTCTAAAACTGTGTGAGAAAGTATATTATGGCATGAAAGTCATATTGTCTTAGGCATGAAAGTCATATTGTCTTAGAAGATTCTTTCTCATTTAGATAAAACTTATAAGGAGAACTGTTCCCAGCCAAAAATCTCTTTGGATTTCAACTAAAATTTCAAAGAAATAATATTTTTCTTAACTGCTGTAATGATGAAGAAACTCGTCTTGCCGTTTTTTTCCCACATGAAAAGTCTCATGACTTTACATCAGTTACAGCTGCAGAATGTAGAATGAAAAGGGCAAAACTCACTAGAAAAATGTTCAAATGTCAAGGGCTCGCGGCATTGTTCTGTATCCTAAATAACCTTTCTTTTTCCACAATAGTGCCAATAACTCAAGCTGTGCCTGTGCTAGATCCAAATTTGCCATCATGTCTGCCAGTCTAACCTTGGTCTTTGTAAAACCAACTTCACTCCCCACAGGAAAAAAAAAACAAAGAAAAAGCAATACATCTTTATATTAAAATACACAGAAACATACCTTTATGAATCATATAAAGACTAGCTAGCAGGTGCATGTGTTTATTCATGTCTTGGACTAAAGTTAAAATAATCTTGACTTGACTACATGCAGAGCAGGCTACTACAAACTGCTTTGTGGCAACATGCTAATATAACTATGGTAACAAGAAATAAACCAGCTTGGTTATCTTGACACCACTCTACATTGTTTTGACTAATCTGGCTACAGATCAAGTTTGAGAAAAACAGGAATAACAACCACATCCCTTGATTCATACTCCTGTCCCCAAATAAAAGAAATGTATTTTCACCCCCTAGGAAAGACCAACTGTTACTCTGAAACTCTTTGTCAAAAGCAGTAACTTGTGAATCCCAGATGAATCAACAGATTATTTATTCATATTCAAATCTTCCTATTTTTTTATTGCTTGTTTTCCATTTGCTTCACCATTCCCATACCAGGACATGGAAGAGAGATAGCTTCTACCCATATTTCTGTGTGGCCCTGGACTCTGCTGTCAGCTTGCATGTCTTAGAAATTTTCTAACACTACCCATTTTTCTAATGCTGCAAAATCAATCCATGAAAAGGTTTATCATCATGACAGTCATTTGATATGGAAAATTCTCCTTTGGAATCAGCATGAATTAATTTGCATAAAACCTGTATGATAAACACTGAGCCCTGAAAGATGGAAGAAATGTTCTCACGATAGCCCTGAATCTTTATCTCCTCATTTGGTACACAGGACATTTTATGTGAACTGCTACCAGTGGTGTAACCTGGTAGGGATTGATATAATAACCCCACATAAACAAAAAGCTTTTACTACTTTAAATTTGCCCTTTATAAATGTTTAAATACAGATCCTACCAAGCAAAACATATACTTCTGTTTTGACTGAACATTTAAACAAGATTTAGTCACAGGAACACAGTTTCTAGGAAATACATGTGCTCTGAGGTTTCTAGGCTTTCCAATTTGACAAGAGCAGAAATAAAATTTTTCTGGAAACCCCTCAACACAACTGTACAGTGGCATTTTGTAAGAGATAACAATCTAAAATAATTTTGTAATTTTTACCTGCATGTTATCAATGAGCAAATACAAAAAGTCAGTTTTTTCCTGGCTTCTTACCTGAGACACTGATACAATATTAGTGCATATATACACACACCAACATACATATATAAGAAAACATAGGCATGTACATTTATTCTAGCAAGTCTTCAATAGAAGCAAGCAGGAGACTTGTCTGCGTAAAAAACGTAGGCTCACACTCTTCAGTCAAACCTACACAAAGCTCCATAAGAAAATAAAATCTTGACCAAGCAAACTTTAAAACTATGTGGAAAATGAAGTTATTTATAACCACAGAAGACATGAGCACTAACCTGTTGTCAGTATCAGCACTGCATTTTGGAGATAACAACTCAAAGGATTTTGTAAATTTCACCACCTGTCACAAAAGAAGTAACTTAAAATTGTTATTAGATGAATAAACATCTAAGAAAAGAGTAACGTAAGGTTCCTCTATTTAAACTGTATTTTTATCCAATGGTCTTAGGATAAAAATACAAATCTGTATTCTTTCAACAGAGAATTCATGTTCAAAATACACACTGTGCACAGTTCCCTAAAAAACAATATCAAATCAAATTATATCATTAGATTCCTTCCGAAAACTATTTCCACAAGAGTATATGCTTCCCATTTAAAGGCTTTCAGAACATGAATTATGGAGCTTTACCCAAACTTCTTTTTTTAAATCCAGGAAAATAAACAGAAAGGCTGCTTTGCATTACTAACTGCAACCAATCACACTTGAACATACGTGTCAGGAGCACATAAGTGAAACATCTTAAGAGTGGCTAAAAGTGACACAGAACAGAGGCCACATTTTTGGATGTGTCCCCATCTTCAGTTCTGAATCATAAAAGCTTTCTGCATGATGGGCAAATAACAGTATTTTAGACAAGGTTAGACACTGAGTTACTCTAAAGAGATCTATTTTGATATATATGTTAGCCCTCCAAAACAGGGGAAAGTCAGGAAAACAACTGTTTTGCCACTTGTAAAAATTACCAAGTGGGTGGCAAGATGCTATTCTCCTACTCCAAGTTAACCTAAGATTTATGACCATTTAGAAAAAGTTTAGGCTTTTTGTCCATATTTCACAACTTAGTCTAGAGGAATAAGAACTCATTGCTTGTGGTTTGGCAAAAACCCCTCCAAGCTCAAAGGCAGAAATAGTACCAAGAGCAGAAAAATGAACTGCCACCCACAACTTGCTAACACAATGGACTTTTCTGTGAAAAACAAAAATCATATTATAAACACAGTGACATTTCATAAGAATGTAGTAGAATTGTATCTTGTAACAGTAAAATTGGGGAGGGGGAGTGGTATTGGAATCTAGAAAGAGAAAATAAACTAGAAACATAAAATTCTATAGTAGAGAACACATAAATGAAATAAAAACCTCGATCTTGCTTTTAGGAAAGCTGGTATAATTTAGGGCATACTCCACTTAAAGTTCTAAATTTTTATTAACTTAATGAAATGTGAATCATATCTTTCCTCCAAGGAAAAGAATGGGGATTTTTTCTGCCATACAAACAAATATAAGATTCTGTCTCTGACTTGTCAGTCCCAGCAACAAATAGTTAAGTGCAGAATCAGTGAATACAAAATAATAGTTGGGTAGCAAAAAAAAAAAGATATTACAAACAATATTTTATCCTTCAACTACTCCTCAAATAAGTAGAAAGGAGGGCAGCTTATATTGAATAGTCTGAAAACACTGGAGGGAGCTACCAATATAAAGGCGGCCACTTATTTTATTACTAATAACAACACTTATAAAAACTTTAAACATGTTTAGAGAGGCTCTCATACCCTATGAATATCAGAACTGTAAAGTCCCAGTGAAAGCCCCTGCCAAAACTGTGTGAAAACCAACTCTTGACAAATGCTTTCATACAGTTTACATCCATCTGTTCAACAGAGCTCCGCAATGAAATAATTACTCATTGGTCAAGTGGATAGAGCAATTGCAAAAAACCAAAAATACTTCAGTAATGCTAGAAATTGTGTCTCCACTTCACCTGCTCAATTTAAAAGCCTACTGCTATCACAAGAAAAAGTGGCTATCTTGGCATTTGCATTCATGTGCCTTTTCTAATGGATTTTGTGTTACTTCAGGGACAAATTACTAGGGCAAAATAGCAAGAGGACTTATCTTTTTACAGCAGTTAAATTATTTAGAAACTGGAACTGATTCTCAATATTTATTTTGCAAAGTGAAAAAGAAACTTTTTAAAATGGGCAAACATAGCCATTCCCAAAGAGACCCCTGCCAACAACTAAAGTGAGGGGAAGGAACAAATCCCATGGAACAGCAGCCACCAAAAATAGCTGAGAAAACTCCTTGTGTTGCAGGTTCAGCCCTCACTGTCTTGCTTTCTTCCACACTACACGGGATTTCACAAAAAAGCATTAATGACACAAGTTCAGAAGCTGATTACGGTGAAGACACTTCTGAGGCTGCTGTAGACCCCACTGAGTTGCTTAACACAAAGGATGGTCACTTAAAGACTTGATGAGTTTATTTTTAGCTGTTACTTTTGAGTGACCAGTAGTTGGACTGAAGATGTTAAAATACTGGAATAGAAATTATGTGTATCAGTTTTCCACACTTACACAGCAGAAAAGGTTAGTTTTAAAGATGAGCATTAGAGATTTGCTTGATGATTCAACAGTTTCTGGCTCTGAAACTGCTTTCAAGCACCACCCATTTGATAAATCAATAGCCTGAAAGTATTAGCAAGGTTATAAATTCCAGGTAAGTGTAAATGAAGCTACAGACAGGATTTTGCTTTTCTTCTTGTGGCTATATCATGAAAAAAAGGAACTGAGCAAATAAACATTTGATAACAAATTAGGCAATTTTTCTTTTTTAAGCAGACCACAAGAGCACCCTGCTTCTCAGCTAGGCAGTTGTAGTTGCTCTGTAGTAAGGCCTAATTCCATCACACAGAAAACTGCAAATCACAGTGTATCACCTGGATCACACCACTGACTACTTGATCCATCAGCAACTTACAGACATCCATTAAATGCCTTCAAAACACCACGAGGAATCATAAATTGTATCTTTCAGTTTCCTTTTGAAAAAGTGACTCTACTGGTTGTGGCTGGGATGGGATTAATTTCCTTCATAGTAGCCTGTAATGGTGATATGTTTTAGTTTTGTGATGAAAACAGCATTCATAACACAGAGCTGTTTTACTGCTGAAAAGTACTTACAACAGTGTCAATGCCTTCTGTATTTCTCATTCTGCCATCCCAGTGAATAGCTTGCAAAACAGACTGGGAGGAGACACATCCAGGACAGCTGATTCCAGCTAATTAAAGGGATATCCCATACTAAAATACCATATGACATCATGCTCAGCAGTAAAAGCTGGGGAAAGTTACCAGTACATGTGAAGAAGCCCTGCTTGCCTGGAAATGATGGATCACCTGCATGCCAACTGGAAGGATCATATGCATTCTTTATTTTGCTTTGCTTGTTCATACAGCTTCTGCTTAACCTAGTGAACTGTCTGTATCTCAAACCACAAGCTTTCATACTTTTAGCCTTCCAGCTGCCTTCCCCACCCTACTGGGCTGTGTAGGGCTTAGCTGCCTGCTGGGATTAAGACAGAACAGGGGTGTTGATAAAGTTTCAAGCTGTACCCAACTTACATTTAGGAACAACACATTGAAAAATACCTGCTGTCCAGTACTTACTATAATATGCAACAGCCTCACCACAATAAGAACAGCTACTCCACCACTCAAATATTAATCTTTCTACAGAATGTGCAACTATACTTACTGGTGATTCAATATCCTCCAGAAGTAATACTGAGCACCGCTCACACTGCAGGAGAGTCTGGGCTCGATGCATAATTTTCTTGACAATTTTCTCTAAGTCAGTCTGTTCCTCAAAGAGGTCATTCACTACTTCCAGTAAAGCCTGTATACAAGGACAGAAAACTCTTGTATTGGTTGTAGAATTAATAAATACATGGGACATTGCAAAGGAGGCATCATATCTGGGATTGATTTTAATATGAGTAATCCATTGAAATCTTCATTCAAATAAAGTTCTTAATGATTATGGCAGCAAAATTGAAGTGGGAGTATCTGAAGAAAGAAAGAAGTATTTCTTAGCTCACACCTGGGCACAGTCTAACTCTTAGCAAACAATGCAAATCTTTCAAACTATTTCATTTTGTTCCAAAACTGAAGCAATGGCTTTAATGCAATGCACTATGGACTGAGTTGCTTGATTTTATATATTGAATTTGCTAGGACATTTAAACTCCATTTTATTCTCTTATTACACATTTTGCATGTTCAAAGCTGGAAAGGAAAAAACCCACATCAATACTTCCATATTCCAATAGCAGTCTGATCCAGTCCTCACCACTAACGTGTCTGTAAAATACAGTGCCTTAAAATGAAGGCTCTCCTCTCTCATTTCATCAACTTAAAAAAAATACAGGCCATGTTCTTTCTTCCCATGGGCCCAAAGAAGCTTGCTCCTTCCTTTATTCTCATTTAGGGCACTGACACTAAAGAACATCAATATAGGTAAGCATATAAACTGTAGTGGTCTTAGCTCTTCTAACATAGTGGTCATCAGCAAAAAATGTTGGTCACAGTCGCTGGAAGTTGCCACCATTAAGGTCTGGCTTCATAGGGAAGGCACAGTATGGGCTTGTCCACCCCTTGGTATTTGCCAACTAACTTCAGCCATGGACTAGGCAAAGTTAAATACCACCAATAGGTCAGAAATATATTTATGTACAGGCTACCACATAGCTGTCCAACAGCAGTGATATTTTAAAAAAAAGAATTTGAAAAAAAGAATCTGTATCTCCAATTTACTAGAATTTACCATTTTCTAATGAAGAATGAGAATGTCCCTAACACTTTTCTGCTGCATAACTCTCTCAGAAGATTAAATGCGGACTCCTCAGAAGTCTGTAGTGCTCCCTGCAGTCTGGAAATCTGCAGCAAAATTTAAGTCTGTGTAGTCAGACAATTATTTAATTGAACATCAAAAAAACCACAAAAAACCCCAAAAGTACCTATCTACCAACCAACCAACCAAACTTTGGCAGAAAATCTTTTTTTCCCCCCAAGTCTCCTCCAAATCTCTTCCCTAAAATATGATAGTATGTTGTCAGACTGGGACAGAAGACAAGCTCAGATGCCTCATGACCCTTAAGTATAAAGGTCATTAGAAAGGGCTATTGTTATTTTTTAAAGTAGTGGAAAGCATTAGTTTTCATACATGAAAGCACCAAAATCACGAATATAAAAATGCCAGAGCTCAACATACAGACCCAGACCACTGTAGTTACCCCTACCTTGTGAAGGAAGAGTAGGTTCAACACTACCAGAGGTATTTCTACTGAAGTTTTGGACATGTGATCCAAGCTAACAAAAATATAATTTCCTGTCATTGCAGAAAGGATGATAAAAAAGAAGCCAACCATTATTAAAAACCCCTCAAAATTACCATTTTGTTTCTTCAAAAAAATAAAAGACCTCTCTGACAAGACAATGACATGGGAGCTCAGCATTATTTTAATTTCAGAGCCTTCTGTCCCGATGCATGCATGGCACCAGAAATCATGAGTATGTATTCTATGCAGACACGTACTCTCAAAACCCTTCACACAGAGGGGTTTTTTTCTTGCTCAATTTTATAAAGATACATCCACATTATTTGCACATGAACTGAATATTAAAAATTCAGGCTGGGAAAGGCTTGAGATTAGTAGAGTTTTATGAGAGCTTGAATCTCTGCCAAAGTAACACTTTCTCTCCTGCACCATCTGTGCCACAAATGCAGTTGTTTCAGCACTACGGAACGTGGAACTGACATCAGGAAACAACAGCCACCACCAATAAAAGCGTACTTCCCTCCCACACTCTCTTCTTGCTGCCTCAGTCAAGATGGGCATCTTTTGAAAATACAGTTTTTCAAATAAAACACAGTTAAAACTGTCTGCTTAGCAAACACGTACACATAGCTGGAACCTGCAAGAACAAAAAATAAAAGTTTGCTATTGGTCCACGACACATTTTGCACTTACCCTGCTTCTGTCGTATTCCTTCCTTGAAGCTGCAAATAGCTGGGCATTGGATATGGCAATCCCACAGAAAGGGAGATACATCTGCATCACCTGGTATGGAAAGAAACTCACAGTCATTAAAAACAAATGCAATTATCAAGAGCAATTTCTTACTAGGAAAGAGACCTAAATTTAGAGGACACATTACAGGAAGGTCTCAGCTCACTCTTCAGCAGAGTACTGAACACAGAATTATCATGGGCAAGGCACATCAGATGGGTGGAAAGAGATCAAATGTCTAGGAAAGAACAAACACAATTAAGTTCACAGATCCCAGAAGAGAGGGTCTTCCATAATTTCTCTGGGAAACTGTGGATTCTCCACTTTATAAAATGCCTTCTGAAGACTACTTTAAATTACTGTAGACATTACAGCTTACCTAGAAAACTATTCTTTATTTCTCTGGACTGCTTTTTTATTCTGAGCTCAAGAAGCAAGCTCAAGTCACTGATGCCATGAAGATTTTTGCCTTTTCTTTTATACCCCTGTTATACCTTTTTACAGCTTCTGTATTCCCAGTGCTTTTCGCCTACATTCTTGGACTTGTTTGTCAAGCTAAGAGACTAAACATTTTAGAAGCTTCGTAGCTAGGGATCAGTGTGCCCCAGACCCCAAGGTCCTCTCCAGAACACATTCTGTAAACTAAGATAGAACCATCCAGGGGAAGGTTCCTTAGGGAGAGGGGCTCATTCGAGCCTCTCATTGGGGAATCTTTGATAGATATGCTAATTAGTAAAACCTATAATGTTATACCCAATGTTGGGGACACAGATAGACTCAGCAGGGTGCATCTCGATGCATATGACCTGGACGTGTACACCTAAGGATCCTTAAAATAAATACCAAGGTAAAATCCCTTTTCCCCTTCTAACCGTGTATGACTCTTGATTTTAAGACCAGGAAAAGGCATCATCACATTCCTGTTGAGGAATTCTATATCTAGAGGATATAGATTTTGAGAATACCAGCACAGTGGAACACAGCACATTCTACACCCTTAGTCAGAAAACTGATTGTCTTCTCAAAGAAGGTTAAAAAAAAAAAGTTTAAAGAACATGCTTGAAAAACTGGGCCTTAATGCATCATCATACATTAAAAAAGACTGAAAAGGAGGGTTTGAGAACATAGTTTGAGGCGCCCAAGATCACTTTAGGTTGGCTGTGTGAAGCTAGTGAACTAGACCAGTCAAATAGTTGAATACCTGTAGGACTGGCACTTCACACGGATAACAATGGATCAAAGTCCAAACCCAGCACTTTTAAGCCACATACTGGTAACAAGTCTGTAACATACTGCCACTGCTGAGTGGTTCCCAGGCAGAGGTCTGAGACTTTTAGTAAATTTTACAGCTGCTGAATAGCCCTAACATTTGCAAAGCCAGTGGGAGTTAAGGCACTTTGCTGTTTACAGAGCCAAAAGAATGCTGCAGCAGCGAACCTTCCTTCTCTTTGGTCTGTCTGTCTGTTGTACGAAATCCTGTCTGTGACAAATTCTGGCATTAAGAGAGTGGCATTTGTCTTTGAAATTCTCTTTAATTAGAAAAACACTGCTCACCCAGAGACATGGGCTATTGAGACTATTTGAGGAAAGAACCCAGAAGAACAGAAACAGCAGCAGCTGCTGTTATACTTTATCTGCCTTGAACACCCCAAGGGTTACATACCTACTTAGTCTGTGTTTGAGTAATGATGAGCCTTTGGAAATGATCTTCAGATCCTCTGAATTTTGTACCTTTACAGCTGGCACTCTGTCACAGTAACTGCAGACTTTAAGGGTGCACACCTATACAGCTAATTTGGAAGCACCCTACTGTCATCCTCTTCCCTTCACTATTGCCTCCAAAGGAAAATTACATACTTTTTCGAAGAGGGAGTAATTAAAGTATCCAACTCTCACACCAGATCTACAGGACAGAGTACACAAAATGAAAAATAAAGTAAGAGTGTAAAAAATTGGTAAGGGGGATTAATTTTTTTAATGGTCAGAGTTTCTCTGAGAGAATATTGCATATTTCAGTTTAGTTTTTATTTCCAAATGAAACAAAAAAACCCATCTATATTTTCTTGTAATAGTACTAAAAACCACAAGTAAGACATCAGAGCAGAAAATGTTAACTTGAGAAAAATCTGGTCTTCAGTGAAATTTTGAACATCATGGTGAGACTGGATACATTTTTACTTAATAAGTAAATACTAGTATTTATTGTCCCCACGATATCTCTATTCTCTATTCCCAAAATTAATGTCACCCTGTGACAAGCACACGAGAAGCTTATGAACCTTCAGGCATCACAAAACCAGCTAGCAAAAATGTCTTTTTAGCGAGAAAAAATTACAGCATTGCAATATTGAAAACCACTGCTCTCTGGAACCCAAACTCCAAGGCACTGGCTCTATACAGAAATTAACATTCATAAAACACTGTTTTATGAAATGTTAAGAGTCTGGAAAGCCACTGACATACATCACTCTTTTCACCACTCAAACTAATTGTGTAAAGTGCAGCACAATTAAGAAAGACACCAAGTTGTTTAAGAAAACCAGTAAAAGAAATTAATAAATGTCAACAACTATGATGCAAAAAACCAAGAAAAACCTGTCAGGTAGAGAGGAATCACTCAGTGGTTCAATTATTCCTGGTTACCTAAGAAAGGTCGACGAAACAAAAGCCTACTGTTGTTCCTCTTTAGTACTGTCTGAATGGTAAAAGTGACTTTTCTCTAAACCACTTTTGGCAAATTGTAATACAGCACCAAGTACACAAAGAATGAATAAGTTTCTAATGGTAGCTGAATTTCAAATAAGACTTTTTTAATCAAAATTGCTCAACGGGATAGAAAGCAGTTATTGCATTATTATTTCAGATTACAGATTTAAATCTGCAGTATTACGACTATTTTACAAGCACCTCTAAGATGTTTATGCTATGACTGTGGACACTCCATACAAATATGGAATAACGTAATATTCAGCTCTTCTCTGTCTGAGCCACATACTGTAAGGAGCTGGTGTTTTTATGCCAGATTCACATTTTAGGGATTTTCCCTCCAAAGAGAATGTAAAAAGTTGAGGAAATGGCACATAACACCACGAGACAGACACATCCTTTTCCCCATTCCTTTTAAGTGACAGATATCTAATTACTAATTTCCTGTGCTTCAAGGTAAAAACTGGCCCAAAAGCTGAGCATGCCACATCCTTCCATTACACCAATGCACAAAGTATTTGTGTGGAACTCATAGAAAAACATGCAATATACCCTTCTGAAATATATAAAATAAATTCCTTTGTTAAACTGGCTATTAAAAAAACTAGTTTTGAAGCAAAATGGAATATATCTGAAAGAGAATTTCCTCCCACATCTATTTTGAATTAATTAAAGGAAAAGATTCTGCAGATTTATTAAAGTGATTTTCTAAGAAAGCAAATAGGCAGAATTAAAAAGAAAAACAAAACCAGCTTTAACAGATGTGCCTCATTAAATTATTTTGTCTAATAGGATTAGTTGCAATGATTCATCACAGTACTGTGTGACATATTGACAAACACATCAGTGAGTATGTAATAGTACATTTTATAAAAATGGTGTTTAGGCTGAGTAACAACCTAATGAATGTACTGAGATGTTGAAAGAGACTAGTTTTTGTTGGTTTTTTCATGACAACTATAAAGCATTCAGATACAGTAACTGAAGGTTAACAGGTTTCTATTGTGAATTACTTGAACATTCAGGGTCCAGGTGATCTGGCCCAGTTTCTCTTACTTAACCCTCCAATAAGTATCCTTGGGTAGCAGCTACACTCACCTCACAAATTCACAGCAGCATACAAAAGCTAAAAAGCTGTGCTCACAAACTGTTCAATATTTTATCAGGGCAGGAAACCTATGAAAAGAAGTAGTAGTAATGGGCACTTTCAAGAGCTCACTTTTTTTTTTTAAATTCTATTATTTCATTATTGCATGTTAGCAGTATTAAAACACAACTACCAAGGGAAAAACCAGTATAATTGCAAGAAGTTTTAGTATTCAGTTATGTAACTACTTACATTTTCAGCTAGGTCTTGACCACGACATATCTTTACTTCAAAACTACACCAGTAAGATCAAATGACTGCCTTGACCATAGTCACTTTTGGCTTCCTACAGAATATATTCCCATTGCTGTAGTATCTCCACACGTCTCCAAACTTGTATCCCCAAAATTAGACAAATTAGACCTTCAAACCCACAACAAGAACTGACGCAGGAGCTTAATATTTGGAAGTATAAAGCATTTCCAGATTCTGCAATATTAACTACTACGACAAGTAAGCTACAAACTGTGCTTGTTAGTGGATACTTTTTCTTATGGCATCAGTTCAGAAACAGCAGTGCTCCCTCAGAATTTTAAAGGGCAGTCTTCCATATGTTTCCTCTCCATAATCACAGTTTTACAGGCCAAAAGTTCCACACCTGATTATACAGTTGTTTGGGTGCGTCAGCACCTGGACACCTACACTAGAGCAGCACAATGTCTTGAGATGTGACACTGATTTGCCTTTCATCTGGCTTTTCATAGATGATGAGACATAGAATACATGTTAATAAAATGCTTCTTAGAAATTCCTGAACTTCTTACCAGTTCCTCTGAACTGCTAAAAATGAGGGTTTCTTCTCATGAGCTGGGTTTGGATTTCGCAGTAACTTCAGACATAATACAAATCTTTTTATCCTCAGAAACAAGGAGACCTATGGCCAAGCTCTTTCTGACAATGCCTGTCATCAAGAGATACCACCTTTCCCTTCACTGCACAGGCTGGGGATGAGGGTTCTTATGGAACCTGCAAACTCTTCCCTTGCTGCATAAGAAAAACCCCTCCTGGTTCAGCTGCAAAAGAAGGGTATTTTCTAGAATTGTGCACCTCACAGGAAGTAAGTTTTGAAATGTTCCCTAATGAGAGGAAGGTATAAAAGCAACAAAGTTGCATGCGTGCAGACCTGCAATGCAGAAAGTTATTAGCTAATGGTGAGAAACAGCCAGTGCTGCAATGGCAACACACTGCAGAGGTAAAATGTGAGCTTCACGCTTGCTGGCTGGAAAGCAGCCCTGACTTCAGCTTCACCAAATGCAGTGACATTTACCCTGCTTCCTCCGCATGCGGCTTTGCCCTCACTGAGCCTTCTTGGAGAGCACACGCTGCTGTAACAATCCAATATAGTCTAACTCACGGCTTCTGGCATACTCCAAGCACCCCCTGCCTGTGGTCAGAAAAGAAAACATTTCTGATGTCTGACAGAAGAAAGAAGCCTCTCAGTAATGCTTTTGTACTCACTCTGGCACAAACTCCAGGTTGAGCTCTCAGCAAATGCCTGTCTGGTTCAGTTGTTTTCTTTAGTGGCCACAGGAGCCACTTCTCTTTACACAGCTTGCTTGGTGAGCCTGTGGGGAAAGGAGCTAGTACAGCCTTCCTAGAAAGAGAAAAGAAGTCCTTTCAAAGGAAATGTTTTTGCTATAGCTTAAAGTGATAGATGTTTTGTGGACATACTTGAAACCAAATCAGGGAAGCCAGCTGCCCTTTGAAACATTTCCTAATGTGTTCAAAATAGGTTCAGAGAGTGAAATATTCTACTGAATTCTGAAAGCAACAAACCAAATTCAATTGCAAAATGGTTAAGCACAAGCGTTCATCCAAATTCCATTACCTCCTGCCAGCTGTGCAAAGTCCGGCTATCCGCGCATCTGCTAAAATCTAATTGTCATCTAAGTTCACAATTCTCAGAAATATTTACCAAAATGATTTTTCTACCCCAAGCATGGAAAGAACAATTGGTTGGTAAAAACACTCCATGAATTGTGGGCACCCAAATAGGGTACATAGCTCCTGCTTGTAGGAGTGAACCTGCAGAGGCTCCTGGGCCAGTCTTCTACTGCCTTTTTTTTTTTTTTAAAAGTTCCTATTTGCATGTGGTTATTAATGCAGTACTGAAAAAAAGCGCTAATGCTTGCAAACATGCAGCAGCACCTCTGCCCTATAAAGCTCACTATCTAACTCTGGAAGCTTTTGGTGTCTGTAAACAGCCTGAAAAGGACCACGGGAGCAATCCTTCAGCTCTGACTCTGTACTTGTCTGCCTCATAGAATTACTGACACACATTCAAACGAGATAACTGCGTCACCAGACAGATTACAAAACACGTCTCTGGTAGGAGCAGACTTATTACAGCTTTAAAACCCGATTCCTATGTAGGCCACTGTCCTCACAAGCCATGGCACTGGGAGACTGCTGCATGCAGGACCAAGGGGCAGGAAAGGGTGGGAGTGCTCAACCTCTGACTTTTTGGCAGGCCCCACCACTGCCCCCTGATTGCTCAACATAACCTCATCTTCTCTCTTTTCTGCTATGCAGAAACTTTAAACTGGGAAAACAAATGAACACGTTGAACTTGGTTTACAATAACACACTTGTAAAACTGTTTATACAGTCAGAACACATCAACTAATCTTTTTTTTTTCTGGCAAGTATTTGAACATTTCTTGACCCAGTAACTTTACAGCTAGATATTATCCGTAACTCCCTTCACTAGCAGCGGCTGAAGCTCAAAAATCTAAACAAGCCATGCTGAATTATACTGTCAAACAAACAAAAACATTGGAAGTGGCTATTAAAGCTATTTTTAACAATATTTGGTAAGACACAACATTTTAACATTGCATTAAATTTAGCACTCAGCATAAAGTGAAAAGGAGAATAATTGTACTGTGAATTTCCTTACAGCACCTCATTTTAAATGCTGTTGCCCCAAATGAATCTGAAATATGAAAGCATTTCTGCTAAAGTCTAGAAAGCCAAAAATAAATATATGTAAAATGGCTACTATTCTAGGATCCAATCATCTGATCTTCTACATGCAAAATCCAGCTATTTTCACTGGAAATGTCTCCATATCTTACACAAATCTGAATTAGTGATGCCCACTAAAAAGCCCCATCCCAGCAAACACGTCAAACTGCTACTCGGTTATTCAACATGTGATATAAAGCCAGGATTTCCAGAAGGGAAAATGAGGACAAGAGGAGGAAAAAAGTTACACAAGAATAACAGTGGTTCTATTAAAATCAGAAGTGTATGAACTGAAGAAGAGCAGAGGTAGCACATAAGGAGCATCACCATGCCAGTGCAAGCACCTACAAGGCCAATGCCTGGCATCAGCACTCAGTCCCTGGGCTTCAGCAAATGCACATAAAGCTATTAAACAAGGAAAACTCAGCTTGCAGGCAGCCAAAGGAAGGCTGCAAAGTTACAGTAGTATGATTAAACCAGTGAACCAACATGTTTCCACATCATAAACATACTAACAGCCATGGAGATCCTCACTGCAAGGGCTACTGAGGACTCCCAGATCTGGATGGTGGAGATATGTGCTATGTCTGTGGGACCACCTGCAGCTAGAAGGCCATTAAATCAACCCAACAGCTATTAATGATGTTTCTTTATCAACTCTAGAGTTTCCATCCATTGGATATTGGCAGGGCTTTGTAGCAAAGTCTTATAGAGAAATGCTAAGCAGCTTTTATTAGTTCATCTGAAATAAGAGGGATAAGAAGCATCACAAAAGGTCATGAATCCTCTAAACCACAACTCCTACTCATGAATAAACTTCCTCTCCTTCAAAGGATGAAGGTCAGCTACATATGAAATATCCAAATTGTATCATCATCTTAAAAAAAAAAAAAATCAAGCTGAGATGATTCACAGAGGACATTTCACCTGTTAAAGCTTTCCAGAGAGACCAAGAGGGGCTGTTACTGCCTGGCTGCTCTGCTCTGCCCTGTTTGAAGAAGAGTCACTAGAGGCCAGCCCCCAGGCACACGAGCCTGCAGCTGTTATGTAAGGCAGGCAGTTCTGCAGTGCCTAAATCTCAGTGTCTCAAAGCACTTTGGCAGACCATGAACAAAGTTTTACAGCAGCAATGTCAGGTTGTAATTTTTATCTAGAGACAGCAAAACTGAGCCAAAGAAAAATTAACTGATTTATCTGAGGAGAGGAAAAAGGTCACAAAGAAAGATTTTGTCAAAATTTTGGAACTCCTGGCTCCCACTATGCTTGAATCAGTGGAACCAGCCAGTTCAAAGACACTGTTGTAAAAACTTTATAAATGTCACTGCATGAGATGGGAAGATCCTGGTATTGGCAAAGTGAGCGCTGTGAAGACTGATAACTACCAATGCTAAAAACAGGAATTGCAGATCAGAACTTTAAATTGGCAGTGGAAAATTAATAAGTATCACCTCAAAGTCGATCTTTCCTACAACACAATTGCAGACTTTGATCTTACCATTTCAAGTTGCACTTATCTGACTGCTTGCAGACAATATACATAATAATTGACCATGCTAATTGAATGGCATTGAAACCAAGAGATAAATTCCATATGCATCCATACAATGAGAATGTCATCTTCAAGTCACAATTCTACTTACAACTCAGTTACCAACTCCCAGTTCTTGCTCGTGATGAGGAATAGATTTATTCATTTATTCATTTACTTCCTGCTGCAGACCATAAATATTAGAATACACAAACTGAAAACTACTTCTAATTCTTGACTTAGCCATAACTGAATGAAGATGCCTTCGTTCACTTTTTGTCTGAATTAAAATCTTCTCTTTAAAGCCACAGTGCAGGCACAGGACCAGAATCACAAACTGGCTGAGACTGGCTGGGACCTTTGGAGGTCACCTGGTCCAACACTCTGTGCTCAAGCAGGACCACCTAAAGCTTTTTGCTTAGGACTGTGTCTAGACAGCTTTTGAATACCTCCAAGGATGATGACTTCACAACCTCTCTGAGCAACTTGTCGGTCTCTCGCACAGTAAAAACGTGTTTCTTGACTTTCAGACAAGAGTTTCCCATGTTTATGTGTACGTTCATTGCCTCTTGTCCTGTAACTGGGCACCACTGAAAAGAGCCTGGCTATGCCATCTTTGTATCCTCCCATCCCCTATTTATGCATAGTGATGAGATCCACCCATGAGCATTCTCTTCTTTGCTAAACAGTCCCAGCTCCCTAAGCCTTTCCTCACAGGGGAGAAGCTTCAGATCCTTAACCCTCTTTCTGTACCTCTATTAGACTCTGTCCAGTACATCCATGGACATACTTGTATTGGGAAGCCCAAAACTGGACGTTGTTGAGTCATGAGTGAAACTTAATACTGCTGTTGCATGAATCCTGTGTGCAGTTTAACAAAGAAAAAATTTAGCTCATTTATATATAACAGTCAGCACTGAGATCCCAGTGATATTAATAAGTTTTTATTCAGGTTCTTCTCTCCCATAGTTCAAGATGTGTTTTCTGATTTTTCTGTTCTGATTACTTGAACAGTAGCCTTTTTTTCATATTGGACTTTGTTTAAGAGAGAGTGTTTCTGGCAGAACTTACTGCAGAAGCCTGATCCTTTGCCATGCTGAGCTTCTCTTTCATCAAGGTGGGCATTTTTGCCTGACTAAAGTAGCCAATGTCAGCAAAATCCTTCCTGCTAACTGAAGCTCCAACTGGAACACAAAAGCCTGAATCTAACACATTAACCAACCAGGTTACATTGTGCCTGGTGTGAATAAGTTCAGCTTACCCAACTTCTCACTGTCTGCAGCATCAGTTCCAGGGGGATGGAAAGGGTTGGTTCTTTTCCACTAGAAAAAAAATGTGAAGCAAGTTTTCTTAAGTGAGATGCATCATTTGGTGACAGCTTAAAAGAAAGCCAGGAAGTCAACACACCAACTGTATTCCCTTACACTACTGCTTGTCAAACAAAGCATCTCTAGTGTTTCTTAGGCTACAAAAACTTTACCCTCAAACAGAAAAAAATCTTCAACTGAGTGGAAATATGCCACAAAGGACAACAAATAGCATAAGTGACCCTTCCTTTCATCACATCATTTTATATCTCTCTTCCAACCAGGATGCATCTGTACCTTGACCCTTTCTTCCATAATACATAGAAGCATCACAACACAACACAATCACACCGTATTTTTTATATCCTTACATTATTTTGTTTTCTGCTCAACATTGTAAAATTTGCCAGTAGTGTTCTACACTTGCCTACTTTGAATTTATGTATATTTAGTGACTAATATTGTACTGAATGTCATGGCATTTCATGCTGGTGATACCTGTCTACTCTTTATATATCTCTACAGAGAGTCACTCTTGCTCCTTTTTCCACTGTTTAAGGTGAAAAATAATGCAGTGTATTTTCAATGTATCATTTTTACTCATAATTTTTTCTTAGAAATGCAATGTTTCTGAAAAAGCACAGAATCTTCTTCTAGCAGAATTGATTATACAACTTGACACGTGCCGTTATTTGAATCTCATTATACAAATTAGGTAATCCGAATTGATAATCAATTATAGCATTTCCAGACCTGATTAAAAGCACTTCTAACATATATTGTAATTTGTACTCCTTACATTATGATGATGTTTCACATGAGGAAGTAAGGGAATAAACCCTACAAACATTTGCCTTTAAGAAAACAGCTCAAACCCTCATGTTGAGTTCGTATCTGAGGAAGAAAAAAAGCACTGTACAGTAATAATATCTTTAGAACAGTTACTATGTAAAGTGACAGAGAATTTGCTGGAAGGAAACTTATCTATAAATCTCGACAGTCACTCTTAGTGGTTTGAGGTTGGCAACTACTAAATTGGTGACAAATGAAAAGTAACCTGATTCCAAGACCTAGAGTAACTTCTAAAACAAGGAAGAAAAAGGCTAATTTTTATTTGTTTCAAATGAAATGAGATTTTGAAAGACCTTCACAAAGTACAGAAAAATTCCTGAACTGCTTTCTTAACAAAGCTATTTACAGAAAAGTGTGTTGAGCAATTATGTATTACCTCTCCTTCATTATGAGCACAGTTTAAAGAAACAATAGCAGAAAAGTAGCTGAGCTAAATAGTGCCCTGATCTACATCACTGTGAGACTGCAGTTATACCTCTGACATCTTAATTTGGATTTACATGGCTGTAATTTACAGAATTTCGTTGTCTTTAAAAATGTGGAAAGGTGGGTGATGCCTCAGGCCATTTTTAATCAGCTCTGGCTGTACCAATTTCACAGAAGGCAGACTGATGTTAAATTTTTTTTACCCTTTCCTAGGAGATGTCAGTCAGAAGAAGCTGAGCATAAAAACTGACAGAATTTCTGTGGAACCAGGTAATTTTTAATACAGCCTGAATGGTTTGACACTCCCTGCTTTTTCTATAATGCTATTCTATGTCTACCAGGACATCCAAATATCCCATTTTACTGGTTAGTCCATGCACAAGAATGTGCCAATAGAAAAAGGAAATGAGGTTATAATCTCTGCACAGAACTTTGACACTAAGCAAGAAAAATATATGGTACCTTATGGTAAGACCTAACCCCAAAATTTTAGAGAAAGTGATCCAAACTTGTGCTTCAATTTTCTTTCTTTACTTCACTACAAAAATAGGAAAAAGAAGACGTATGGCAAAAAAGATTGCCCAACAAATAGTAACATGTGTAACTTAGGAAGATAAACAATGATTCAATCTGCAGTGTTGAAAACGTACCAGTTCTAGGATGCAAATGTGCTTTCATATGACAAAGGGTTCACTTACTTCTGTCTTTTGTTATAAAAATAACTTAAATCCTGTTTGGAAACTCAGTTGTTTTGCTGAGAACTCTCACCTGGCATCAGGACTCAGGTACCCCCTTTCAGCTTAAGTTAAGCCTCGAAAGGATACATTTTGCCAGACCAGTTAAAACTAAATGAGACATATTCTTGAACTAAAAGCTCCTTTTTTCTTTTCTTTTAATTCTCTCCAAAACCAGCACCTTATCCTAAGTGCTATTTTGGTACTTGTTGATTTCTTCATTACACCCTCCATTAACTCTGCAACCAAGGAGGTCAATATCATTAACTGTTTCCACTTTCAGCTCATGAAATTTTAAAAAGAAAATGAAATAATAATTTGGATATTTCCTTAATTCCTTAGAACTTACGTGTTCTAAAACAGTGATTTACAGAAAGCAGCTTTGACACACATTTGTGTATGCTAATTGAAATCGTGATAATTAACTCAGTAAATTAGTGGGTTTCAAAACTGCCTTTTGAGCATGACTGACCAACAAAGTACTGGGAGAAGCATTGGATTCCATATTACTGCACCTTTGAGTTTTAAGTCTGGGTGGGCTTCAGCACCCTGACTTGAAAAATTTATTTTCTGTGTTGCAGACTTCAAGGGGCTGATGAAAATGTGTGGGCTGGTTTGGATGTGAGCCATGCTTTTTCCACACATCATTGTGTCTCCTGAACTAATGACTCACACCTGCACATGCTGCTATCTGATTTCTAGACAAAGTTATTTATAAACTGGAACAGCAGTACTGAATTCTGGTGGTGTAACTATTCCAGTCATTATTTACCTAAAGCACTTGTCTGTGAAGCACAGACAATTTGGGGACACTGAGTTCGCTCGTCTTTGTGGAGCCATGAAAACTGGATGCAGCTTCTCCCTGATAAAACCCACACTGCAATTTTATCTTGCAGACTTCTGTGGATTTCATGTGGTAACACACTACTTTTCACATGGCTGCAAGATAAGCACAGGTTTCCAAGATCATACACACAGGAAAAAACCGTCCTATCTTCTCTCACAGCAGCTACTGGAATTATTTCCTAAAGCGGATTTTTATACTTGGAGACTTGCCTGTTGCAAACATTAAAAAAGAAAAAAAAAAAGGTATTTTATTCAAGCAAAAATTCGGTTGCCCCAAGCTTATGATTACAGTCTTGCCTGCAGTGTCTCACTCAGAAAAGTCCAGGAAAGTATTTAAACCTTCACATTACAGTCTCTGCCTTCAGACACTCTTCCCCAGTGCTCAGGCTTTTGCTAGCTATGATTGTAGAAGCATCAGCATTTGGGAGCAATTACATATCACTTTCTCGTTCTTCTGCAAGTGGCTATATAGTGTTTTTACTACAGCTTCAGATGAGGCCATTTGTTGTCCTTTCTTTCTTTGGGGCCACTTCGTGAAGAGCAAAGAAGAAGAACAGTTCAGAACAACTGCCTAAATGATCTCTCAGTGAAAAGAGAAACATACAATGGGTTACATCCTCAGAGAGATAAAACAGTCATCTGCTGCAGTGTAAATTTTCCAAGATGTTAATCTCATGCCTAGTAAACACACAGCATCCTGCCCCTTAATGCTGAAGATCACATCGTGTTTTGAATCTCGGATTGAAGTGATTGTGTAGCGAAACAAAGCTCCATTTAAACAAAAAACCAAAACAACAAACTAAGGCTTTATACAGAAAATCAGGTATGTAAGCAAGCCTGTTCCACTTACTTATAGACATGCATTTTGCTTGGAAGCAACACAAGGTTCTTCCACTCCTATACTTGCATATACTTCTCACTGTGTGCCTCAGAAGAAAAACTGTCAGGTATCAATATTAATATGGCTGTTGAACTGCACACTGGAGAGCATTTGATTTCAGGTAGCTGAGTTGTGTTCAGAAATCAATATGCTGCTGTCTTCCTTGGTGCAAATTTACTGATGTTAAGGGTTTGCTTCTGCCTATGTTATTAACAGTTCAATATAGGGCCAAATCATTTTAAACTTTTACAGATCGCTTAGCAAAATAAGGCTTTGCTTCCAGTTAAGTACTATCATAGTTAATTAACCTTTAAGTAGTATCATAGTTAATTTAACTTGATGCTGTAGTACCAGGGGTTAAAACATGTCACAAACTCAGTAAGGATATTGTGACTTTAAGCTGCAGAAATAATAGGGAAAAAAGGTTTCCTTTCATCATACAGGCAATCCTCCCCTCATAGATACTTTACTAAAAAGTACAAGAATAGAACAGTGTTCTTTGACTTGATTACTGTTTGAGTAGGTTTGCTCATTTTTGTCTCCATAATTTTGGACTGCACAAGTTGACATTAATCAAGCAATGAATACTCACCAAGGCAAGGCTGACTGATCAGGGAAGTGCCCTGGGTCATACACCCCTGCTTCTTACAGCTGAGTAGAAGTACAACAAAAAAATTCAAACTCAGCTTACTGCACATTTGTCCACATTTTCTCTCCTTCTGCTTTTATTCCTTTCCATGAGTTTAAATATTTTCCCAGTGTCCAGTGTTTCTTATCTGCTTAAGAAACTATCATTCTTAGTTTAGATTATCTTTTGATATACATTCAATCTTGTTGCAGTTCTTATACCCACTCGTTTTTCCATCTTTTCTGTCTTCTTTTTCAGTTTATTCTCTTCTCAAAATTATTATTTTCAACTTCATCTCTGCTTATGAAGCAACTAATTTATCTAATGCTTCTAAAAGAAAAAATGTCTTTGTTTTAATTTGTTAGATATGTTTTTCTTAATAGTAAGACATTTACTACTTCCATAAGGAAAGTATTTTCTTTATTCATGGAACTAGAACAGCCCAAGAAAGAAAGGGTGAGTTCCGCAGGCTGCTTGTCAATTGTCCTATGAAATACTATACAGTCATGTGAATGGGATTTGTTCTTGCTACTTTTCCATGACAAAAGTTTTACCAGTACGTATGTCATGGTGAATTTTATGATATTTTTAAGGAACTGAACTCAAAGCATACATTGATTTCACTGAAAAAGACCAATAGATGGTGCAGTGCTATCAAATCCAAAGAATCAAAAAGCTCTATATCTTTATACAAATTGCCTGAGGCATTTTATAAATAAAGAGCTTGCTGCAAAGACTTTCTCGATTCTGAAAACAGAACATTTTTAATTTGTAACCATAAATCTGATTTCATATGCTGGGGTAAAAAATAAGAACAAAACCAACCTAACAAAAAATCCAGGGAAAAAAAAAAAACACCAAAAGACCTGGGAAAAAAATCAACAAAAAACCCCCTACACACACTTTCCCAAACTCCTGTTTCTCACAGCAGCTGGTCAGACATGGAAACAACCAGCCTTTTCTGGCATTGGCATTGCCCCTCCTTCCTTCCCCATCTATCCATTTTTACCCCTGTGCAGATTCACAGAAAGCCAAGAACTACATCCATAGTGATAAGGGAAAGGAGGCTCCAGAGCACAGGAGTATTTCTGACTTTATTTGCAGCTTTCATGCATGTGGCTGGCAGGCAACCTCTGCACCACCAGCAGTGTCACACGATCTCGCTGGTGGCTGAGCAGTGCTAGTTGTGCAGAGCAGCACACAGGGCCCTACATGCACTACAGGGCATATTCCTGCTCACCTGCAACAGGAACTGCAAACAAATCCAGCCTAAAAGCCTGGAGTGCCTTTATACACTCTCCCCAGACTGACCTGGCAGGTCACAGTCCCTCACTGCTCTAAGGGACTGTCCTTAATCACTTGTGTAGAGCAGCTTTACTTCTCTCCAAATACTCAGCTGTCTACTCAACAATTACACTGAGTTCTTCATTTCCTTTAAACAAATTCAACAATTTTCCTCATGATAGTTGCACTTAAGCTGCCTTCAATGTCACCATCTCACTTGGAATATAATCAGCATACATTTGTTTTCTTTTGTAAATGGAAGAGAAGATTAGGTCCAGTAGCCAGGACACATGGAAGTAAACAGAGTGTTGTGGTTTCTTTCTCAGCTCTGACAGTGACCTGGAGGGTTACTGCAAGCCATTGCTTCTAAATGAACAACAGTAGAAGATTTCAAAGTACCATGAAATTACCACAAAAGTAAAAAGAGCAAAACGTTTTCATTTCCTAAGCAATCTTCATTGAAAACCAGGTTTTTCCCCTGCTCCCATATCACTATGAAAGTTTTTTAGAAATAAATTTGTAAGAACAGTGAATTTCTTCCTGTTCCCCAAGCAGCTCTTTTCTTTCTCCCAGTTTCTCTGTACTGAGGAACAGCCAAGGCACTGGACAGGCATTGTTTGTTTTCTGTGTTAGTTACCAGTGTGGGTTGCAGACTCTGACTTCAGCGGTGCCAGACCTTCTCCTTGTCCTGCAGCTGAGAAAGCACATCAATATTTCCCTTCTCTGGGACTCTTGAGTAGCAGTGACACTGCTCTTAGGTCTCCTTGGGAGGAGACATCTCTGTAAAGTTATACTGTGTTCAGATGTTAGCAGATGGGAAATGTGCCATAAAGTCAAAGGAAACCGAAACCATGAATTTCTGTGCCAGAATGTGGCAGTGTCCAGTCCAGTGGACAAGCATTCTTGTCCAAGACTTCCACAGTCATCCTGCAGGCATGTGATTCACGTGATGACAAATGTCACACTTCCTAACTAAAAAGGCTCATTACCAACAGCTACACTAGAGCTACCAGACTGACTGCAATAAATACACAAATACACATAGAGCTTCATTTTGAATATAAAAATCAATTTCCCGCTGATATGTTCAGCACCCATTTACATTCTTCAAAAAAAACCCCACCTAAGCTGCACTTGAATTTGTAAGTAATTTGTATTTATGGAAACAATCTTTCCCTCCCCACACACTGTGTGAAGGCAGACAATGGCAATGGTATCACATTAATAAAATCGGTAGCAACCTGGTACTTTTCATGTTCCCGTAAGCGCAAAAGAAATGTCAAAGGTAGCAACCAGTCATTTTATACTTTTTGGATTTCTGAAGGCAAAAAACAGGTCATGAATGGTTACCACAAAAACTTCTGCAATTTTTAGAAATGCATGGGGAAACTTCAAATACATCAATTGGGACTGGACTTGTTCCATTGAGGAGATATTTCTGATCATGAGAAAATTAAACAGGTACAGATTTAATATTTATATTTTGATAGAAGTACTGAATTTTACACACTGATTTAGGCCCATTTACACACTCTTTTCAGGCCCATTTAGCACAATTGTGACTGCCAGGTTGGTGTCATTAAAAGGACAACTAGACTAAAGAAGTAGATACTGCTTTGAAGCAATGTTATTTTATATAATGAGTGTATTAAGTCTCATGTTGAGCTCTAAGTGCTAACCCTCTCTGAGTCAGCCTTCAGATAAAAACTTTCTTCTCATCTTACTACTGCTCCCTTGTATATGCCCACAAACCCCTCTTATTTCTGCTTGTACAGGCACACACCACGTAAGTTTCTCTGTTTTGCGCTGTGACAAGTGCACGTCAGTTTGGGGACATTTGCTGGCTTGAGCCTAATATTCCATAAAGGAGTCTAATTGCTTCACATGGCTATCAACAAAGAGCCCAGCAATTAAAGCCACTGACTTTAAGGTTTAGCCCAACACTTGAAATGATAACATGCACATTAATAATGCACTTACTATTCCATTGAGCAATGTGAAATGAAGAACACTCTCTTGCTGTGTCCAGATCTGGGCACCTCAGCACAAGAGAAGCATGGAATTCCTGGAGCAGGTCCAGCAGAGGGATTCAATGATTAGGAGACTGGAGCACCACTCTTACAAGAAAAGGCTGACGGAGCTGGGCCTGTTCAGCCTCAAGAAGAGACGACTGAGAGGGGACCTAATCAGTGTCTATGAGTATCTGAAGGCTCTTCTCAGTAGTGCCAGCAACAGGAGAAAATGCAATGGGCAGAAAACTGATTCACGGGAAGTTGCACGTGGATATGAGGAAGAATTTTTTTACTGTGTAGCCTTTTGAACATACAGAAGTTGTTATAAAACCAAAAGATTTTTTGCCACCACTTTTGTTCAGTGTTTGAATGAGAAGAGACACATGATGAGTTCTACCAAATAGCAAATCTAATGAGACTTCTACCTCCGTCACAAATGCTTCCATCTGCACGAGGCATAAGGGGAAAACAGATGCTAGCAAAAGCATAGCAACAGGATAAAAGGGAATATGCTGAAGGAAGACAACACTGCTTGTTGCAAAAGTGGTGATGCAGCTGTTGAAGTAGAAGAAAAACGAGAGATGTAGAATGAGCCATAAACTAGCAAGCAGAATGACAAAGTTCTGAAGAAGCAATTAAAGGAAAAAAATACTTTTTTAAACCACATGAATTAGTGTTGGGCTTTTCATAGCAGCTAAGCTGTGTACATCCCAGCTCACAGCCAAGTGTCAAGAATTCCTTTCCAGAACTTTAGTGTGCAATAGCCTGACAAAGAAAATATTTTCAAAAACAGTTTGAGAATAAAAATAATTTGAATACACTAAAAGAAAAAAGGCAAAATCCAAAAGAGTTTCTTCTTGAGAAAAAAAAGAAAAAACAACAAAACCCCATTCACCTTAAACATCTAAAATGTGATAAAGCTATTAAGTCACTGAAAAAATATTCTGTCAGAAAATGTTCAGCCACTTTCAGCATGTAACAAAAGAAAAGGTTGTTCAAATTTTAATAATTGATGATACTGCTAGACTGAAGCACCAATACATGCAGAGATGCTGGATAACTTTATGGATGAACAGGGAGACAGCTACTGAGTGCAAGCCATTCCTTGGATCAGGCAGCCATAAGACTATTTTTGAGTGATGATACCTGTAGTACATTTCAAGTCTCTTCATCTTGTCAACCTCAGAAGAACACTGAAAAGTGGGAGACAAATAAGTTCTGAGGCTACACAACAAAGCCGGGGCGAAGAAATAGCAAACATTGTTTGCTCAGTATTTAAGGCAGATGTGAGAAGCCTCTCCTAGGCCGGTGTTAGAATCAGACGGGCAAGTAATTGAAGTTAGGTTCAGTCGGATTTTGAGGTAATACAAAGGGGTAAGAAACCTGAGGCGCTGGCTGGCGCCGTAGTGCCTGGCATCCACTTGATGGCACTGTGAACAGGCGACTTGGCTCGCAGCGGGGACAGCGCCGAGCGCTTCCACCGCGCCCCGAAGGGTAAAGAGCAGGTTGGAGGTGGAGAGCTGCAAACACGTGGAGCCTGCTCGGCCTAAAGCTGGGCTGCACTCGTATGGAGTAAATGTCTATCCCAAAGTGCAGAAGCACCGTAAGGATGGCTGACTTGATTTATACTTAATTAACACTTACAAAACATGCTGCCGTGCTAAAAATGTACAAAAAACCGCAGAAACATGAAGCTATAGGACAGTCACCACTTATCTTTGGGAGCCCCTGCTCTAGCTACACAAGCTCACTTAGGTTTGTAGTATTATCACCACCAAAGAGGATTGCAAGCCACTAGAGGGGGTGAGACCCTTTTCTGGTAGCACACTGCAAGCCTCAAGCACAGGAGTGCAGGATGCTTTCCATCACTTGTCGCTGTGTCCCCAGCCCGGGTCTGCCACAGCTTTTCACTCCCTCAGCCCCGTCCTTTCCTGCTTCCACTTCCCCTCTCTCTGTTGTAAAACCTGTATTGAAGAGATAACAGTTTCTGTATCCCTACATGTGCTTCTAAATGCTATTTAACAATCAGCCCATTCCCATTTATTGGTTTTTTTTCTGTGACAAATGAAAGTGATAAGGTGTCAGCATGCATCTCTGGTTACTGCAACAGTACCAGTCACAAGACCACAGATTTGAGTACTAATTCAGTAATCCCACTGTCAGACTAACAGGAAAATTACAACCATGCCATTAGGCATGGCAGCAGATATTCACAGCAGCAACTGCTGCAGAGACCTCTGCTCCTCCAAGAAAAGCAGAATCAACTCAGAAAGTTAAAATTTTGAGAGAAAAGGAAATGTGAAATTATTCCATTATAGAAAAAAAAAAAAACAACAGTGCTGCTGCTGTAACTCTGCCATTGTAAAAGATGCATCCAGATACACAATGTTCTGGTTATTGTTCCTGATATTAACTTTCATAGCTTTCACAATCATATTCATATAAAGTTTCACTATTTAACTTCACATCAGAAGTACAGCAACTATGCTAGAAAAGCAGGTTCTGTTTAAAAATATTCATGAGATACTGTTTCAACAGTTAGATATTTCCTGCTTCAACGTCACATTCTACTACAAGCATCTAACATTTAATCCTTTTATATAAGCAAAAATAGATCTTAGTATCTGACTTGACATATCTGTTCTAATAAAACCCACAAAACTGACAGCAGATGCAAAACAGAAGGCCATGCATATGATAATAAAATTAAATTAGAATCAATTCTGATTATTCATCTCTAGTTCAGTTTTCATTAAAATAAAAAGTCTGAGTACCTGATGAGACAATAATTGAAGTATTTTGTTTTAATATTCAGGACATACTATTTAAGTATGACATCAGTGTGGAACATGCTCACTGCGTAGTTACTTAGTGGAACTCATATTCATATTCATTTTATTGAATCCTTATACATGGAACACAGAGGCTTATCAAATAAGTTTCTCACCATTCCTACTCTGAGAATGGAATTTAATTTTTAAATATTAATTTTAATTTTTAAAGAATATGTTAAAAGCTGTAATAGATTAAGGGGAAAAAAACCCAAACCAACCAACCAACAGCCCCCACCTCTTTATTCTTCCAAAAGTAAGCATTAATACAACAACTTCAAACCAACAGCTGAACACACATAAAAGGCTCAAGCTCATTCCTATAGGTTTTTATGGGGGCTTTTCATATCTCACTGGAATGGCCTCTGCTTCCTATGTATGGTGATTTCCCAAAACCCACTTCAGAAAAATAAAATGCTTTCCATTTCTAAATGAACTGCTTGGTCTGGCAGCAACTACTGAGTTCATCACGCAGTGATTTTGTCAGATGTTCATGAAATCACATAAAACCAGAGGTAATTTCTCCACTTACATGGCAAACTACAGTCTCTTCATTACATGTTTTTCCAAAACTTATGTTAAATGCAGTACCTTGTTGCTCTAATTTGTTAGTGAGAAGCTTCTTGTCAATCTGCTGGTTTAACACTTCTTCAGGTAGACTTCAGCTTCTGTAAGTCATGCACATCTTCACTGCTCTAATTCTACCAATTTCTTGAAGTTCAGGATTATTTGATATTGTTTAAGAAACTAGAGATCAGAGTTTACCCTTAAATCAGCTGTATTATAGAGATGATATTTCAGCTGCTGTGCATGTCTGGTAGGGTAGCAACAAACTTTGCCACCACTGAGATTCAAAATTTTTAGACATTCAGGATTAAAAATTCATGACTTTACACTTCGAGTTGAAGAAGCCCCAAAACCCTAGGCTAGAGCAGATCACCAACCTTTGTGATTCAAGCACAGAAGCAAGTACCCAGGCCCCACTAACCATATTTTCTACTTTGGGTGACAGAAGAAGAAAATTCAGATTGTGTTTATGTCTTGGAAAGCTTCCTCCTTTCAAAGCCTCCTCTCCTTAGTAGGGAGCAGTACCATATTCACAGCTATTCTGCTCAGTAGGACAAATCTGCAGGGCTGCTCCAGCTCAGACCACAACATGTGGTCCCGGTATCCTACAAGATATCCCACTGACACTCACCACATGGCAGCTAGGACATCCTCAGCTCTTGGGTCTCCACAAGTCCATCGCTGCTTGGCACCCCAAGACACAGCCCTACACACTGCGCCCTGTGCACTACAGCTCCAGGGCATTTCCACTCACCTCCCTGTTTAAAACCATGCCACAACATTGGAGAGCTATTACCAATGAATTTGCTTTGTAACCATGACACCAGCATTGCAAAAGGCTATTCTGTTTTTATACAGCAAAAGCTTTTTCTTAAAAAAAAACCCCAAAACCCAGCAGAAACCCCACCCCCAAAAAAACAGAAAAGAGAAAAAAACAAGGCTTGTTTTTACCCATTCTACCACAGGGACAGCCAGTTGCCAGCAAATTAATACTAAGGTTAAATTCATGCCAAGTTTGGTGCAAAGAATTTCGCCTCAATAGCTGCCAGTATAAATACTGTTTTGTTTCACTAAAAATGTATGTGGATAATTATTCTAAGTAATAAGGTTCCCCACAGACCAAATTAACATTTAAGGGTCCTACTCACAGCTTTCACAAAGCACTGTTAAATGAAGCATTCTTTCTGGTGCCCCTGCCTCTATCACTATGCTATTCACAGGAAATATTTTTCTAAATAAAGTTCGATAAACCTGTTAAGGGTTACTTGAAGTGCACTGCATCATTTCCTGCCTGAAATTTCTGACTACCATTCAGTATTATGAACAATGTGGCTCAATTCTCTTACTGCTCCAACAACATCTCAGCAATAAAAATCGTCATAATATTGTTTTAACCCTAGTTTAGTCATTGCCAGCTATGCAAGAGATGCAAAATTATTATCATTAATGGTTAAACTCCTTTAGCTCTCATGATTTCAGTGAGCTCCTGTTTAGGACATTTAATCTGGCTGCACAGTAACCCTTAATTTTGTTGACTAATTTTACTGGTAACCCATGTTTTCCACGCTTTGTTGTAGGTTGGGGTTTTTTGAATGAAAAACACAACATCCACAGCGATTCAGAAAGCTCTGGAATCTTTCATATGAACAGAAACAATTTTTGCTAAAATGAACAATCAGCAAAACTAACTAGCTAGTTAATGGACAAACAAAACTTTCTTTTCACGGTAATGCAGTGATAGCAAGATGACAACAGAAGCAATGAAGACATGCCCAGGCTTTCAAAAAACAGTTCTGGGCATAAGAGGTAGTTTTAAAATACTAAGAAAAGTGCAGTTGTTGGGTTTTCAGGCTCGAGTGTACAAAAAATTTGTTCAAATGTCTTCTGCTTCTCCAGACATGAAAAGTACCAACTGTCAGAGCAGTGAAGAGGCACTGACCAAGGGTTTTGGGGAGTAGGCACCCCTTCTGCCAAAGCAGACAGATGACTGCAGAAAAACCTGCTGCATCAGGTGGGAACCGGTGAAGATTTCTGGGGCAAAACAACTGGGATGAAAATGGATAGGGAATGAGTTTCACTCTGTTCACTAAAAGCAAAACAAGAAGGAATAACATGAAATTAATTAAAGTCACATGGCAGTTATTCACACAATATGCAGGATATTGTGAAAGTTATAAGCTTGTCTTGCTTCAAGAAATGCCTGAATAAATTCCTAAGCAGAAAATCCCCGGGGTGGTATTAAACACACAGATACCATGTCTGGCCCTGAGCTGCAAATAACAGTACACTGGTGGGCTATATGGGAGAAATACCATCCCGTGCTTGCTTCATTCCAGGCATTTGCTTTCAGCTGCTGACAGAGAAAGGTCCCATGAAAGAGAGGACAAGAGTTTTATTCATTTGTGGCCACAGATTTAAGCAGCCATTCCCCAGATATAGGGGAAACACATTCCTGTATACTCCTGACAGGCATTACAGCTGCTTACATACTCCAGCTGCTGGGATGCAGACAGGAGTTTCTCAGGTGGACAATTGCAAAGATAGCATGAAGGAGGGCTGAATTCCTTCTAATGTACAATCAGGAGTTTTCCAGTTAAAGACCAGTGGCATTTTTGCAAACCAATCAAAGACAGCAGGGTTGCACAATTCTCATGGGGATGTGAAACACTATAGGTAAAGCTCAGAGATGAAAAACACCATATGCAAAGCTGGGACTATTAAACCAACGGCTGAAACAGATTTTTGTGAAATTGCTTTGGTGTTTTCTAACCAGATCTGTTCAAATAAGGGATGCTACATGCAAAGAAAGCAGTCAATAAGGCTTTGAAAGCTCAGGCTGAGTCAAAAAGAAGGAAAATTATTTCATTATTACAAAGTAAGAATACTTAAAATAGAAAATCTAATAGCACATATGGGACCACCTAATGTCATTTTTAGAATTATGTTTCAGAAGAGAGATCACTGTAAAGTGATTCGCTCAAGGGGATACTGTGAATCAGTGCTAGAGCAACAATACTGTTTTAATTACAGTTTTTTATTAAGCCTGTATTAACATGCTGAAGGTCAGAGGTTGACTCAATTTTTAGCAAAATTATTTGCTAAGAAGTTTTCAATATCTCATCATGTAACCTATAGCTACAGATAGACTCTGCATCACTATTCCAGGGAGAAATACTTTTGATGGCAGGAACTGCTGTATGAACATTTCATTCTGCTTCAGGAAAGATAAGCAATTCACACGAGATGCAAAATGCTATTTTCTAAAAGTATATCAAGCCTTGAAGTTATTATGAAGAACAGCTAGGGAGAACTGAATAGACTGACAGAAGTTCAGAAAACACTTCACAAGGGACCAAGTCCTCCCATCCAGCCCACAGGGCACATCTCCAGTAACTGTCAGAAATAAAGGCTTCACCAGCTGTAAGGTTTCCTCTTACATGCTTCTGTAACAGGGCCCCAGTGCAGATTTCACTTCAAGCAAACAAAATTTTTCTAATAAGCTATCTGATCAAAATAATTTACTTGGTTTAAGGGAGTTTTGCCAAGAACAGGAAGACAGCTGAAAGTAAAAACTTTATTCCTTAGGTAATATAAGAACAGGGTTTTCTCCAGAAAAACAAACAACCCCCCCAAAAAACAATAAAAAAACCCACCAGACCAACAAACAACCACCAAAATCTAGCTTTTCTAGTCAATTCCTTATTAGACAGTACCTAAGGGTTATACTCTAACACAAATACACATCACAGCTTTCGAGACCCACAGGCTTGCTTTCTGATGACAGATGTATTAAACAAAATCCTATTCCTCCCGAGCCTTTGTATTATTGCTGTTTCGGCATTCAAAGCATTTAACTGAGAAATCTATTAATAAAAAAATGTAATATTAACATCACCCTTTCTAGTTACTAAGATGTCTGAGAATTACCATCAGAACTGCAGAATTCTTAGCTTTTAGGCTTCCTGTTGAAAAGTTTATTCTGCTTCTCATTGAATAATGCAGTATGGCTGCACAAGGGCTTCCACGATCATGGCATTTGGTTGCACTACCAGTCTTCCTGAGAAGTTGTTCTTGTGTTTGACCAGTAGAGATCTGGACTCCTTTCTCCTGCTGCAATGCCCTGTGAATACTAACAAGAGGGGAAAACAGAACACAAGCTCCAGGGCTATTTCTATGCTTCAGAATTTGCAGGAAGACCCAGCGTTTCACTTAGAAAGATTTAGACTCAAGATATTACTGAATGCTTCATAATTCATGTCTCTGAATATATGAGTTATCCTCATCACTCCTCTGGATTTTTTTCAAACAAGGATATAATTAGTAAAAGTAATTTTTGATAATATGACTGAACTAAGCATGAAGGAAAGCAGCACAGTCTACTGTGAACCTGTCTCCTCCAGTTGAAGCCACAGTAGCCGAAACTGCTCCTTAACCAATCTCTTTTCAGTGATCTGACATGGATGAATTTAAGCCTCATAAACTGGCTTGGGGGTCTGCATTTAATTAAATGTTCCTATGTTAGAAATGAACAGAAGTTTGATTTTTAAAGGCCTATGAAGTCAGCAGAGTTTCTTTCATTTAGTTTAGTGAGCTCTGAGTCAAATACTATGAACATTAGACAAATTATAGTCCAGGTTTACAGATAAGAGCTCTTGTTTGTTCAAGTCTCTCCATATTAATTAAGGAGATATAAGCACAGGCAATATGGGAAGAACCAACAGGTTCAGATTGCTGCTGGCAATTGCAGGAAGAATCCAGATGTCTTGTAAAATAGTGAGAGTAAGGAAGGTAAGAACAAAACTCCAGTCCCCACAATAAAAACCAATGACAATTTGTCTTGAACTGTTCTATAGAGGAAACCCTTCCTGATACCAAATCTGGCAATTTGTTTGTTTTATGATGGCGTCTAGAGGCACCAAACAAGTATCAAGAATGTAGTGTAATATGTACCATAAACACACAGCAACAAAGCAGCCCCTGAGTCTAGAAAAATACACATTTATATTTGAAAAAAATATGTAGTTCACTGAAATATCACTGTAACACATCTTAGCCAGGTTTCCATACCTCAGAGATAAAGATGTCCAATTCAAATATTAACCACCAGTCTCAAAACAGAGGTATTGATACAGGGAAGTTTTTGTTAAGTTTCAAGTACATTTTGAGTTCTGTAATGAAAAAGAAATCTAGACTTTCAGCTTGAAAACATGACTGAGTGTATACAAGACTGAAAGAAGTCCATGCAAATGTCTGTCATGGCAGTAATTTTGTGCTGTTGGTTGCCAACCAATGGTGTTAAGCTGCCTTGATAAAGCAGATATCCTAGTGGCAAATTGCTTTAAACTCCCCCAGCAAGACAGTTCAGTTACTGTGATTTATTTTAATTTAGATTTGTGTAGAAGTACTTTTCAAGAAGTGTGCCTAATAGACCATTAGAGTTTTCCCAGAGAGCTGTAGTGCTTCAGCACCTTCATCCTTCAAATGTCTTTGTTATTTTCGGTCTTCTTTTGGCAAATTTGTCTCTTGCACTGGGAGTTAAGTGACATATGGGTCACATGATACGTTTGAGGATTATGTCATTTTTAAATAATAGCTTTTGGAGTCTCACTGCCATGCCAGAGAACCAAGGTAGGTATTAGCAGGAGGTTATCACATACTGCAATATATGAAACACACAAAAAATTCTTTATCTAATTTGTTTCTCATGTTCCTTTGTTGTGGATCCATCAATTATTTTCAGGTGACACTTTTTTGTAAATTCCACACATTCAGAGAGCCGGAGTTATCATTTTCACAGCAGTCAGACATGCTTGCCTGTTCTGGATCACTTCCTTTCCCAGTAGTTTTATTTACAGTTGATTACTTCCCTAAGATAAAGAAATGGTCCTTACTGACTTTGAAACTGCTATCTGCCAGTGTGACTCTAAGCTCATCATGCAAAAACTCACAGAAAATGAATTAGCAGGTATAGCAACATCCCTGGAAATCTTTCATCACTATGGTAGACCTGGTATAGGATATATTAAAGCTTTAACTAATATGGACCAAGAAGAGCACATTAAATTGGAAAATTCAGAATCACAAGGCTATTAGGAAAGTAAGAAACACAGATGTTGGGGCATGAGAACACTTATCTTCAAGCCCCCACAAACCAAATGCATATCAGATAAATCCTGGAATCTATAGACATATATACTTCTTATTACAACTATCCACAGAGCACAGACAACCAAATCCAGTTTTTACTTCCCCCTCCCAGGTCTCACTGCATCCAAACTACTGGTTTTCAGCAAAACCAGCAGGGTTTCATTTGAGATGGCAGCCCTGGGTACTTTCCCTGCAGTCAACTCACTTCTTCCAGACGAGGATGACATCAGAGGCAGAGAGAACCAGGATGCCAATTTAAGTGACCATGGAGCTGCTGCTGTGTTTGTTAAGCCTCTCTGATGAAGGACTAGATTTGTTTTGGCACTGCATTTCAGAAGACTCTAAAGAGCAGACAATAATCTAAACCACAGACTGTCAAGCTCTTGTTAGGCTTTTCTCACCAGTCCTAGAACAAGTATGACTCACCAGCAAACAGCACACACACTTAAGTGAATCTTCAGCACAGTACAGGGAATGCATGTAGGGTGCATAGCTCTTTTCAAGGTTTCGGGGCTTTTATCTTTCTACTCTATGTCTGTGCAAATGAACTGGTGTCTTCATTTGCAAAGTACGTGTAAAAGTGTATCACCTGCTATTTTTCCAAAAAGTTACCAATTACACAACATAGCGTAATAGTGATGGCTGTAAATAAGGTATTCTAATATTGTTTGTATCAAACTGAAAATCTCCAAAATCAGTCTGTTCAACTGAGCCACTGATGCTGGGGTAACAAAACGCATTTTGACATTGAACATCTTTTTCTCATGCCTGTGGCTGTCATCTAATTCTGCACTTAAACAATGAATTGGCTGCAACATCCCTAACATCAAAAGGAGAAAAGAAATTTGGCAGTGGGAAACAATAATTAAACGTGGAAAATTCACTTCTATTTGTTATTAGTGTTGTGCTTTTAACACTGTGGTCAGACATATAAAAGAAAACCCTGAGAATCTGCCACGAAAAACAAAACCAGAAGAACTTTGCAATACTGCATTTTAGACACTGCAAAATATAAACTTGGTTACAGCTCGAGAGCATTAAAAACTCCTCAAATCTTAAATATTTTATTTGCTATTAACTTCCTGAAAATAACTAAGAGTACATAAAAATGATGCTAGCATCTACTTAATTCTAATTGAAAACATAAGTCTTTGTTTCCTATTGACTCAAGACAGCAGTGCCACCAAGAGACATTTCATTATACAATATAGTCTTGTTGTTTTGTAAAAAAAACTCCAACAGATTATTTTAATTGCTTTGCACAATACTAAGAGAGGAAAGACTCTTGCAAACAAGAGCCAGACTCAAATGATACTGACATTTCTCTGAGAGGGTTTTGGGGGTAGGAAAAAGACTGCTGTTTTACATTTTCATTTTCTAACCATTCTGAAGCTGCTGATCGTCAGAAACTGTAATATCAACATAAGCTGCATATAGGTCTTTCACCAGCTACTTACCAGACTTTTCTGCACAAGTCACCTCAATATCCAGGCTACCCCAGTTTTCTTCTCTTATTTTGTAAAGGCTTTCTCAGTTTTCACCTGCCTCCTTTTCCTTACAAATATCTATGTTGATATTACGATTAAAAAAACCTGCTTGCTAATCCTGCAAGACAGTTCTCCTGAAAGTATGTGCTCTCTTGCTTCCCAGAGGTATATCATGCTCTCTAGGTTTCCAACTGAGTGAAAAAAACTTAAAAGCATGGGTTTTGAAATAACAGTACATGGACTGCCAGGCCTCATTAAATCCAAGATCTATTACAGGGCAAAATGATGGTTATGTTCTCATTTACTTTTCCATAAAATCTACACGTCAGAACCCATTCAATGTACTCATGAAGAGTTCTAACATACAGGCTTATAACAGTGATATAAATTACTAGGAAAAAAATTAAAATGACAATTTGCTGATGTTTAGATAATATTTGGAAGTCACTGAATGGAAGCATCAGTACTAGCATCAAATATTTGTATATTAAAATATTTATATAATACACAATTCACATGTACACAGTTGTTTTGCTAGTTGAATGTATGAAAATCAAATGTAGGTCCGTGATAAAAGCTGCATTTTAAACAAAATTCCCTTTACAAGGACAGTACTAAAAATGAAGTGCTAAATACCCTGTTCAGGGAAGGTTTAATTCGCATGTAGTTAGCTACTAAGGCATACATTGTTAATAAATCAAATTTAAACATCCAAGATTCTCAAGAATCAAAAGTAATTCAGAAGCAACCTATTGTTACACAAGTTTAGATAGCTTCTAAAGAAGGAATTTAAGAAGTACTGGATAACTTCAGATAAAGTACCATCCAAAAATTGAGTTATATTTAAAGTCAGTTAATTCAAACTAAATCACTATGCCGAATCAGTTACACAAACACCTTGCAGAGACAGAAATTAAGAGTCAATTAATTTCATGGAGAAAAAAAAAGGGTGTATAACATCAACTGCATTTGAATCAATCTAAAGAGCTTTTTGGAGGAAAAGTTTGCCTCTAACTACACTTCCACAAAAATGAGATTCAATGCTATTTTAATACATAAAAGAGTAGTTCTCTATTACAGGCTTAAAGGAGATTCCATTTCTCTCTCCTGGGCTGACAGAGGTGCAGTTCTGTTCCTCCCCAGTTTGCTGCCCTCTGCCATTCTCTTCCCCAGTCACATTTTGGCTTTGTGCACATTTTCCCTCCAAGGTCAGCTGAATACATTTGTCTTCAACAGCACCATTTCCTATTTTCCCTGCTGTCTTTAATTCAAGTTCCTTCTTTGCAAATACTTCTACTTTCCTGCCTTTTGAGCTTACTTTACCCTCCAAATTCCACCTGACATATACATACCTGGTGTTCCTTCCCATCCTCTTTGTCCTTTCATGGGTATTTGCAAGTCTCAAATATTTTAGAATAATAGATTTGTATATGCATAATTTCCTCTAAAATAAAATTTCTTTTGAATATGCTACAGGCATTTATTCCAAGTAAAGTACTAAGAGAAGATCTTGATTTGTAGAGTCAGCAGCCTTAGGAGTATCTCTGTGATAGTTTCCCCCCCAAACTAATTCTTACAGGTCAAGTTTTCAAAAACTAAAAAAGTCTTTCTACTGAAATCTACTACATGAAAAAGTTCTGCATAAGATTAAGTTGAAGTTTCAGCCAGAGGAACTGACACATTTACAGAACAGGTTTTCTATTTTTTTTCCTTTCTTATTTCTATTACATTTTCTATTGCAAAATTCTATTACAAATTCTATTACAAAAATGTACACTTTATCTTACGCACTTCTAAAAAAATTGTTAACACAGATTATGTGCTATTTACTAATTTAGATTAAGTCTCTCTAGACAAGTCTACTGAATTAGAGAAAAAATTTAGAAAGCATGCAAAAGTAAAGGTAATCTTACTTTTTCATCATCATCAGAAAAAGGGGCACCTCCTGGAGTCTTATTTATTGCTTGGGCAACACCAATAATCTCTCCATCACTGTTTCTTATGGGCATGCACAAGAGTGACTTTGTCTTGTATCCCGTCAGTTTGTCAATCTCATCATTAAAGCGTCGATCCTTCAAAAGAAAATAAGGAAGCATTAACATACATTTCATATATCTAAGCTTTCTTCAGACAGCAAAGTACTTTTCTTGATGTCCGATATGGTATTTTTCAGTAGCATTATGCTGTTGCTTCTCTGTTACCAGCCTATTCTTTATTAGCTGTGTCTCCTCACTTTTCTCAGGGGATCAGTACAAGGCTTACCATTACACAGTCACATTCACAGAAGTCCCACATTTATATGTCAGTTAGAAGAATGTCAGCCAAGGCTGATACCTGCCATTAGTAACGTGATCATCCGTACGCACTTCTGCTAGGCCCTGCTGCCGTTTCACACCCATATTCTGCAGATGCTCACAGTGTCTCTGTCAAGTTAATGGAGACTCTTTTTTGGCCCCATTTCTGTCTGTTCAAGCAAGACTGGTTATGTGGACTAGTATTGCAATGTAGTACAAACACGTTCTCAAAGAAATACAGTGAAAACCTCAGCTCTTTCTGGAAACTAAGTACAGGAATGTCCCTGTTCAAAAAAAAGCACAGTGCAGCAATCCATTCTCTGGAACAGTAAAGCCCAAAGTGCAGATCATAAAGTAACTCAAAGGAGGCTGAAAAGTTAGGAGGTAGTGCTGACATCACTTTTGTTCATCTTGGTAGAGCATAGTCTTCAACAGATCTTCTATCAGCCAGAGAGGAAATTACTGCTTTTCAGCAGCTCGGTTCCTCCAGGGTGAAGAGCATTTGTGCTTCAGACAATAGTTATAGCCAGTTCAGACTCTATTAACATGAGGGAACTAAGCTGTTGTACAAAATTAAGCACAACTTTTTGTTTTCAAAAGTTTAAACAATACTGGCTGTGAAAAAATGCCCATATTGTCTCAAGTCATGAAAACAATCCACGCAGTCCTTAATTTGATTGTGATAAGGATTTCATTAAAATTTTACTGATACTAAAACCTGACCATTTTTTTTCTTGACAATTTTATATCGATTTCTATTTCCCTGTTGCAAATTCCAGATGCTATCAAAATAGTCTCTTCTAGTCACCTTGAGACATGATTTAGAAATGCTCTATTCTTACCCATTATAAAGATTAACATATACATTTGGCTACTTTATTACCTATTGCACATTTTCCAACATTTCAACCACAAGGAATTAATACCAAACATACCCAACAAATTCTTTGGGAGAACTAGAACTCCCATGATGGATGTTTTTTAATAACAGCATCAAGAACACAAATCTGTCTGATCTTGTCATCTTTCCATATGCTTCTAAACACTTTTATATCAACTTCAATAGAAGCTGAACTTTTCTGCACAGGTAGAGAATCCTGCCTAGAAAGATACGGTTCTTCTACAACAGAAGAAAGGAAAATGCAGTGCAATTATCACACAGTAGGCTTCGCTAATGAATAAATTAAACATTTCTTCCGGTACTTCCTGATAATGTCTGAACTACTATTTGGAATTAGCAATTGTTGCTGAAATATTGATAATGTATTTTGTGCTACTGAAGTCAGTCCCTGCTCTACTTATTTTGCACCAAGCAAAACAGAATACATGGGGAGAACACTGAAACAACAGTGTGCCTTGAGCAGCAATACTGTTGTTGATTGATACCTAGTGGGCCTTACAAAAAAGTAAACCTTCAAGGGGCAGTTTAACTGAAAGAAACAGCTGTTGGTCACACCAAAAGTGAGTTGAGATTTCCTTATCTGGATACACTCCATACAACTGGGACATGTAATCATTGCCTTTTCAACAGGCCTCAAGATTAACATAAAAACATGCTGCTTGATCTGCAGGGTGTGGTGGTACACAGGAGAGGGGCTGGTGAACCTGTCTGAATGAGATCCAGCTGTATCAGCCCTACAGCTGCCAGTGCTGGCAACACTTAGCAGTGATGAGCTATGGAGCAAGTGTTCCTCAATGGATGCTATGGAGTAGTAGAGACACAGGAGGGATTAGCAGTCTGAAAAGTGCTGGTGTTTCCTTTAATGTACACCTCGCTCCTGCTGCATTGCTTTTCTTTTCAGGCAGATCATGGAAGTTTCCTGTTTGTGTCTCTCCCTGGAACCTCTACACTAGGAGGAAGCAAGTATCAGATTATATCCACTGATTCTAGAGAACCAGATGACCTTTTGCAGAAGGGTATAAAACATCTTGGAGTTGAAACTAAAGGTACAGTAGTCTAAGAAAGTTAATGCATTTAATCAGAAAAATTAGCTGTTATCGAGAAAAAACTCACTGACTTGGTAAAAGCTGAGAATCATCAAGATGTGAAGTGAACCTATCCCTAATCTTTTGTGGAAAAGCATGCCAGAATTTCATTTGGATGACACTGGAGAAAGTGATGAGGAGAGATAAGTGAACAAAATAAAATGCTGCTCCTGGCAACATTGCTATTGCTGGACCATGCAATATGCATAGAGAACAGAATGACTGGATGACCTGCATTATGTTCCAAACCTCTTATCCCCGCACTCTCTTCTTTCATCAAGTATTGTCATAATAGGACATACATGGCAGGATCTAACAGAGAAGTTTTACTGAGTTTAACAGTACCAATAAAAATCTCAACATCCAAGTGTGAACTGTGATGGCCAAGAAACTTGGACAAAATTTATACCTCCCTCTCCTCACAGGGTAGTAACCTTGAGCAAGGAGGCCTGTTTAGCAGCTGATAACAAAGGTGGTAAATCAGAGAGAAGCTCTTTGTCAGATTGCAAACATTTTGAGATATAAACTGTATTATCCCCACATGTTGGAAAAGCCTGCAACACAACGGGGTCCTCATTTGTACCAGGCTCCTGGGTAGTAAGAATTATCAGTGTTTATGACAGCAATGCAGCACTTGCTTTTAAGTTTTTTACAATTAAGTTATATATTCAGAAATCAGGGGCAGACTAAACAAAAACTTCTGAGAGAGACTTCACCATAATTCTAAGTGTACTTACAGTATTTTCATGCAAGAATGCTCATGAATTAAAGTCTTCCACTGACTGTTTAAAACATTACTAAAACCAAACATACCTGGTTTTACTGCTTCTATATAATGAGTTTTCTACATAGAGATATTAAAAATGTGAAGGCTGAGGCACTTTTAACTGGAATTTTACATCTGCCATCAAGAAAAAGTTACTCTGTAGGACAAACCCTATCCTAGCCTTAAGGATATTTATTGACTGTAAATGTTACCCTGTGAAAGGTGATAATCAAGTAAAGACACAGAAGGGAGCAAGTTTGATCCATCAATACAAGAGCTGGTATTTCAGTTACCTGCACAGAAACAATGTAGTCCCAGTTTTCTGGACAAATTTGAAGATTGCCAGTGAATGAAACCAGACAAATATCTTCAAGGTTTTATTCTGTATAAGACCAGATTAAGGTACAGAAAGGTTTTTTTTTCCATTAGGATTCTAGAATCATATATTATCAGAATCTCAACTTTCAACTAAAGTTTTGGCTTCTGAGCAGTTTCCCCAACTGCCTTTTGGTGTTGATTTTCTGTTACAGTAGGTAGTTCATACATTGTTAGCAAACATACAAGTTTCACTGGGTTTTTCTGTCTTTTTCAAATGTAGGGTAACTCTTTGAACTTGAAAAGAAAACATGTCTTTTTATAATCTTATCAAAATGAATACATTTTATGTAAGCATTATTACCATGACTTAGAAAAACAGAAAAAAGTATAACCCTAACCCAAGTTAGCTAAGACTCAAATATTATAATGGAGGATGAAATCTGCTTCCCAACATTTCCAGGAATTAAGTCTTCATGACAAAGCCACTTCCTCTTTGTCCAATATCTAAGGAAAAGTGTTTAACCTAGTGAAATGCACCGAATGCCTCAGCCAAAGCTGACAGCTAAAAGAGAAAGCCATTTCTGATTTTATGATTTGAAAACACTTTTCAAATCTTTTTATCACGCAGAAGAGAACACTACAAAAAATGTTCAATTAACAGGCCTGGCCTATTATATTTTACCATTTACTGCACCATTTTTTATTGTTGCTTTGTTTTTTTCTTTAGAAAGGGCTCTATTAAAAAGCATACAAACTTGCATCAAAATTTCCCGGATGATAGTGTATTTAAATTACTGATTAAGTTGCTAAGTTGTATCAAAAATAACTAATACAAGTAGTATGACAATATTGTTAATACCTGAGTATTACTGTAGTACCAAACTGCATGGGATAGACAAGTTTGAGTGAATTTATAGAAAGCTGTCCTCTAAGAGCCTTTACAAAAATAAAGAAATTGAAGTTGGAAGATTTCATAATTCAATTCACTTTCTTAATCACGCTTCCTGTAAGTATAATACATAAGCTTTTATAGAAAGCAAAAAGAGCAAGAAACGAAAAAGAGCAATCTAAAAGACAGCAGGTTCTCCAGATTCAAAGCTTAACATTAAAAAAGCTAAATACAAATAAAAAAAATTAAGGCATGCACTCTGTTTTAGACACACTTTTCTAAAAATCCCATATGGTGCAAATTACATTGTGCATAACCAGGAAACAAAACCCAAGCAATGAACCATATGGGGAAACCTTGTAGACAAGAAACTCACACACAAAACACAAGTAATAAAGCAATCTCTGAAGAGACTTCCCTGTAAGGACTGCTGAGCTACTCCTGTCATCTCCCCCAAAATCCCCAGAGACAAAAGCAGCAGGAGAACAAACTAGTACCAGGCAGCAGCATAGCAAACCTAATTCTCCCAAGTAAATAAGCACAATCCAGTTATATTTTGACTATTTATACCGTGACAGCAATATTTCTTATAAGATAAAATTACTACAACAGATAGGACACATGAAACAGCTCAGCCAACTCTTACTTCTTTACTCCCAAAACAACTCTTATAAAAGGAAAGAACATTGATCCTCAAAAATTTTTAAGTTCCAGATTTAAAACTAAGACCATATATAGTCTGAATTTATAAAGTAGCTTACTTCGAAAAAACAAAAAATGTGTTGATTTGCAACAATGCAATACTAAAAGTTTTTTGGTGTTTTTTTTACCCCCCTGCATATGTCAGGAGTTTGGGGCTTTGTTTAGTTTGATTGATGGGAGTGTCTCATATGATTTTTACCCTTTTTCTGACCACCGTTTCATTTATTAGTTTGACAACTGACATTAGTAACAATGCATATTTGTCTAATTATGACTTGCACATAATTAATGTGAAAAAAAATCACATAATATTCTTGAAGAGGAGTAAATGACTGTATAAGCACTAGCAAGTCTGCAAACATGAGTGCCTAGCTAATAAGCATAATTACAGTTCACGCTTCATAGTCGGAACTGATCAGGAGTAGGGGTCAGAAAATATTCCTCTGTAGGACATCACCCAGATCCATCACATAAAGTTTTTGTTTTCTTCCTTCAAAACTAACTCCAGTTAGATCACCAATAGCACGACAGTGAGTCAAGCTGTGGTCTTACGTACAGCAGATTCTGTACACTTCTAGTCTGATTGTATCACTATTAAAGAAATTGTTTACAAAGAAAAATATTTTCCATCTGATTTTCAATATTTAGAGATGACATCTGGTTACTCCATCATAGTGGTTCTCTCTCTCCTCCTGTACCAGCCCTGACTGATGCTGCACTGGGCACCAACTATAACCATGCCCATGTTCCCATCTTGTTCCAACGTTTCTTTGGGACACAGCTTAGTGCTGACCTCCTAAATAGTCATGATTCTTTAAACAAGACATATACACACAGGTGGCTTTAAAAAGCTAATACTCCTCTGAGCAAAGAAACCAACAAGACTCCTGGGTGTTTCAAGAGAAATCTGTGTATGGGTTTAAACCTAGCACCTGCTGGAGATTACTCAGGTGGGCAACACAGTTTCAAGTGTTACGGCAGCAGTGTAATAGGATTCTTGAATAAGAAATTAAAAATATCTTATTGTGCCAAAGCAGTAGTGTTTGTTATTAACAAAGCAGCACTCATTTTTAAGTGTGCAGTGTAGAGACATGAAGCTCAGACTGCACAGAGTTGCTGTTGCCCTGTTAACTCATAACTGCTGAGCCATTACTTTCAGTCATTTATTTTTCATAGTTTGTCAATAGGGTTGTTTTAGAAAAGTAAAACAAATTAACTTGCATAATGATGCATGTATACTTCTTAAATTTGTTATTCTATAGAAAAGATATGCAATAGCATATAACTGTAAATAACCAAAATGAAATATCCATTTGTTTGGAAAAATTGAAAGCCAATCAAGCAGAACACCAAAATCATTTACCACACAAAACTACAGCTTTACTCAGTCTTGTGCCTGTAACAGGACTTCAGCTAAAATTTGAAGGGCCAAATCTTTCAGTTTTTTCTCCTAGTCACTGACCTGCTCTCATCAAATATATATATACTGCCTTCTCATGAGGAACTATATGCCACAGAGTGTCACCAGTTTCACATCTGTTCTACAAAGACATTCTAGAACGTCTGAGGTAAAAAAACCCCCTGAAAACATCTGTACTCTTCAGAGAGATGGATCAGCCAAGCAATAAACCAGTTAACATCTACCAGCTTACCAAAAGGAAAACCACCCCAGCTCTCCAAAAAGCTTTTCCTGCCAAAGCTCTGCAGGACCAACAGCCCAGGGATCTGGGACCTGCTGCAGCAGGGAGAGCTGGGGACCAGTGCAGGGACTTGTAGCAAAGAAACACCCCCTGGGCACCCTCAGCACAGCCACTGCTGGCCCACCTTCTACTCATCCCAAACTATCTCAGCATCACATCCATGATGGGCACACCTGGGACAGCAAGCAGGTGGTGAGGATCCATGGAGTAATGACTGAGCAACTCTGGAGGACAGGCCACTGCCTGCCTGGGGGGGGAGGCAACCTCACCTGCTCACAGAAGCGTGGAGGGAAGGTGTGACTCCTCACGATACCTGAGGGCTGCCACCAGCAGCGTACGCTGCACTGCCCAGCCCTGTCTGTCCTGGGGATCTACAGTAGCAGCACGGGGACATGAAACAACTGAGCCTTTGCTTTGGACAAGTGTCCCTCTACATGTCCCTGGTGTCAGCCAGAAGCTCCTGCCTCTGGCAGGCGCCTCCAGAGAGTCGTGGTGGTGTGACCTGGGAAGGTCTCAGGACATTTTATGCATCAGTCAGAAACTGCTCCCAAAGAAGAAGACTTATGGAGGAGTGAGGGAGGTAACAGGAGGTGAAGAGATGTCCTCAGCTGCTGCCTTGAGGGCTCTCTGCCCTTCCCTCCCAGGAGCTGCCTCCTATAGAAAGATCCTTCTCTCCCAGACCAGCACCGCTGTGTCACAAAGGATGAAGGGCATGTTCACAGCCACTGGGCTGCAGACACAGGGATAATTACAGAACCCCTTCATCAGTTTACAGACTTGTACTTAGAATTTCAAGTTTTCCTAAATTTAGCATGATGGGCTGGAGTGTCCTTTTCTGCAAAGCACATCAGAGCACCTTAGTTTTTACTGTTGCAGTTATCTCCAATGGTACTAGGAGGTACCATTCCCCATGGTACTTCCTAGCCATATTTAACGTACAGCAAAGGAAGTTTGGGTTTTACCTTTTTTCTGTATTACATGGAAATTTTAAAGACCACTGTGTATTCTACTTGCCAGGTCTTAGGATCTTTGCTCTTTTAAGAGCAACCTCTGTCCTTGTTAAGAGTCAACACTGAAAAGAATACAGCTGTTGTTGGTGCCACTGCCCAGTGCTGCTGAGTTGAACAGTGATAAGTGCTTCCAGCTGCAGAGCTGAACCTCCCAGGCCACAGGGTTTTAGTACTTTAACTGCTCTTCAAAACTGAGAGAGGCTCGCTGTTAATACTGATGATGACAAACAGCTACCCCGTGTGAGGAAACGTGGCTCATGCCTCTTCTTGACCTTCTACACCCACAGCCAGCCCCACACAACCTTCCCAGGCTCAAAGGTTTGCACCCCTGAGCAGTAACTCCGTGATTCCGTCCTGGCACAGCAGGAGACACTGAATGCTCAGAGCTCACCAGGAGGGCATGAAAAAGACAACACCCACGCCTGTACCCAGGTATTCAAGGACGTTTAGAAGTTGCTGTGAAAGGCTGTGTGTGCATTAACTATGTTACACTTGGCCTAGGCTTGAAAGAGGTAACAAGAGAGTCGAGTACAAAGAGAGCTCGATTTGTTTCTTACTTTCCCTGATTTCAGTTGCAGTAACGTAGTTACATTTTCTTTCTGAAGACTTGAGCTGTATTGAAAAATAACTCTGGCCATATTTTATGGCACTTTCTATAAGGTACAAACCCCATGTCTTAGCATGACTCCATTTAATATTTCTTCTCTTTGCTACATGCTTTATTAAAACATCCATCTGGGTAAGCCATTTCTGTCTTCTGTCTTTTAAAGCTACTTTTAAAATTCCAAATGTAACGTAAGATGTGCAGAAACTTTATTCAGCTGACACCGGAAAATGGCAGAACACGTTTTTCACTGCTTTCTGATATATGCTTACTATTCTAGAGGGTAATATTTTTTCCACTAGTTAGGAGGATTTAGGATGCTATTAAATTGTTTCCTAATTTTTGCACACCTAAAGGTGTAACAATAGCCAAATATTACCTGTAATTTAAAATGTTTATTATTTAAATACTGCTCTAGAAGATGGAACAAAATTGTAATTATCAGTAATTTCAGCTAAACATCATGGATCTCCTGTGTGAAGAATGGATGATATAAAAAAATCCACAGCTTCAAATAGGAAAAAATCTCAAATTTGTAAACAGCTTCTAAGAACTACAGGTAATGGTCTCTGTCTGTGTACTTATAAAAGGCTTAATGGTCTTCATATATGACGACGGAAGCTACATCTGTTCTCTGTCAAAAGGAGCCTCAATGGACATTTAGGCCCCAAATTTCCTTGCCAGTATGACCTGATTCTTCCAACACATGTGCTCAAGATATAGTGCATTATACCCATATGAAAAGGGAGTCAGAAATCCTTCCCAAAATTTACATATGGGGGTGTCCAAGGCCTTATTTTAGAACTTAAAGTGACTGAAACTTTGATTTACAATTCAACTGGATTAATTTCAGGAGAAAGAGTTTTAGACTGGCTTCAAAGTGAAAATGCAAAGAAAGTATCTAATTGCTTTCCTCTCTCAAATTCTCTGTACTGCTAACTGGTGCAGATTAGATCATGCATGTTACAAACTGTTAAAATTATAAACTCACTTTCAGCAAATGACTTTGCAATGTAATAAATAAAGCTTTTAATGCCACGAATGAAATTGTGCAACTTTTGAATGTCATATGACATTCATCTAAACCTTTCCATAAACTATTTGTCAAATTTGCTATTGCTGTGAGCCTCCAGAAGTTTGTTCAGTCAGAGCTGAACTTCATAAATTAAACTACTGTGACATCTTATATGGTCATTGTTTAGTATTAAAAGAAGTGATTATTATACAGTCCTCAATAAGTAACATTAATTCCAAACCTTGTATCTATGCATGTTTATTGAATTAAGAAAGATTGTTCACATGAACAGATTTTGAAAGTCCCACTCAACAACAGTAACAGTCACCTGGACTGTGGAAAACCCCTATCCTATTAATGATTTCATTTTTTAATATTTTTTCTTTTTAGAAAAAGAAATGTGTGATTGAAATACTACACTGATAATGACACAACCAGTCATTTACAAATACTTCCTGAAACAATCAGTCTGATGGGCACAGGGGACTGCCTGCATGGAACACATGACAGCATTTAAATGTGATGTTGATTGCACTGAAGTCCCATTAATGTCAGTCGTAGCTGACAGTACAAGCAGGCAAACCAATTTGTACTCAGTGGTAGAATTCCAACTGGTATTTGATCAGGCTCTGAGAAAACAGAGATGATTGAATAAATATAAATTTCCCAATACAGTAAACTAGCTAATTGATGATATGGAAGTATGTTTACCTCTTTTTAAACAAGTTAGCTAATTTAAAAAAACAAACAAATTAAGTTTAAATTAATCTAGAAGTTCCTCTGACCTTGTGTAAGGCCTTTTCTTGCCAAACAGTTAGCATCAGTGTAGAAACCCTCTTCAATGGACAAAAAAAATGGTGCTCTGCTGTTACCCCTTTTTCTTCAGCTCCACCTGACAGAGCTTTCTAGTGGTGCTGGTTTTTTACCTGAGAGTTGATTAAACACTTTCACTATCAGTGGCAGAAAATAATATTATCATATTTATTAATTTTTAAAGTGCTCCATTGTGAGCACTACAAGGATCTGAAATGGAACAGCTGTCACCTCTTCACGCACATGGACCTGGGCTTCCATAGAGCTCTTTATACCGTTAAATTAGAAATGTCTCCTTTTAATGATGCACAATGGATATATATCCTTGCCAAGTAAGAGAAGATAAACTGTAATAACTCAGAAATGTAACTGAAAGCAGGGCCCTGTTTTATTATCAAGCACAACTTTCATTACAGTTGGAAGGTCTTAAGCTTCATTTGCACTAAAGTCAATCGAAGTAGCTCCACTGAAAGTAAGTAAGTTGCATTTGATGTAATTACAGGATGGACTTGGATTAGAACTTGCCCATCTCCTGCAACTAATGTACTTAGGGCTTAAACATACAATGAACTATATTATTTATAATATTTAAATTGATTTTGAATAAGAGCCAGACAAAAGTGTAATGGGAATGGCAAGTGGATGGATTGCTTTTCACTTTTCCCTGTGGATGAAACAGAAAATAAACTGTTCAAAGAAGCTGGACTTTTTCACAGGGAAGGGAACACAAAGTGAACAAACACCGAAGAAAAACTAGGACAATATATGTCTCTAGGAGTAGAAAACACTGCCCTTCCAGTGGCATTCTCACCTCCAAATAAAAAGGTGGCTGGAGCTATCCAGAGTTAGAAGGAGGGATCAGGTTCCTTCCTAGCCAAACTCAGATATCCTTTATCTGTTTAGTGAGTTTGGACTACTGAGAACATACTGCTTCACCTACAACAGCAGATATTCTGGGAATTGCACAGTTTTACAAGTGCAAGTAACAAAAACAGATTGCAAGAAAAAGTGTAATATGAAAGAAAATGCAAAAAGCGGAAAAAAATAAAGGAAGACAGTTGAATTTTTTTTCAAAGGTGATCCAATACTCATTTTAGTCTGAGCATCTTTACCATTCCCTTTGAAATCTGTGGGTTGGAAACCTCTGTCAGTCTGGATCTCTGAGGTGCCTAGTGTTTTTCAAATACTGCTTGACAAATAAATAAATAAATATTCAGTCCCAAATACATATACCCTGGTTCTTCTTCTCCTGTATTTAAAAACCAAAAATAACCAAATCTTATTTTTCAAGTTTCTTCCTTGTAGGCTGCTGTAAAGCATCATCAATTCTTTAATGTTTATTGTTTTAGTTATTATTGTAGAGTAAAATAAGGCACTGGGCAATGATTACTACTAAAATTCTTCAAGACCTACATCTCCCACCTTTCTAAAGCTCTCCAATATCCTAACTGAGAAAACGTGTCATTTTGTGATTCTTCATTTTCTCAAGAACTCCCAATTGCTGACAGTGTCTTACAGAAAAAAACACTAGAAACAGACTCCCGGAAAGAGAGGTAAATTTCAAGCCAGCAAACTGAAGCCTCTGGTCTACATTGACACATTCGGGCAAAGGCTCGTCTGTCCCTGCTGAAGCCAGGGGTCAATGTCTGCCTTGAAGCCAGAACTACATTTTCACAATTCACACTGAAGCCTCTAAAGAATTAAAAGGTGGGCAAAGTAATTGTTGGAGAAGAGCAGGACGCTGGCTATTATCACTGGTAGGAATAGGTTTGAAAACATATACCATGTGGGGTGAGTGGGTATGCAAAGGTGAAAATATATGCTCTTTTGAAAGCAGTGAGATTTTTTTCAGCAGCGGACAGCCAGGGAACATTGAGACAGAAATTTAAGAACATTATAATTGGGACTGTCACAAGCATTTTTTTAAAACTTTTTTTCAGCCGGTTCCAAAACATGCTTTGGAAACACAAGAAGCCTCCTATCGCTCCTGCGAAATCCAGAGCACTGCTGCGCCGATTGTAGGGCCCCTTTAGCCCCACGGACCACCCAGGCGGGACCTCCCCTCCCGCTTTCCCGGCGTCCCGTCGGCACTCGCCCCGCGCAGACCCGCGGCATTCCCGGCCGGGACACAGCGGGGGAGGCTGGCGGCAGGAGGGACGCCCCGGGGGGAGGCAGGGCCAGGCGATGGCGGGGGCTCCTCCGCCGCCGCGGGCCGGGGGAGCCTGCCCGGCTCCTACCTGGTAGGCGTCGGGAATGTTGACCGTCTCTCCGTGCTCCGCCACGTAGCCGATGATGCCCTTGCCCCAGGGCACCTGCACCTCGTTGCTGTCCTCGGTGGAGCCGCAGGGCAGCAGCGGGGTGCCGGCGTGCACATCGAAGAACTTGGAGACCAGGGTCTTTTTGCCGGCGGAGGTTCCCTCTACGAGGAAGAGGGATCCCCGGTCCGCGTCCACCATGAGGCAGACGAAGATGAGAATCTTGTAGCTGAGGCTGGTGAGGTCCAGGTCATTGGAGATGTCCTTGACCAGTTCCAGGAAGAACTGGCGCTCGTTGTGCTCCTTGAGGTAGCGCTTGTAGTCCAGGGCGGTGGGGGGGTACTGGGGCAGGCTGACGCGGGACTCCAGCAGGGCGCTGAGGATGTGGGCGGTGGTGGGGGGCAAGGAGCTGGCTTTCCGCAGCAGCGCCCGCCGCCGCACGCTGCTCAGCGGCTCCTGCGCTCGGGCGTGCACATGCTCGTCGTAGGTGAGGTTGACGTGGATAGCCTTGGAGCGGGCGAAGCTCTTCCGCAGCTCCTTCTGGGACGCTCGGCGCTGCAGCCCCCCAGGGCTGGGACCGGGGCCGGGACCGCCGGGACCGCCCGCGCTCCCCCAGCTCCCGGCGGGGCCGTCGCTGCTCCGCCGCTCCTCCGACGGGCCGGCAGCGGGGGCGGCGGGGACGGCAGGCGCTTTAGGGAGCGAGTTCTTCCTCTGCAGCCACTTCTCCACCAGCTCCGGGTGCCTCTCTAGGAAACTTTCCACCGCCGCCACGTCGAGGCCGGCATCGCCGGCGGCTGCCATGGTGCCGGCGGCGGGGGCGGCTCAGGCCTCGGGAGCTCCCTCGCTGGCCATGCCCCGCCGCCGCCACGTGCTGCTGCTGCCGCCCCGACGGCCGCCCCGGAGCACGGGGGATGCCGGCAGCCCCGGCGAGGGGCCGCTTCTGCCCCTTGCCCAGGCCCCTCCTCAGCGGCGCGCCTCCTTCTCGCCTTCTGCTTTCCCTCGCGACCTCCTTTTCCTGCCCACCACTCTTTATTATTAGTAGTAGTATTATTCGTATTTTTTAGGTATTTTTTTGTGCTTCCAGGTTTTCAGCCTTTCTCCAGCTCTGGCCTCGGTTCCCGGTTCTGGGCCGCTCGCTCCCCTGGTGAGTCGGGCAGGCGGTGCCGCCGCGCCTCTGGAGATGCTCTGGGAGCGCTCGGGCAAACCCCTTCTGCCAAGTGCTTTCAGTGCTGGCGGCGGCTCCTGCGTAAGCCAGCCGGCAGACCACTGAGAAGGAGGGAGGGGAGGACGCGTGAGCCGAGCGGGGGGGCAGGCGGGTAGGAGGGAGAGCTGGCCGGGAGCGCTGGCAAGCCCCGCTGCGGGGGGGAGCACTGCCGCCCGCCTGGCAGCAGCCGCCTCGGCAGGGCGGGCGGGGCGCGCAGGGTCCCCGGCGGGAGGACCCCCGGCAGTGGGGAGCTGTGCTAGGGAGCTTCATTCAACAACATCGGGGGAGTGTGCGGGGGGAAAGGGAGGGGCCTTTTGTCTGTGATCCACGTTCGGGGAAGGGACGAACCCCGCCGCGGCTCCCGCCCGCGGTCCGCCGGAGAGGCGGCGGGAGGTAATGGGAGCGCTCCCGTTAAAGAGCTCTCATTTATACCATTATCTGAGCTGCTTCAGTACTTCAGGAGACAGGCAGGAAAACGGAGCCCTTCCAAGAATCCCGAGTGAATTCCGTTTCTTGAATCACTGAGTTGATTTGCGTACAGCCTCACCGCTGCGGAGCCCCGACTCTGCCCGGCGCGCACGGCTCCCGCGGGGTGTGAGGGGCACAGTGGGCTCTGCCCGCCCGGAGCCGCCCAGGGCTTTCTGCCGCAAGCCACTATCCCCCGGGGCAGCTCGGCGGGAGCGGGCGCGCCCAGGCGCTCCTGGGTGTCCGCTCGGGCATCACTGGCTGCCAGACGGAAACCGACTGCATCCACAGCCGGCAGACGGACGAGGGTTATTTTTATGCGCACGTGGAGCGCTTTTCATTGCTAAATCAATGCCTACGCATAAGCGATTGAAAAAACAGTCATGGATCTTAACACGTGAAAATGTTTTTAATGCGCTCACCAAAGCCTGAATGAAGGCGGCTTCAGAAATTCATGAATGGGAGTTCGGGTGGCTGGGAAAACACACGGGCAAACCTTCAACCAGACGAGATTCCGACCTGCCGGGACCCTCCCCCTGCAGCAGCCCCTTACGGCGCGGGGTGCGGGCAGTGCTTGCAAGGAGAGGGAGGACTTTTGGGACACGTGTCGATAGCGCAGGCTGGTGCGCGGGTGTGAAGCGAGGAGGAAGGGCTATGTGTGTGTCCCGCGTCTCTCGCGGCAGTAGGGGTCACCCTCGGGGACTCCGTGCAGATGCTTCGGCTTGTGCAGCTCGGAGACTGCTTAGGAAGCCACGGACAAAGGGTTTCGACTCCCAGTCTCGGTGCCCGCGCTGTTGCAGGCTGAGCAGCAGTTCTCTCGCCGCCGCGGGTTCCCGTGCCGGGTTCCCGTGCTGGGTCCCCGTGCTTGCCCCCGCGCTCGGCGTGGTTTCATTCAGTTCTCCGGCTCTCCCCGCCGCGCAGGGATGCTGCCGCAGGAGGACGAGCGCTCCATTGAGAAACCGCGCCGCCGCCAGCCCACATCGGCAATAGGGCAGCGGGGGCGGCGCGCAGGCGTGCGGGCAGCCGGGGCGGGGGGCGCAGCCCCCGGCGCTCGGGGGCCGGAGGAGGGAGCCGGGAGCTAGCCCGGCCCTGGGCGCTGCGCGGCGGCCGGGAAGGGCCGCTCTGGGCCCGCCCTGGGCCCGCCGCACCGTGCCCCGCCCGACTTGCGGAGGGCGCCCGGCTGCAGAACCCGCGGCGAGTGGGCTGTGGGGCGAGGGGGCGGAAGGCGGGGAGGTCGGAGAACACGGTCTAGGGGAGTCGTGCCCGAGCTGCTCGCACCTCTAAAGAAGCCGAGCTCTTTCCATACAGGTAGCTTGGGCGAGGGCAAGGCTGTGTAAGCGTTTCCGAGCGCGCTGCCGGAGCTGTGACGCAAAGGGGTTTCACAGGCGGCGGCGGGCGCAGCCCCTCGGGCTGAGCCGCCGCTGTCACAGGGCCGGTGGCGGTCCCGGAGTCCCCTCGCCGCCCCGGGGCTGCCGCTGAGCCGCCCCCGGCGGTGCTGCCCCGAGCCCGAGCTGCATTTACGGTTTTGCAGCGCTGGCACAAACACTCCACTTGCACAAAGAAATCGCATGAGCTGCTGGAGGCCAGCCCGGCGCGTACCCCCAGCTCTCAAGCGAAGACCTTGGGTGCGAAATAATTGTATGCAAATAATTCTTACCATCTCACTGTGGTAAGGTTTGGTTTGAGCACGCACACCAATGTTTACTACAAAATGGCTACTGTGTGTGTATGTATGTTCTGTATGTAAACACTAAAAACAACTTAGTGTTTCTGTAAGTCTAGGTATAAACTAGGCCCTTGATAGTCTTGCGGCATCTTTAGCTTATTTGCTGGGATTTTATGCATAGGATTTGATTACATCAGAAATCTGCATATTGACAGTCTCTCAAACAGCAGGTAAGACTGAAGAAAGTAAATCTGTAGTTGTCTCCATTGCATGAAATACATAGTGAACAATTTACTGTAGCAGTTTAATTGTAAAGAACTGTGGAACCCAAAATCCGTGTAAAGATGAAATGTGACAAAGATGATTACATTGATTTGACTGTTGTGTAACTTGCACAGGCTTTGGACATGCTGTCAGGATAAAAACTGGTTCAGAAGCCTGGCCTGATGCATTGATGGATATTAGGAGAAAACTGGGGTCTCTGTTCTGTCTGCAGGGCGAGTTAAACAAGCACAGCGTACACTGGGCTGCAGCCTCATGTGTTGGCCTGAGATAGATTAGTGTCAGCCTTTTGTGGGAGGGCAAAAATAGGAAAATAGATTTTGTCAATGCCATGGGATTTTGCTGCCTTTGTAATTTTATAGGTATGCTGCAGTGAGGTACAGGCAGCTTACATTTGATGCATCTGAGGTATGATGCACCTTTTGTCAGCAGGGATGCAAAATGCCAACTCAGACAGCAGTGCAGGCTTTAGCCAGTTCCACCTGGTTTCCTTGGGTACAACATACAGAAATGCCCTAAGATGCCCTAAAAGAATCAGAAGGAGAAATGTCAGTGCATTTCTCAGGCATAGTGTGTTTCTCTGTTCAGAAGGGCAGTGGAATAGCACTCCTCAAAACGCAATTGGGAAAACCACTTGAGAAAAATTTGTCATTTGGGGAGATGCTTTATTACTCTAAACAGTCTGAAAAGGGGAAGTAGTCCAGTAGAATCCAGGAGAATGGGAGCATAAATGATGTATAATATAAAATTCACAAGGTATACTTTGTGTCACTTTAATAACTAAAATAGAAATCCTTTTTGCATCACGGAGAGTTGCAGTTCTTTGCATCACTTCCTGTACAACTGCTTACTGCTTCTAAACTATGTGAATATCTTTGTAATTCCAATATCCAGAAGATCCAAATATAATTCATGCCGTTTTTTAAAATGAGCATGAGAGTGACATGAAATTTCTCAAGGCTGTGCTCCATTGAAGGACATTAAAAAAAGGGTTGTCAATAGCCACTTCCTGGAATCTCTTGACAGAAGTAGAAAAAAACATTATTGTTTCCTTCCAAACCTGCTAAAAGCTGTGTCTTTCAACAGAAGCCTGCTCTTGTACTGAAGACTACTGGAATACCTGTAATGACATGTTCACATTTCTCTTCTGTCCTCCAGAGCTGACTCTTCCCATTGTCTAAATGTAATTTATATATCACTTTGCTTTCTTTTAAAAACTTGTAGTAACATCGGTATGATTTGTTCACTACAATTTTAATGGGAAAAAATAGTTACTATATGCTGATGATACATTGAAGGAAATTCCAGTATAAAGTGAATGTCACAAAACGTTTCCTAGAAATCACAGAAAAAAAAAAGTCGTACAATTCTAAAGCACTTTAGTAACCAGAAAAAAACCCAAATGACAGGACACAGAACTGTATTTGTAATTCATAGCTCGATTCAAATAATATAATTTATATTCAAATAATAGAAATAAACCCAATGAAAGCCACACAAAATACTTCCCGTTTTACACGTTCCACTGTTCTCCAAGACTGTCTCTGTGAAAAGCACAAGAAAAACCAAAAGTCATAGCGTAATAGTAGGGGATGGTATTAAGTCAAGCAAAATAACTGCAGCACGCCATGATGCCAGTAGAGGGTAGTGACCAGCAAACAAAATCTAAAAGCTCTCCAGAAAAAGAAATTAAAATCTGCCCATTGGCACTACAGTGTTCTGGGAAAGCTGTAAACCTTCTGACCTGCTGTACTGAGTATTGGAAATTGTACCAATGTTTTAATACAGGGAATGAGGATTTTTGTTTCTGTGGCACTGTAGTTGAGATTCATCTGCAGTAATGCAAAGTTGACAGTTGTAAGTAAGTCCTTGTAAGGCTTTCTATCATGCCTCTAAAGAAAAATCTTTTTTCATGTATGTCCCCTCCAACACTGTACCTTATTTATGTCACCTCTTAATTTTGCCTTTATTTTTGTTTGGACCTGAGTTAAGAAAATCCTGCAGCTTGTCCTGTTGTACAGCCAAACAAACCCCAAAGTTTTGGTCCTGTCTTGTGCTTTCCATCTTTTCCAACAGTGTGGCACTGAGAATATTTCTGAATAGAGATCATGTTACTTTTTTCAACACAACCCGTTTAGAAAAAATACCAAATGTTATCACGTCCTTCTGCTTGACAACTGCATCTGTTTACGTGAAAGAGAGGGGGAATTTCTGCATATTTAATTTGCTTGTGAGAAGTAACAGGAAGGATGCGCGCCGCCCGACCTCCATCCGTGCGGCGGCTGCGGGTGCGCGGGAGCGGCCGCTCGGGGGCGGGCGCGGGGAAGCGGCGGCGGAAGGGGCGGGCGCGCTGTGTCCCCGGCGGAAAAGGCGCTGCCGCGCTGCCCTGCTGGCCCGCGGGAGAAGCCTGCCGTGCTCGGGGCCCCGCCATGGAGGAGGGCAGCGGCGTCCGCCTCTCGGCCGAGTGCCTGGACGAGCCGCCCAACAGCCGCGTCTTCGTGGTGCTGGGCAAGGACACCGGCGAGGCGCTGATCCGGGAGCGCTTCTCCCCCTTCGGGGACATCCAGAACATCTGGCTCCTGCGGGACAGGCGAACCAACGAGTCCCGCGGCATCGCCTTCATCAAGTTCGCCCGCAGCTCGCAGGCTTGCCGGGCCATGGAGGAGATGCACGGCCGCAGCCTGCTCCCCGACACCAAGCCCATCAAGGTAGGGCCGGGAGCCGGGCGGCGGGAGCCGGGCGGGGGCGGGCCCGGGGGAGCGGGAGCCGGGCGGGGGCGGGCCCGGGGGAGCGGGAGCCGAGCGGGGGCGGGCCCGGGGGAGCGGGAGCCTCGCCGGCCCCTCCCGGTCACATCCACCCGCGGCTCTCGTGGGGAGCGTCGGGGCCCGTCCGCGCCCTGAGTTCCCACCGGTGGCCTCAGCTGTAGCAGGCCTGCGGAAAACAAGCACGATAGATGTGAATAAATAGGACTGTATAGAACTGTCTGTGCAAGTATGTTTTATATTGGTTTTGTAGCTTGTGAACACTTTACAAAACTTTTTTTTTTTTTTAATTTATGGAACTGTTCTGTCAGCTTTCAGTTTCCTGATTGGTTTTCCTATTCGCCAAGTACTAAGAAAATATGAATGAGTTTGAAGAGTGAAAGAAGGTGCCATGTGTTTAATTTGAAAATGCCACTGAGTCAGTAAAATGTTTTTTCAAGAACTTGCCATCAGAAGACAAAAGATCAAAGTTGTTTTCCTCATTCCCTTTCATGGCTATTAAAAAAATAAATGAAGAGCTCTGTGAAATCATTTGCTACTTTTGCATAAGAGGCTTGATTTGAAAGTTGTGTCTTTCTTACTTGACTGCTTTGTTGGTTTTTTGGGGGTTTTTTGGGGTTTTTGTTTTTTGTTTGTGATTTATTTGAGCTTTTTTTTCTTGATTGTCTTTTGGTGTGCATTTCTGAGATGAAATTTGTTTCAATAACTAAAAAATATTTTAACAGTAACAGATACGAGAAGTTAGGATCCTTCATAGAGCAGTAGACCTGTAAACGTGGCCCAGCTGAGCAGTGAACTGCAGTAGCAAGGCTTTATTAAGCTGCTAGGCTTTCTTGTTTGTTTGCTTATTTGTTTTTACTACTGCTATACTAGGCCTGTTACAGTAATGCATTCTTTGCTACCTCATGTGTCCTGGTGATGTTGACAGTGCTGCTGAATCAGGAGTCGTATTTCTCACCATTCCTCATTCTTCCCAGTAAGACCTTCTTCTGGCCCCTGTCCTGTTTGGGAAACTATTCGAGGTTTATTATATTTTTAGGTCTTTTACCACAGGTGGTCACAAATGTTCTTTTCTTTCTGTGCTAAGAAGGTCAGCATATGTGAACAATAAATACAAAGCCAGTTAACTATTTTACTTGCTTGTTGATAGATGTCTTAGACCCTTTAGCCAGTAATTAGTGTTTCTGTAATTATTTCATTAGGTATTTATTGCACAGTCAAGAGCTTCTGGAAGCCACCGAGATGTCGAAGATGAGGAGCTTACACGAATCTTTGTTATGATACCGAAAACCTACACGGAGGAGGATCTGCAAGAGAAGTTTAAGGTACTTAAACTTTCTGTAGTTATTTTAAAATGCCTTTTTCTAAATTTATCAGAAGGACTTAGCACATGGAACTTTTCATGGTTTTTCAAATATGGGAAATTAAAATGTCTTTTAATCATTCCAGATGTATGGAGACATTGAATATTGCAGCATTATTAAAAACAAGACTACTGGAGAAAGTAAAGGTTTGGGCTATGTCAGGTACTTGAAACCATCGCAAGCTGCCCGAGCAATTGAAGAGTGTGATAGAAGTAAGAATCTAAGTGAATTCTTTAAGGGTGTTTTCGCAATAAGTGTGTATCATGATAATGTACCTTTAATTTTTAGTTTTGTTTGCAGGTAAATTATTCTTGATGTAAAAACATCTTGAGACAAAGTTCTATTGCAAATAAATAATAGCATTGTTAACATTCAGTGAGAACAGTCACCTGATTACATTTTTTCAGGGACAAACTGCAAATAAGATCAGTGAGAAGAGTTTGGAAATGGATACAGAATTTTCTTTTATACATTATTATTGGTCTGTAGTGTAGGCTTCATACACAGGACAGAATTTTCATGTGTCCTTGGGAATAGGTAGTTTTAATCCAATGTATTTGATATAAAATTAATTTTTATATAAAATACACTTCATGATACATGGGGATGCTGTTGTGATAACATTTATTTAAGAACAAATCCAAGCTAACTGAAATTTGGGGAAGGGTGCTTGATTTTGTTTAGTGTCATGGTTTATCTGTTACAAAGTGAAAGACTTTGTATGCTTATTTATTACCAGCCATTTGATGAGGCACTGGAACAGGTTGCCCAGAGATGTTGTGGGTGCTCCATCCCTGGAAGTGTTCAGGGCCAGGTTGGATGGGGCTCTGAGGAACCTGGTCAGTGGAAGGTGTCCCTGCCCCAGGCAGGGGGTTGGAACTCAACGAGCTGTAAGTTTCCTTCCAACCCAAACCATTCTGTGATTCTATGGTTTGTCATTTATGCTCTAGTACCAAAAGTTAATGAATTTGAGTGAGGCTGATGGAAGGCCAAAAGATGTCAGGAGTTGGAAGCACAAGACTTCGGAGGAGAGGCAGAGGGAATTGGGTTTGCTCATCCAGAAGAAGAAAGGTTTCCCCAGAAGCCTAACAGCAGTCTTTCAATCCAACCCCCTGTTCAGTGTTGCTTAATCACAAGTATGAAACAACTTGGTGTGTGGATGTGGTTGTTTGTTAGGTTTTTGTTTTGTTTTGGGTTTTTTTTATGGCTTTGTTTGTTTCTTTTTTTTTCAGTAATATATGTGGTGGTTCTGCATTGTATCTATCATAAGTGGTTCTACAGAAATTATATTTGTGCATAGGGATATGAGCCTGAGATTACTTAGCAGTCAAATTTTATTTCCTATTTGTTGTGAGGCTAAAATGAAATTAGTTGGATAGCTTGATAACCTCTTTATTTCATAAAAGCAAAACCTAGATCAGCGTAAAACTTCCACAAAATACTGTTTTAGCACAGAAGTTCAGGTGATGGCTTCTGGAGCATTTCAGAATCCTGCTAAGTATCACAGAATGGTTGACGTTGGAAGGGACCTCTGGAGGTCATCTAGCTCAATGACTTGGGTCAGGCAGGGTCACCTGGGTACTGGTGGCCCAGGACCATGTCCAGGTGACTTTTGAATATCTCTGTACATGGAGACTCCATAGGCTTTCTGGGCAAGCTGTGCCAGTGCTCAGTCACTCTCATGGCAATTAGCCTCTGTCATGCTTAACTTGTGAGTAGGAGTAACTCCATTTCAAAGCTGTTAACTTTCACAAAATTGTTATGGCAGACTTCAAGAGTTATAGTTTAGTTATTCCTCTAAAGCCAGCACTTACTGGGTTTTCTGAGTAATGTTTCTAAATATGGGACTTGATAGAGTGTGGGCCTGGTCTGATAACTGAGATGTGCTGAGGTGGTTTTATGTGTGTGGTTGTTTCTTTCAGGCTACAGGGCCATTTTGGCTGAACCTAAAAATAAGTCATCTGAGTCTTTTGAACACGATTATTACAGTAATAATATGAGGCAAGATCTAAGAGGAAATACACTTCCATTTTGTAAGTCACAGCTTTTTACCCTGAAAATGATTTGTGGGCTCCAGTATGGTCACTAAATAAGAATGTGGTTTGGAGGAAGGGAAGCTGATGGAGGCTTAGGTCAACACTTCAATAGTAGATTGGGTATTGAAGTTAGAAACTAGCCAGGTGTTTCATCTCTCTATTTTTATGGCTTGCTTTGCTCTGGTTGGCCAATTATTTTGTGACCTGCACTGGTGAAATCAACACAGGACCTTTATATATAATATAATTGTATATAATTCACTTGGATTACTTTTAAGAGTTGAATGCAGCATATGCATGAAATGAAGGCATGCTGGTGTGATGACTCAGAATGTTTTGTTGATTCTTGAGGTATGCAGCCAGAATTTTGTAGCTTTGAAAAAACTGAGACCAGGATTCAAGAACCAGTCTCCAAACGCCTGTCAGTGGTATCACGGCTCCCCTTTATTCAAGAGCAGCTGTTTGCCCTCTTTGATTTAGTTCCAGGATTGGAATATTGTGATGTTCAGCGAGACCCTCATACCAACAGTGGTAAGTAAAAGAACAAAAGGTTTTTGTCTTTTTTCTCTGAACGGAATCCCTTGTAATTGTACTTCACTTAATTTGTATTGCAAAATACAGTTTTGTTGGAAACAAGCAGTGGTTGCTGCTATCACTGCATAAACTCAAGAATTCAGTTTTGTTTGACCCCCTGTTTACAGGTAGCCCTTAAGGGATTATGCCTTTACTTTCAGATAATAAAAACTCAAGAGGGTTAGAGTCAAAGTAATGATAAGTGGGTTTTGGTTGAATTAATAGTTTGAGGCAGAATAAATGAAGAAAAAGTTGTCAGAAATTATTAAAGTAAAATGTTCTCTAAGCAGATCTTTTGAATTTTCATTCTGAAATGTGTGTGTGTAGAAGTTGACACAAGTAAAATGAAAGTTGAAATTCACTGTTGATGGGATAATTGCATTTTTAAATAAAATTATGTATCCTTTTGTTACTAATTCTGGAGTAGTGAGGAAGTCATGTTTTCACTTGTGTGGTTTTACTGCCAGCTTTTCAAGTTAGCATAAATACAGCTCATCTGTCGCTAGTTAACTTCACCGAAGTTTCCTTCACGAATAAAACTGATGAAGTAGTAATGATGTATGCTAAAAAGACTTAAGAATTTTGTGTCATCCATGCCTGATGAGCTGTTTAAATGAATTGCTTACATGAGGGTAGTTTGTCCTGAGGATTTACCTGTCTCCTGGTGACACTGTGTGCACTGTGTTTGCAGGGTACGCTGTGATTCAGTACAGCACTGCTGCCTCAGCTATATATGCCAAGTACAAACTACACGGGTTTGAGTATCCTCCTGGAAATCGACTAACTGTCATTTTCCTAGAAGATGGGAATGATAGCTCAGAGTAAGTACAACCTACAGAGTTGTAAGTTGTATTCTGGAGAGCAAAATATAAAATAAACACATTTTTAAGAGAAGACATAACATCAGTGTCACTGTGAGCTTGTGCCATGCTTGCAGATAGTATTTTCTGAAACTCTTTGGTTTGGGTTTTTTTTTTTTTTTTTTTGAATGGTTTAGAATAAGCCTTTTGCAACTTGGTAGTCTTTGATAAAGATTAAAACGCATATTTTTAAGATGCTATGGAAAAATCTTGAATTTGGCAAGAATCTGTCAATATATCTGTAACATGTAACAAGGCTGGAATGTACTTTTGATGAGGTTTTTGAATTAGAACCAGACTTAGGTACTTTGTCTCTTGGCTGTGTTTGCAGGAGTGCAAGCAGTAGCTTTGTGAAGCACATATGTAGAGTAAAGCTTTTGGGTGCTGAGGATCTGATATTGGTACAGTATGGGGAATTATCAGGTGTTTGATCATTTCTAACTTCTTCCTATGTTTTGAATGCCCAGTACAAGTTGGAGCAGCTTAGGTACTCTCCTGCAGTGAATTTTTTGCCTTAGTTTCATCCTAAAGGAGTCTAGTTCATGTCAAACCTGTTCTGGGAGATGAAGACAGTAAGGAGGGACAGTGGAGAGATTCACTTCAGAAGTACGTGCCTGATCTGAACTGAAACCAATGTTCATTGCAACCTTCATTCTCCAGTAATTCCTAGATGGTCTAACAACACAGGCTGTGTATTTATGCAAAAAGCAACTGCTTTTTCTTACTCTGCATCAGAACAAAGAAAAATCACTGGAAAATGAGGACTGGAAGTAAACTCTCTGATAATATTTTGGTTTCTGAACTGAATCTCTGTGCTCTTTACCGAAACGGGTGAAGTTTTTCTGTCCCTTTTGCTTTTTAGTCATCTCTCAGAAAGTGTAGTGGACTCTTGTAGAGACAAGTCAATCTTTTTTTCCCCTAGAGTGTTAAAAAGTCCAGAGAGTAGTTTTGTGTATCTGTAAGTGGTAATGAATGAATGTTTTCAGTGAGTTGCAGCTAGCATGCAGGCTTTCAGATCTCTCTGTAGGCTGTCATGAAAGCCTGTCTTGATTTTCATCATGTACATGACATAACAGATTTCTAGAGATACTCTGATGTGTATTAAAACTTACTTTCTCTTGCTAAATTTAAGATTTCCATAACTTAGCTCTTTCTTTGAAGTAGTTTATTATCACTTCTGCTTGCAGCCTTATCAGGAAAATGGCAACACAGCTGGTAACAGCGCAGGTGTCGTCAGCGCTGCGCAGTAACAGCGCGATCGTTCAGCAGTACAGGACGCCTCCTGTAAGTTCACGTCATGGATGGTGTTGGTGTTCTTCTGAATTGTTGTAAGAAACTTCACATATGCCAATAAAGAACACTGCTCACTTGCTTCTATAAACTGTTCTACATACTGCATTTTTAAGATGTACCTCTGGTTGGTTAGTGCATTTTATTCCCTGAAAAGGTGTCTGACCTTACTTGAATTTATTGTCCAATCTGATGAAATAACCAAAGTAAATTAAGTAAGGTAATAAATAATAATAAATAAATAAAATAAAGATTAGCACTCACAAGGCCTATTTATGTCCGGTGATGGAACAAAAATGGTAAGAAAGGTAAAATTACTTCCTGTGGCCCCCCCCCACCAGTTAACTTACGCTTGGCGTTTTTCTGTTTCAGCAAGCATTTGGAGGAACTTCTGGCCCACAATTGCTGCAGCCCCAAACAGATGCCATACTTCCACCACCCAAAAAAAAAGTTCCACCTGACACTTCTGTGAAGGAAAGGCTTTTCATACTTTTTCATCCCCATCCTTTACCCGTAAATGTACTGGAGGATGTGTTCTGGTAAGACTCTATTTACAAGTAAGTGTTCCCTAACAAAAAGAAATCAAACTAGGAAATATTTAAAGTAAACACTGAAAATAAAAAAGAGGGCCTTAAAACTCTTTTCAGAAGGGGCAGTAGACGGTGACCAGTAAGTCATAAGTGAACAGTAGGTAACAGCTGCTTTTTGAAAGAAGTGTGTAATGAGATTCACGTTGAACCATAGATGCAATGTCGTCAGTGTAGCAGCGTTGTTATCAATTAACTTAATCTGAAGTCAAATGTCTAGTCTTCTAATGTTGATTTTTAACCAAAAAATGTAGTACTTGCAGTTACTATTTCCTAGTTCATTTTGCATTTTCTTTTACATATTTCTGTAAGGCATTTAACTATTTTGATAAATTTCCACAGTAACTTAGGGGGAGCAAGTATAGGGTGTTGTTTTTCTGATACATTATAATGGTTTGCATCCTACTAACACTATTTTAATCATTCTTTCTATCTCCCTGTGTGGAGCAAAGACTTGAGACAATTTTTGCCATCTTTAAAAAAATCAATAGTTAATAGTTCTCCAGTATTTTATATTATTTATTTGTAGTATACTCGAAGAGAGAGGTGTTTCCCTTTTCTGATGGTTTGAATTTGCAATAAATCTTTGGAGAGCCAAAATATTTTCAAAGCACCAGGAGAGGAAAATGTGTGTGAAATTTAAAATTGTACCTATTTGATATAGTGGATTTTCTTAATCAGATGCTGGAGGAGGAAAAGGCCCTGCACTCGAGTCTTGACACTTCAGTATAACTTCCGTAAGAAGCAAGCAGACTATTTAAAAAAAATATTTAAGAATCTGTCTAGGAATCTCCTGAGTACTTGAAAATCTCTATTTTTCCCTGAAGCTGTAGTGCTTGTTTTCTCAGTCATTTTGGTGAGACCTTTTTTGAAAAGAATCGCAACTGAGCAAGTTCATTTAAGTGAGATGCAGGTTTAGGTTCTAAATTATCTGCTGGCTTGGGTGTGTATGTCTTACTTTTGGTTGGTTTGGGTTTTTTTTCTTGTTTTGTTTTTGTGGGGTGTTTGGGGACTGTAGTATTTATTGGCATTACATATTCTTTTGAATAAGAGAGGAATCACTGATGTTTATGGTTCTATCGTAATATTTCATAGAAAACATTACCTGTGAACTTCTGGTGTTCGTTTGTGTTTCTGCCCATAATTCAAGGGAGGGGAATATGCAAATTGGGAGCATAGATATAAGAACACTGTTTTCACAGTTAATAAATCATACATCAGATTGGAAATGTTGCAGGAAAATCTGTAAATTTTCTATTCTTTTTCCCCCCCCAGTCGTTTTGGACAATTGATAAATGTTTATCTTGTTGCTGGAAAAAACGTGGGCTATGCAAAATTTGCAGACAGAGCAAGTGCCAGCGAGGCCATAACTGCATTGCATGGCAAGATTGTGAACGGGGTGAGGCTGAAAGTGAGGTTGGCAGACTCGCCCTCGGAGGAGCCCAACAAGCGCCAGAGAACTTACTGAGCAGGTGAGTACCCCCTACCCAGCCTGAGCTCCTTCTTACCCTGAGGTCCAGCTACCTGAAATAGTGAGAGGCAAAGATTTTGAAGTTAGATACAAACATATAATGATAAACTTTAAATCTATTCTTAGCTAGCAAATTGAAATAGAATTCTTGAGATATCTGGGTGTGTATACACATACATGTATATATATATAGGTGTGTGTATGCACTTATATGTGCACTTCATTTTAGCAACAATCAAATTTTATAATTCTTGAAAAAAATATGAACCAGTTGATAAAAATTAATCTGGGTGTTCATAGAAATATCATTTTTGTACATGAGAGGATCAGCTGACATTGAAAAGAGTATGCAAAAATAAACAATGAAACAGACATAAGCTTGTGTGTGTCTTTTTTCTCATTACAATCACATGCCCTCCGTGGCATTGGATAAAGATGAAGAGTTGAGCCCTTGAAGGGCAGAGGAGTGAAGGGGTAAATTAAAAAAAAAAGTGGTGGGGGGACAGGTAAGGTTGTCAGGTGAAAGCAAAGCTTTGGGATATCTGGATCATCTGTGTCCTCAGAAATCAGGTGTAGCTGGAATATGTGATAGTGGGGAAAATAGAGCAGAGCCTGTGGTGAAGGAATTGAGATACATGTTTAAGATAATTAGTTTGAGAACTTACTGTTTGATGCTTATGGCCTGTGAAAGCTGGCTAAACTCCTAGAGAGGTTTTATTTTTTACTGACTTCAGGGACCAAAATTCAAGTGTTCTTTTAAAACATTGCTTTGCCTCAAGTTATATTGAATTTCATCACAATTTTAAATTATTTTTATTTCTTTCAGCATTAGGACTGTTGCCAAAGGAGAATATACTTGGGGGAGAAAAGGCTAAGCCCTGTTTTCTACAAAATAACTCTAAAATATTACTATAGCTTCCAGATATTTCCAGTACCATACTATCTTCTTAGGGTACATGAAGTTTTGGTTTAACTAATTCAGAAAATACCACATGACTGTCTTTGCATCAGTGTTTTCCCTCTAAGCTTCACTCCTTGTACCTTTCTTTGTATAGATCCTTTGTGACCCAAGAGTTGCAAAGACCAAAAAAAGCTCTTGCCCGAAGTGTTCTTTTTCTCCTAAGGACCTCCATGTTGCTCTTCTGATAAGCAGCAGATACTAAACCTGGCCTTAGTTTTTATACACAACTTTTGTTTTAAAAACTTGGATTTCTGGGCATTCTTTTTTCTGCATGGAATTATAGCTAAAACTATATAGAAACTTTCTTCTTAATCATCAGCTCTGGTGATTGCAATTTTAAGTAACTTGTACCCATGCTCTTATCTTTGTAAAAGTTTTCTTTGTTTATAATGTGACTTTTGCTCTCAGCAATAAAATCCCAGCCTCTGGGTCCCTACAGGAATAACTGTGAAGTGCAATACAATACCAGGTCTGCCTTGTGTACTTTTTACTAGAGAAGTGTAAATACTACATGCATCCCAAATTAGAAAAATTATTTATCCCTACTTTTTTTGTACACCAAATTCCTGATTCCTCGTCTCTTAGCAGGTTGTCTTGGCATCTGTCTCTTTTCAGGATAGACAGACAATTACTTGTTCATTTGTCCTTTGGTTGTTTCTCAAGTTCAAATGAAGTGGTACCTAAAAGGGAAGATTCCCTTTCAAAAGAGAATCACTTACATTTCCCATGTAAGTGATTTTACCACTGCCTGATTTTGCACTGGAATGACTGACAAGCTTTACAGTAATTTGGAGGCTTGTATTTTGCTTTCAGTTAAAGTGTTAAATTGTGCATGTGAAAGGAGGTGCAATTCTCTCTACCTCTGAAATAGTTGTGGATTTTTTTTAAGATTGAGAATATTAACTTTCTTCATTGAATTTTAGCTGTAGGAAATAATCTTTCTAGCCAAAACTTCTGTGAGTTTTCACTTAAGGAAATCATTGCCTCTTAATAAAATCCTTTCTAAAGTGCTGTTGTATTGCTTGCCTTTTGTCTCTAACAAGGTGACTGGATTTCTGAAATAGTCTTTTCTATACAAGGTTCTCTGATTAAAATCCATTATAAGACCTGTGAATTCTAGAATCTATATGAAAATAAATGTAATTCAATGGAATAATTAAGTAAAATATTAATTTCTTTCAACACATTTGAAGTTTTGCCCCAACACCTTTTTATGTAAATAATCTTTTTTAAAATACAATTTACAAAATTGTTTCTTAAAAAAGGTTTTGTGGTAACAGTATACTACTCATAATGCTTTTGCAATGCAAACTTCTGACTCTAAGAACTTTCTTACCTTGCAACAAACTTTGTTTTATCAGGCAAATTTGAATACAGGTCTATTAATATTCTAAACTAATCCACCTAATGAATTTTACAGGCTCTGGTTCTCCTAGAAGTCAATGAGAATTCAGTTGTTTATGTGAGTAGTTAAAAGTAGCAGAGAAAAGATGGAAATACAGACCAGTAAGGTTCTTTTAACCACTTTAAGTCCTAATGTAAGTTTTTGGGGGGTGAGATTATCCCCTCTTATGCTAAGTAAGTATTAATGGCTGAAATAATCACTTCAAACTATCTTGCTTTAAATCAGATTAGGCTTGAGAAGACAATGACACTGCATACTTCTAGGCAGTTGCTAAAAGCAGACCTGTCTTAATGATCTTGCTCTTGACCAGCTTGTGCTCTCCACTCAGGGCTTTGCATTATTTTGAGTATTTTGTGGAAGCCTCACTGCAGTGTCTGATGCCAGTTACACAAATTGTGTCATTCTAAAATAGGAGAGGAAGGAAAGAATTTGCTATCTGTCAGAAGAATGCATTGTGAAATACCAATCAATCAATCTCTTCATTGCTGCCTAGTAGTTCTGTTTAAATACCAGCCCCGCCCTTGGAAAGAAAAATGCAAACCACTAAAAACGAGAGCCACAAGCAAACAAAACAAAAAAGGCAAGCTCACCCCAAACATCTTTCACAAAGCATTCAGATAGTCCTTAGAAAGCAGAGCTTCTTGTGTTGGAAATGCCAGACACAGCTACTTGGAGCTAGGTTCTGTGGCTTTTAATGGTCATTGCTGATTGACTTCAACCCACAGCAAATGGATTCATTGCATTTTTTCCCTGAAAAAAGTTGGGTGTTTTAAATAATTATTTAATTACTTACTAAGTTGAAAAAAACATTTATTCTGCCATAAAATACTTGGTTTTTATTGTCTTGTTATTCTTGTCTGGAAAAAGTCCACATCACTGACTTGATTTGCATTCTTTTTTTTTATTTAGACCTTTTTTAAAATCCTGATGTTGATATGTATACATTTTAATGATTTACTGCTCTGCAAAAATGTTTTTAAAAAGTAATTGTATCATAGTTGTGATATACTTTGAAAAAATAGGTGTATTTGTATCAACAGTATACTGCAGAAAAAATGCTGGCTTTTACACATTGCTCAGAGAAAGAGGCACTTCTTTAAAAGTTAGAGAAGTATGCCTAAAACTTCAACATTATTCTTCTAAAGATATTGAAAGCCTTATTTATATGCTGTTGTAATGATTATATTTTACAGTATGTCCTTTAAAATAAAAATAGGTATGTTGCTTTTTGATACTATTTTTGTACTTGTGTTTTTTCTACAGAAACTAAGTAATGACATGACCCTCAGCTAGCTGACTGACTGACTGAAAACGTGACTAGACATGGTTCCTGTGGACAGTGACAGCTTTTTTCAGTGACAACTTTTTTTTTTTGTTAATTGTTACTTAGTTCATCTCTCTATGATCCTTTTCCTTTCTGAATATGCAGACATACAGTTTTGAAAATTATCTAGGCATTAAAAACTGTAAACTGGTGGTTGTTCTTGTAGTAGTATATAACCTTGTATTACAGAAATAGCTCTTGTTTTTACCTGAATCCTTCCTTATAAGATGGAAATTACAATGATGGAGGAAATAAAGGAGCCAGCATTTTCTGACTTGACTGGTTAATTTATAATGGTTCAGATTCTGTTAAAATAGAAGACATCTCTCATGATCCAAATTGCATTGAAAAGTGAAGTACAGCAGTAAATTCAAAGAAAATCAAGTAACTAACAACTGCTAGCAGACATGACAGTATTAATCTAGACTTAAAATAGCTGTAATCAAGAAAATAATTCAAAGTACATTTTTAAATATTTTGTTGCTTTGGGCCAAAGTTATTCATTATGCTGTTTAGTTAAAGGAACATTTGACTCTGTGTCAGACTACCAAAACTTCTTACATTTATCCTTTCTTATCCTGAGGTCTTTTGGCTATAACTGCGGGGAAACTGTGGAGTCTAAGGCTGTGGGTCTGGTTTTGTTAGTTTTGAGGGGTTGGGGTGTTTCTTCTTTTGTTTTTTTTCTTCCAGAAGCTTACAATGCATCTGTTCAAGTAGGAGTTGGACAAGTCAAGTTTTCAGCAGGATGAAGATGGTTTTGGCACTCATGGAGAGTAAATGAAGATAGTTCAAATAAGTATGTGCACAGAGAATTTTCAAATGCTATTACTTTCCCATGTATTCCTGTATACTACTTGTTGAATTGGAAATGTCCTGTTTATTAAAATAACATGTACAGATAAAATTGAGGAATTCTAGTTGTATGTACTCTAGAGGAGAAGCATGCCCTTGGATGCTTCCTGCTTCACAGTATCTCCCATATGGTCCTTTGATCAATTGGTTCAGAAGTTTGAATTTAAAGTAACAAACCATGTTTTAAAAAAACCCCAATTTTTTCTTTTTTAAAAAGAATATTGGAATTCAAATGATCAAATGGGAGCAAGTTGCAGAGTAAAGGTTGCCTAAGAAATCTTTTCCTTCCCCTCCATTCCACTCCTACCTGTTAAAATGCAGTCCTTGATGACTCACCAGCAGCTCTTTTCCCCAAGTGCAGTTGTTTCATTCAGCACAAGGAGCAGAATTGAATAAGGGCTGCGTGGTTAACCAAGCTGTAAAATTCCTGCTTAATTTGGCATAGCTGTGTGAAATTAGTGAAAAAACAGGTTTATGGTTGAGCCTGGAGAATTGGATCCTGTCTCTGACTCTAGCCTGACAGCTGTTTATAAGGAGGTTTGCAATTTCTCTTGTGTTCCCCTGAAAAAGTCCCAGTTTGGGTTGGTGTGTTGGGTTTTTTGTTTGTTTATTTGCTTGGTTTTTGTTGGTTTTTTTTCCCCCCCATCCTTCATGGTAAATTTCAGGTAGCATTTGGGGATTTTCTGTATTTGCACACAGGAAATAATTCTGACCAGGTTGCCATAAATCCCAAACTCCAGAACTGTCAGCCAGCACCTTTACAGCCTTAGCTGTACAGTCAATGTGTGCAGCGAGTCCAAGGTGTTCAGAAAGCATCAGTCCTATTCTGTGAACGTGGAGAGACACCATGCTTGTACAGAGGGTCTGACACATGCTGCAGAACCTGTATGCTGTGGTGGATCTGCACAGTAGCAGGTGAAATGCTGAGAATCCCTGTATGGGCAGTTGAAAAAAACCCCCAGCTTCTCATTTGTGTGGTAGAATTGGCCTCCCGATGAGTCTCCTATGCCAAGATCCCTGGTTTAACGGGGTGGATGCCTGTGTGTTTAGGGGATATAAACATCCCCAGGAGGGTAAACACTCAAAAACTAACTGGTGATGGTGTTTGGCCATCTAAGATGGGAAGGAACAGTCCTTGGATTGTTGGAATTGCTCCTAACAGCTGCTTGAGGGAGCATTCAACACACACATTCAACACACAGAGACCCTTTACAGCTTGAAGTGATGTTACAAATTAGAACAATGCCATTTTCTAGTTGTTCTCAATCTTGTTTTTATTCCTACATGCCTCTGGGAATAGTGGGCTACTGCACTCCCCTGGCCATGGAAGATCAGTGCTCTGTATGCAGTCCTGCTTTGGGCTATGGAACTCCCTTGCCAGCTTGTTCAGTCAGGTCTGCAGCTGAAGAGAATTGGGCTGGAGCTCAAAAAAAAAGAAATGTTCCCATTTTCATTTCTAAGGGTTCAAGATGCTATTTGTAGAGTTTAGTTTTCAGTCACTGCTGCATCAGCCTGTCAAGTGACTCATGTGGAATCATTTTTAGTATTCTGGTAAAGTTTTTTAGAAGATAGAGTAAAATCATTATTGCTCTCCTTAGAGTTCAGCATATTTCCTGAAAACATTCATGTTCTATTCTTTGGCTAGGTAACACTTTGTGTAAGTACATTTTTGATTGGATATGATATTCATCACTCCCTGTTTAATTGTTGCATAGCACTACTGCTAAGTGGCATGCTGCTTTTCTAGGTCCTTTTGTTGGTAAGTAAAAACTTGGTCTGCTGTGAGAATGAGCATTAGGTTCCTGTTCTGGAAAAAAACCTGTCTCATGCGTTCTTTTTGATGCTGGTGAGTGAATTGACCAAAACTGTATGAGGGTTTTGGTGTGTTGTTTTGCAGTATCAGTGCTTTAATGTTGCTAAGTAGAATTTAGCATGCTTACCTATAAGTGACTTACATTTCAGCTGTGTTCATCAGCCATAGTTTCTGTTGGTGTTGAACAAGACTTCTGTACCTTTTGAAAATGAGAAAATAGAGATTTCACAAATCACACTCAATTATGTCCAGTAGAAATCATTTTATCCATTTATTGAGTCATAACCACTTGGTCAGCAGAGGAACCTTGCAGGAAGATAGGAATTTGTTTATGTTGCCTGAATGTCTACATTAAGGTATTTCTGATCATTAAGTGAGAAAAGGCCATTCTCAAGAGGGCTGTGCATCCTGAATGTGATCTGTGAATCAGTGATTGCAGTTCCCCTCATCCTGGTGCTCCTGAGACCTGTCTTTGGTGGCACAAACCACTGCTAGAGAAGCTCACATGGGGGGCAGAGCCCAGGTTTGCAATGCACAATGCAACTGATTTCCTTTGTGTCCTTCCTCATTCTTCCTGTTCGTGGTCCTTTTTCTGACCCAGGGCACTCTGTCATGTTTTTTCTGCTCTCTACAGAGACATCATCTAATGTCTGCAATGCCAGGCACCTCCACTCTCCCAATTACTGTAGCAGTGAGAGACAGAAGGAATAATCATGTGAGAAGGGGAAGCTGTTGAAGGTGAAAACAGCGTGTAATTATGTGCACAGCTTTAATTCAGGAAAACTACTCATATCATATTCTCACCATGCCACTTTCCTGAACTTAAATTGTATTTGTTAAACATTCATTTAAAACCTCATCAAAGATTCTGATGAAGTTTTTTTACAGAATGTCAAACTAGAACTTTGTCTGAATGCTGTTACAGTGGTAAATTTCTCCAAAAATTTTTCTCCAAAATAAAATGAAGAAAAAAATATCAGAGAGGGAGGGTAACAATGCCAAGTTCACTTACAGTGATAGCGAAGGGACAAAGGATGATGCCACAGCACTTCCAGGAATCCCCCAGTTCCAGCAGAGGTCACTGGGCTCTGGATGTGTAGATGGAGGCTGCAGCCTCCATCCAAAGCTGACATTATTGAATCTTAACCTGCTCTTAAAATAGTCAACCTATATAGATAATTTCTTAATCAAAAAGTTGTGGTTTGTTTGGGGTTTTTTTTTCCACAAAATTATCAATAGGTGTATCAATTTCAAACATTATTTAACATACTTTAAAATAAGTTAATAATTAAAAAAATTTCAAGTAATTGATTTTAAAGTAATTAAGAGAAGACAGAACCTTAGTTTAACTTGCCTATTTTCTCTCATTTTTTAAGCTATTTATTTCTTTATGGCCTTTTAGTTTTTAAATACAAATGCTCTATTTTTGTTTGCACAAGCCTCATGTGTCTGCTTCTGATTTTTTTTCTTGCTGTTCCAGAGGCCTTTCATAGTTTTGCAAATGCAGGATTAACCAAATAGTTCTAAAATTGTCATGCTCAGTATGAAAACTTCCTATGTGATACCTGAAAACACTGCATACAGAACACCTCTCTATACCATTTCTTGGCATTCTTGCAATTTCTCTGGAAGAGATTAGGAGGAAAATAATGAGCAGGAATTAGGGAGAAAATCAGGGGAAATAGGGACAAAACAAAGGAAAAATAAGAAAGGTTATAAATAAACGAGTTCAGATTTCAAGAAATAGAATAGGAAACAGTCTAATAGGAGGTAAGGTGTGTGGGGAATTCTTTGGGGAAATCCAATTTAGATATTGGGGAAAAGCAGGATAATTCAAATGAGTCAGCTCTTAAGACAGAAAAGATGGGGGGCATTTTGATGCTCTGGAAGCCAAATGCCTTAAGATTAGGCTGTGCGTAGGGATTTGGAGTCTTTTCGGGGGGGTCCCGAGTCTTGGAGAGCCGGCCAGAGTAACGACATGAACACTGATACGATTTGAGCATTGTGCTCCCTTTATTGTTTACCTATGCAAGCTTATATCTTCTTTGCAAAGATTCACACCCAGTCCCTCTAGATGGCTCCTAATCCATGGGGGAGCCAACCAGTGCATAACTTTGCCAAGGACTTTCAGGGCTGCCTGCAGCCAGGGGCCAGTTCAGGGCTTTGTCCTCAGCAACCCTGGGTTGTCCAATTTTTCCAGGGGTATCATATGCCCCTGTTCCACAAGGAATCCCTCTGCAGAGTCTTGGGTGGATGTCTATCACAAATGAACCACAGAAGCCCTTAGATCAGTCTGTAATAATGTCACCCTTTAGTGTCTTACTTCTGTTTAATTTTGAAATACAGTGTTGTGCACCGTGCATATATCGTATGCACATAGTGAATGTTATAGCACCAGGATTACTTTTAAAGCAGTATTTTAAAGCAGTAAATAAAACAGGTTTTCCAAATCCTGTGCTCTCTGTTGAGCTCACTCATCTCAGGTAATTTCTTGTTCTTCCCTCTGCTGTGTGGTGGTTCTGTACCTACTCCTTGCTCTGACACAGCTCACCCCAGCTGCAGCTGTCTGGAGTTCACTGAACAACTTGCAGCACAAATTCACGTCACCCACAGCCTCTGCTCTTAGCAGGGACAAGCGCAGCACCAGAAGCTTGAGTTTCAGGCAGGATTGCGCCTCCTGGCAGCCAGCCTGGTGCTGTGTCACACTCTAAACAGGACATCCCAGATGCCTTGGGCAGCCCTGGCAGCTGAAGCTATGGTGCCCAAAGCACTGTGCCAGGCAGCTCTGCTGGCTACAAGGGTGAAGAGAGGTGTGCAGCTGAATAGAACGCAAAACACAGTCCAGCTGCTTGCTCTGCTTGGTTAGAAATGCTTTAAAGGAAGCTTTAGAGGGGAGCTGCTTGAGGGATGATGGGCCCTGGTGCTTTGTAAACATAAATCCCAGCTTGAAAATAACACTTCACTGCTGTACAGTCCACTTGTCTTGTAGATGGTGGGGCTGTTGTTTTGAGCTATACATGGCACTGTCAGATTAATTAAATATTGAAATAAGATTTTCATTTCATCTACTTTATAGTATACATCTGCCTGCTCCCCTACCTTAATTCTTTTATTACAAATTTTTCTTGAAATTCTGCAGACTCTGAGGCTTGGGAAGGTAGAGCTTCATCCAACATGCAGTGTGGGGTATCCAAATTCAATGTTAACATGTAATATCTAATACACAGTATCTGCAAGACTTAAGACTGAAGAGTTAACTGCTGATCAGACCCTACTCTATATTTAGAGGAAGTGTTTACAAATCCTGAGCTTGGGAGTACAGAAGTTTCATTGGGAATTCTTCCAGCTCTTCTGACCAAGTTCTGTTTTTGGAAAGTTCTGCATGAATTTTTCAGATGGCATTTTAAAAGATACAGGGCAATGTTAACAGAGCATATTCAGATATGTGGACATCAAACCAATCAGAAATGCAAATATATGCTCGAAATATTTTCTAAACTTGAAATTATAAGCAGCTTCACAAATAAAATTGCAAGATGGCTGAAAGTTATTTTAAGTACTGGAATGCTGATTATCGTCATGCTGGGCACACTAAATCCCCTTTCTAATGTGTCTGTTATAGCTAAGGATAGCAGGAGTGAAGTTATGCTTAATCAGCAAAACAAAATCAAAGGCAATGGCATGTGAAAACATACAGTGCATGTTTTGACCCACTGATGTTTTTAAATTTTAATCAAGTCCACAACATTCACTTCTATTCTGAATTCACTTCTTATAATAGTGGTGGGGGACATTAAAATTTTTCTTCTCTGTGGCAACATACTAACTAAGCTACTTAAAATTATGGCCAGAATTTTAGACATGGGTTATCCATAAACAGGTATCACAGTAAGTTTTATCCTTTGCCTGGTTAAAGGCAAAAATAGCCTCAATGCCCATATAAAACAGCATTCTTGGAATTTTATCCTGCAGACCATCTGAAACTGTTTGAAGCTGGGTAATCTCTGTTGCTTTGGAAAAATAAATTAATTAGGTAGTTTTCAGAGAGTGCAGAGGAAGCTACCACTGTGACCCTTTTAATGCCATTCTAGGGGAGTTACTGAGAGAAAAGTCCTTTAAATACTGAAGCTTGAAAGAACTGAGTCTAGAATAGAAAGTAGAGGGCTGGTAATAGCCAGCAGGGTTATAAGGATTGTAGTTACAACACTTCCAACCAGAGATTTTTTTCTCTGTTGTTTAAAATGTATAGCTCAAAGTGTTTATACTGCTTTGGTTTTGCAGTCTACATAGTAAAGAAGTTGTGCATTGTGCTGAAAATGAGGCCACGGGACTACTACCCACTGCTAAAATAAAGTATGAAACAAACTTTGCCTCCCTTTGAGTGGATATAGTTAACTATACTATCAACCACAGAGTTTGTTTATGTGAGATTGATTTATTGTCTTCAGGGATTCTTGGAGTTATGACAAACTGCATTTCAGATTTGCTTTTCTGCTTTTTTTATTTAATAGGGATATTCTAAATAAAACTCTTGTAAATTATTATTAAGTTTATCTGTAACTTCAGTTTTAAATCATCTCTGGGTGTTTCTACTTCCCTTTCCAGTTTCTTCAATGAGAAGACGTAATTCTCCTTTTTCCTTCAGGGATGTCCAAGAATAGTTTAGATTTTATTTTTTGTGATGATCTATGAATATGGGAAGTATTTTTGGTATACTCTATGCATATCTTATGTTATTATGCTTCTCTTGCTATGTAGTGCCTCAGTCCTGTACAAAGGATGGTTGAAAATGGTGCTGAAATGAATAGACCAGTGCACAGGGACTATCACTACAGAAACTGAAGAGCAAAATATTGAGAAGATAAAAACAGTTTTTCCAAATTCTCTTCAGAGGAATGGAAGAACACCCGAATGGAAAGATCAAGAACTAAGAGACTGATTTCACTCCCAGGGAAGATGGGGAAAAGCAGGAGTATGCTTTCACATGTAGGGATGCTGTTTGTCTCTGGTTTCTCACACCTAGCTGCACAGAAAGAAAAGAATAAACCATTTGAATGGCTGTACAGGACTCTGTAAAGGTCCATTTAATCTGATATCCTGCTCTCTACACTGCTTGGAAACTGATGTCAGGGAAAACAGGGCAGACAGAGTGTCCTTTCTTGGGCAACTCTTAACAGGCAGTGGGCAGGCACCTTTTCAGCAGGAACTGCAAAGGAAATAGTTGTGCCTACAGCTGTCCTTCATTCATTTGCATAATCCCAGTTTAAAGACCTCTCTCTTCAGCTTTACAGTGTAGCATAGAAGCAAGCCATCTGATTTAATAACACTCTGTATGAAAAAGTTGTTGTTTTAAACCCTCTGCCTGATCATTTACTGAGTCTTGCCAAGGTCTTGTGTGATAAAAACCACCACGTGATTGCTTCCTGTCAGCCTCCTATGTATCATTGGGGATTTTATAGATCAAAAGACAATCCTTTCTCAGTCTGCTCTTCAACTAGAAATTATCTCCTCACACAGATGCACTCCCATACCTCTGCATATATTTTTTTGGCTGCATACATGCATTTTCTAGTTTCACATTTTCATATGAAGGAACTGGAATTGTACACAGCACTCAAGTGCAAAGAGACTTACGTAGGGCTGTAATGAGCTTTTCTGCTTTGTTTTCTGCTGCTTTTGAAGCAATTTCTAACACTGTTTGCCTTTTGGACTACTGCTGAGTAGCAAACCAGTGTTTGCAGAAAACTACTCACAATGACTCTAAGTAATAAAGGCTAATTTATAGCCCATTATTATGTAAGTTTAGTTAGGGTTATTTTCATTACTGTTTATATTAGTTTCCAGTTATTGACATAGACCTTCAGCCACCATCTCATTGTCCTATTGCTCACTATTGTCAGATCTTTCTACAGCTGCTCAGAGTCACCTTTCATTTTGCCTACCATGAGTAATTTTGGATCTTCAGGAAACTGTGTTGTCTTCACACAAGTAATTTTAGGCTATTTAGGTGCAACAGTGCTCATCCAGAAGTATTCTAAGCAATTCAGCCCTAAGGAGGACTCAAAGAGGAAGGTAAATAATGTTGTGTTGGGTGCTCGGTATCTGTCAAAGAAAGGGGATGTTGATCTGGTTACCTGATCGTGGTCCTAATGGCAGCTGTGCTTTCTGATTCCTGGAGATGGCTCTTCAGTCCTGTGGCACTCCCCTACTCTAGGGCACATCCAGTTTCCATCTGCTGGTGCCTGCCTTTCTCCTTTCACATCTTCTGCCTGCTATGAGCCTGCCTCCCAAGCTCTCTCTCTGCCTAATTTGTTTATTATCATGCACTCTGTAATGCTCTCTGCTGCTCTACTTCATGTTTTTTCTTCAAAGCACTTCAGTTCACTGGTTATTACTACTGCACTCTCACAGTTTTTCATAATTCAATGAATTTGCAAAAAAGGCAAGGTATAATTTACAAAAATCTTTATTAAAAAGGTGTCTTTTACCTATGCCTTGCCTAATGATACTGTTTTACACACACCACCCCCACCAATAAATGACAGCAATGAAACAACAATATTGCTTATTAAAGGAGAAAATAAAAGTATTTCCTTAAGGTTCTGTAAGTAAATATTTTCCATGTCCATAGATCTGCTTATCCTCAGCATGGGGCTAGTAAGCAAACATTTAATTTTATATTTAATAAACTTTCCTGCTGCCTGATTTAAAGAATGGGAATGACTACAGTTATCTAAGAAACACTTCCATATAATTTAGACCTTAGAAGATGAGGGTACCTGTGTGCATACACAGCACTTTGTCATCCACCATCCATGTAACATAACTGTATTATTTAAAAAAAAATTTAAGCTGCCTTTCTACATGTTTGTTTCTCTTTGGTTTAAGTATAGGCAAATTAGTGAAAAAACCCCAATCTGTGGAATAGCCACGTAAGAATTTGGTATCAAGATCATTAGAGAATATTAAAGAATCAGTTGTTCAGAAACAAGTTAGCTAATTAACAAGAGCATTTTCTGGAATTTCTTTCATGTCACAGGTGTTGAGTGACCTCTTGTCTGAAATGGTGCTGTTGAATGGTGACCTTAAGACACCTCTATCTCCTTGCCCTGTTACTTATTTCTTTTAGAAGAAAAATAAGTGGTTACATCCCTGGTATTACTAAGTGTCTGTAAGAGACTTAAAAATCATAATTGTGTTAAACACTGTTATGATCATCAAAGGACTTTGCCCACTATGGCATAGTCTCTAAAGAAGCAGCATGAAGCCCACCTCACCCGAATCTGGGAAATTGAACTGTGAGTTAAGACACCTGATGGGAACTCGAAATAAAATAAAGGTGGTACTATTTTTCAATTATCTCAGGCCTAAAGAGAAATAAACAAGACTGGAGTAGAAGAATGTATCCGCAAGGAAAGCCAGCTCAGCAGCTGTGCTGGAAAATCAGCTCTGGCTGGGTCTGGTGGGGGGAGCCGTAGCCACAGACTCATTTGCTGAGGCCAGGTTTGCACACTCTTCCCCCTGCAAGTGCCGTGGAGGAGGAGAGGTTTTGGGGGTGTGGTGGTGAAGCCTCTGCTCTGCATGAGACAGAGGGGGTGAACACCCGGCCTCGGAGGCTACAAGCTGGGCTTTGAGCCGGATAAGAAGCAGACTCTCCAGAGACTGGAGGGTGTTTTTATCATGCCAATTGTCTTCCCTCATACAAACCAGTCCAGTTGTGACATTCCTGCTGCCCCTCCTCGGGGAAGGTCACATCCACACGGGATATTCACATTCACACACGTGCACCCCTTGTGATGGGGCATAACTGGCTTGACTGCGCTGCTGTCAGAGGCAGCTGCCATGTGTTAGAAGTGATCATGAGCCATCAAAGAGCCCTGAAGCACCCCCATACTCATTTCTGAGGCCTTCCACCAAAGGGACAGCACAGGATCCACAATGTTGCAACAGATCCTGTATTGCAAAAGACAGTGTAAAATATCCCCTCCCACGGAGGGGATGTGCTTGGGTGTTCCCATGGACACCTGAACGTATTAACCCATCGAACTCCACATTTCACAGGACCCCCCCCTACTGAGAAGACCAGAAGAGGAGTAACGGGATGCTGTCTGGATCCACAGGTAGTGATATCCTTCTATCACAGTGATGTCTCTCTGTCATTCTCTTCCCTCCCCACTCCCCCCGCTTCCTTTTTCCTGTTTTTCTCTCTTTCCCACCCCCTTCTCCCCCCACATTTACTGTTAAATAATATCCATACTATTGACTTTGGCATATTGTGTCTTTCGCACCTTAATAGGGGGAGAGGCATCGCTCTCTAATAATCTGATCTTAAATGTGTTCTATAATGTATGTGGCTTCTTACCTAATCTTTCTGTGGATTTTTCATGAAAACTTACTCTGATACCCACCAAAGTCCTGCTTAATGTTTTTCCACCTCCAGCTCTTGGAACCTAAACACCAAAAAGAAAAAAAAAAGTGTTATTTAATGAATTTCCTAACTTTATTCCACCACATTCAAAATGAGACTTGCAGGTTCAGCTGAAAGAATAAAGCTTTTTTTTCAAGAAGCTTATCTGAGAAGTTACACAAAAAATACTGTGTCAAGGGATCCTTCTACAGAGGTCTCTGCTTTAATAGGAAAATGACTATGGCTTTTGTATGCCAGGGTCCCCAAAATGATCCTTTGTTGCACAGTGATACTGCCAGATCTGGAACTGCTAGTTTGAGAAATGGGGGAAATATAAACCAGCATTACACAGCCTGTTTATCTTTGCCTAATGAATAGTGTAGGCTTGATTATTTATAGAATGCTCTAAATCTACTTTTTTTTGGAGGTATTTGCCCTTTCCCCCCATTCTCTTATTGAAATTTGCTGGCAATGGCATCTAGTTCTCCAGGGATTTCAACTGATTTTCTTGGACGACAAAAATCTATTTCCAATCTTGTTACCGTGAACCAGAGAGCAGGGCTGAGGTGGGGAATGTAAATAGTAGGAGTACAGTTTGCTAAGAGAGGCCTCAGAGCCATCTCTGGAGGGCAGGAAGTGTGCCAGCCCTGGGGACAGGGAGTGACAGGGCCCTAGCAGAAGGACCAGGGTGCCAGAGGCACGTCACTAATCAGACAGATGAGTCTACAACCTGTCTGCTCCACAGCAGGGATGACCTGTTCCACTCCATAGGTTCTCTACACAAGACAGCCCAGCTTCCCCTTTCCAAAGGTGTGTTAAGCTATCAAAGATGTTGTAAAAGCTGTGATGGAGGATCTACAGGGAAGAAAAAACAACTTCCCCCCCCCAAAAACCCTGCACAAAAAAATCCCCCAAAAAGCAACCTACCGAAAAAACCAACCCCCCAAAAACGTAATACAAATTAAATCAAAGGAGTAATTTCTACGGTAGCTTTCTGGCGCGTCTAACGTGCTTTTTTACAACTTCCCATTATCAGATGACAAAGATTGATCAGCTAACGCAGTGACCACTGCGGGAGGGTGACGGTGCAAGGCTGGGTGTCGTGCTTGTGTCACCAAGCCTGGGTGGGGAAAGGCCCTTAGGCTGCTGCTGACAGCTCTGTCCCTCGGCGGCACCGCTTTGTCTGACACCATCCTCCCGCCCCTGGCACGGAGGTCCCTCTCGCTCCAGCACAGCCCCGCTGTTGCCCACGTGCTTTCCCGTTTAATTCCAGACCCGATGTCATGACCGAAACCCGTTACCCGGTGCCCGCTGCTGCCCAGTTTCTCCGACACGCCGGCAGCACCCCGACTCGGGGCTTTGCTTCGTGCACCGGGGCCGGCTGCGGGAGGGACGGCGAGGTGCCGTGCCGAGCCCCGGCACCGCCCCGCCGCTCCGTGCAGAGGGCCGCGGCCGCGCTCGGCTGAGCATCCCTGCGCCGCCAGCCCCTCCTCAGCCCGGTCCCCGGCACCTGTCCCCGGGCCTGTCCCGCTGCCGCGGGGGCAGGCGCGGGCTGCCCGCCGCAGGTGGGTACGGCCGCGGAGGGCACCTT
>NW_024581135.1:22746053-22806266 GCF_017639235.1 Corvus kubaryi
AAAATCACGACTTCGGGGAGCGCCAGGGAAGCCGGGGCTGACTCGGTCTGGTCTTGCTGGGGGGATGGCGGCGGTGGCGGCGGGCCGGGGCTGGGGCTGGGGCTGTGGCCCGGCCCGGCCCGGCCCGGCCGCGGCTCTGCGGCCCCGGGGCGCAGCCGGAGCATCAGGACCGGGGGGGCCGGGCCGGGGTTACGTAACGGCATCCGCGCAGCGAGATGCGCCCGTGTCAGCCCCGGCTTCCCTGGCGCTCCCCGAAGTCGTGATTTTTCCGCCCTTCTCTGCAGAGCAATTTAAAATGCTCCAATAAACTCTGTGGTCTGTGAGATTCAGTTGCAGATTAGCTATTGCCAAGTTGATGTACTCTGAGGATACCTTTTTGTTTTAATTCTGTTTCGCTCAAAAAAAGGCAGGAACGGCCTGTATTCCCAATTTGCTAGCAAGGCTGCAAATCCCTTCCAAGTACTTTGAAGATGTATGGGTTCATTAAAACTAATGTTTGGAAATCATGTGTTTGCCAGAAGTGCTGATGCTTAAAATGACTGTATGACGTGAGTTTTGCCATTGGCTCGTCATTTCATGTCAGTTTCTAATTGCCGGCGTGTGCTGGGAGGATAGATTGGTGATTTTCTTCCCGAAAGCTTCAGCAATGCAGGTACCGTGGACTAACAGTAACTGAAACAAAAGACTTTGCTGGATTTCTCAGAGCAAACTAGGAAGCCAAGGTCGAATAGCAAACGTCAGTGTAACTTGTACGGGGTAGCGTGACAGAACAAAAGTATTCACAAATCTTATTTGAGAGTTTAAGTGAAAAGTGTTCCTTAAATAGACTATTACTCAGTAGATGAAAAAAATGCTTAGTGAAGGTGTGAGGAAATTGCTATTTTAGGACTACAATTAACTATATCAGCTCAATTTTAATGGAACTAGTACATTTAATTGCATTCTTAACAGATTTTCTTTTCTCTAGATGATTAACTTGCAGAATAATACCAGCTCAAAGATTAAAATCTCATCAAATATCTAATGGTTTCTGTACAGTCTAATTGTGTTTGGTTTATAATAGTTCTTTTCTAATAACCAGCCTTTGCCTGTACAGCCATAGATACTCTAATTAGACTTTTTTATCTTGGTGTAAATGACATGACCTTGACCTTTAGAGGTTCAGCAGATGTCGTTGTTATGGATCTTATATGTTTAGTGAAGCATTTCTATGTATATATAATAAATAGGGTTTTCTTTTGTTTTTGTTTAAAAACTACACAGGAAGACTATCTTTTCTTTCCATCATAGATAAATTAACAGAGATGTGTACAACACTGATTATTTGAAAACCCTTAAGGGTTTATATTTAAACAACCTTTTCTTTCTAAGTACATGGCAGGATATATATCTGGAAAACAATATTGGAGGGTTTGTTACTGAAGTCTCCCTAAACATTTCCCCTTGCTACTGCGGGCTGAAAGAGGTACCTTTTGTTGTACTGTAGTTCATCAAGATTGCTTTTTGACATTAATTTGCTGTTGTGTTCCCAGATCCTCCGTAGTGCTTAGAGCTGTACTGTTGGGGGCCTTGTCTGCAGCCTTGCTTATTGCTGGCAATTTTTTGTTCTTAGCCCATTCTGGGAGCTTATTCTTAAATGTCTGCGTTGTGAACACTGGTTCGCATATACTTGTAGGAGCATGTGTGGGGTTTTTTCCAAGTGCTGGTGTTGGAGGGCTGTACTCTGCCTATTTATATGCTTGGATGTGTTTTTTATACAACCATCCAAACCAACCAACAACCATTTATACAACTCACAGGTGTGAGAGTTACTGTGCATCTGAGCAGCCATTTGGACACTATTACAAAGCCACCATGGCTATGGAAAGGTAAAGCTCTGTGACTTCTGTAATAGGGGAATGCCTCCTGGCCTCCTGCTCTATTGCAAATGGTGGTGGACGTGGGACTGCTCTCCTTTGCTACTTCTTCCTCCAGTCTGCTCTGGAGATGAAAGCAGGGAGTGTTCTACTGCTTCATTTTCCTTTAGTCCTCTGGCACAGGTGTGTGTGATATGTGTATGTGTGTACCCCTGGGTGCTGGACATTTCAGCTGAGCCATGGTCTACTGATGTTCTTAGTGTGACAGAAGTGAATGGTTTTGCTCTTGTTTCTCCAAATGCATGTGATATCAGCAAGGGTTTGGATTTTTTTTTTTTTTTGTTGTTTTGTTTTGTTTTTAATATAACCATTCAGAATCCTGAGATTTTATGCTTCTTTACCATGCGGCTTTGTCTCAGGAGGGCTGTATTTCTTAAGGGACTTTAGTCAGCCTCCTGTGCCTGTGCCACGCTGGGGAACCTGCTGTCACTGCAGTGGGAGACGGGAAGGAATTGCTAGTGCTTCACTGCTAAGGATGTGTGTTTATATTTGTAATGTGTGTGTATACAGTGAGCCTGTCCTGATGGTTTAATTAGCCCCTCTGCCTCATGTGTAGGGTAGCAAATACTTGTACATTACTCCTGTATTTTCTAAATTTTTTTTAAAACAATGAAGAATTCAAACAATTCCCAGAGATTTCTGGGAGGTTTTTTTTTTCCTTGTAACTAACTGCTTTCTGGTTTTGAAGCTTTTGACTCTGCTGGTATGGGAAAAGGCAGCGGTTTCTGTAGATAATTTTTGTGGGAAATGTTACTCTGGGCAATTATACTTCAAAAAGGAATTTCTCCAAGAATTTCCTTCAGGCTTGTGTTTCTTTCTTAAGCTAAGTTTAATGAGCTTAAAAAAAATCCTTCACAGTGGAATACTAAAGTAAATGCTTACTTTTTTTGCTGTTTATGTGTTGAATTTGCCATATCAACCTTATACGTGTTGAAGGAAACAGCAACAGGTACAGTACACAAATGAAAGTAAACATCCTCAGGCTGTTTGAGGGATGTTGGATTTCTGGCAAGTTTAAAATATGGCTTTGGTCATATGAAGGAAACTCCAGCTTCCACAAATCTAGTGAAAAGAAAGCTATATAGTGAGGGGCCAGGTAACATGAGCTGCGTTTGGTTGTAATGTTATGAAATATTAAGGAATATGTAGTTATAGAGTCACAGAATGGTTTAGGTTGGAAGGAACCTTGACAGGTCTGCTAGTCCAGCCTCTTGCAATGAACAGGGACATTCTTCAGCTAGATCAGGTTGCTCAGAGCCCCATTCAGCCTGGCCTGGATGTTTCCAGGGATGGCGTATCTACTACCTCACTGTTCCAGTGTTTTGTTACTGTCATCTTAAAAAAACTTATTCCTTATATCTAATCGAAATCTACCCTCTTTTAACTTAAAACCATTACCCCATATCCTATGGCTGTTGTCTTAGGCCCTACTAGTAGAGTTTATGCTACGAATGGTGTTATTATGTTTGTAATTAATTTCACCATCTCCATACCATGATTTTCTGAGCTGTAAATACAAACCTACAACTTTCAGCTATTTCTTGTAAGTCAGAATACAGACATGGAGGAAGTTAGAAGTTTGGGGTTTTTTAAATGCCAGTGCTGTATATGTGCTAGTAAATGGTGTTTCTAGTGTGTCTTCTTTCTTTTGGTGTTGTTCCTTTCAAAAGAGTTGAAAAAGGATGGAAGAACCTTTTGGTGCTGACAGCTGATAAACCAGCGAAAGGGAGAACAGCTAAATGTGAAAAAATGGAAGATGGGAGAATACCACAAAAATTACCCTGTGCAGACAGTCAGACTTTTAGGGAAAGTCAGTCTTTTAGGGAAACCTCTGGGCTGCATAGACTTGCTAAGATTAAGGGAGGAAAAAAAAGAACAATACCAAAATACAATTGTTAAATAAGGGAAAAACAGGGTTGGTTTTGTTGCTGTTTTTCCTTTTTTAATGGGATTTGACCCAAGTGATATCTAAAGGGCCCTTCCAACCTAAATTATTCTATAATTTTGTTTTGTCATTATAGGTGAAACCCAGAAAATTGTTAATTTTCTATTAACAGTGAAAAATAGATAGTGCTCAGACACTCAGAATTATTATTTTTTTCTGGCATATATGTATTAATCCTATGGAATTTCCAGATAGTTTATAAACTGGTTCCAAGTGAAATGTGTCTGTGCTGAGGGCTATATAGAGTTATGGGTGGTAGCAGCAGGTAGAGAGATGGTGAATTTCCAAGCTTGTCTTTCTGAGAAAGCTGCAGACTGGTTGCTTAAATGGTTTCAGTGTGAGCCCCTCCATCACCAACTCAGAAACCAAAAAAGATTGTATGTCGTTACTTGTTACCTATAACTTTAAAAAGAGAAGCTTTGAAGGAAGAGTAGGAAGAGTAAGTTGGAGATTGAAGAAGAGTAAGAGGATGGGTCTGGAATGCATGGCAGTTGTAATATGGTTAGATTAGGAGAGCTTTATAATGATTCTTAGAAATGCCTCACTGTAGCAGACAGAGCAGCTGTATTTTGAAACCAAGTTAAATAATTTCCTTTTTTATTTTTTTTTTCAGTTCCTTAAAGGGGAATATATTTTACTACTAGTTGAGAGCACTTCTCTTAAAGGAGAAAATGGATACATTAGTTTGAGGTGTAAAGAAAGGAAGTCTCTAGTTGCTTGTGAGTTTAATACAAAATTGCAAGAATTTTAACTAGCAGGTGTCATGCTAGATTCAAAGATAAGGTTTTCTACCAAAAACCTAATTTCCCTCTGTGAAACTTGGTTTACTTGCTGTCTTCTTGCTGGAGGATGATATCTGTATTTCTGTCAGAGTGCTGTCCCTGGGCATATCTTAAAGGTTCTGTTTTGCTCAATCAAATATTTCACAGTTTTTGAATTTAGACCCTCTTCCCATTCCAACAAATCTTTTCCTCCTTATTTTGGGATGCTGAGAATCAGGTGGATAAGCTGAATTTACCCAGAATTTAGCAGATAGCAGTCTTGGTTATGATCTCTCACAGTGTGATCTGACTGCTTACATTCGTAATGCTGCTGAAATAGTTTTATTTTCCCTTTTTTTTTCAGTGGAAATTGAGAGATGGAAATGCTTCTAGCTTATAAACTACATAAACCCCCCAGTACTTTTCGGTTCTCATGAAATTTGTGAAAATCACAAAAATCATGCTTAGTCCCTATTGATTTACACATTTCTAGCAGAGATGCAAATGTCCTGGTGGATTCTCTACTTAAAAGCTGGATTAACAGATCCCTATGTGGTATCAAATGTAGGCCCACTCTCTAATGCAAATGCTGTTCTGTTGGTATGAGGCTTTTCTAGAGTCTGTGTTATTCCCAATTAAATTAGTGAATTATGGTTGGGAAGGATGTAGGGGTATTAAAATGATTGGATCATTTACATCAGTACAGTAGGGCCTATATCTGGTATTGTCAACCCAAAGTAGGTAACATTTATCTAAGAATGATCTGTAGATCGATTTCAAGAAGCCTTGTCTTGGAATGTGATACACTTTTTCAGATGATGAACTGACAGGTTTTCTGTTGAGAAATGTAACAAGCTCGGGTTGCCCAAAGAAGAGTCTGAATGAAACCTGTGCCATGGAGTGAAGCCTGCCTGCTCAGACACAGGAGGCCTTGGCTACATCTGTCCAGCGGTAGCTGACCTGATCAATCCTGGAAAATGAACAAACAGTAGAAGAACTTTGTTCTGTAGCAGTTCCTAACTTCCTGTTTCCTGTAATGTGTTTGTGGTGGGAGACCAAACAGTTACAGGAACCTTGATGGTGGCTGCTAATTGACCTTAGATATGGGCAGTGGAATTGGTGAGACTTCCATGGCTCATGCTGATGGTTTAAATGAGAAAGGAATAAAAAATAAATGAGAAAGGAATTAAAGCAGTAGCCAGGTGTAGGGGAGCATGACAAGGGACAGGCACCTACCTCTGCCACTTGGAAGGTTGAGCTGGAAGGGAGCAGCTTGGTGTGAGGTCCAAGCCACGGGTCAGCACTTGGACATACTGAGCAGCTGGAGTGAGCATTCTGTTCTTCAGGGTCTCTTGTGGCAGAGTCACCTGGACCTTGATTTGTGTGTATCATGGAATAGACAAGCTGGAATAGAAATGCCACATTCATCCTGCTTCATAAAACACGACTTTGTTTTATTCAGATTATGTGATGCAGTGGTATCTGTCAATTCTTGCTGCTACCCCAACCTCTTCCCCTGTGACAAACCCAGTATGAATAAGGTGATGTTAAATGGAATTTGGGTCAAGAGAAGTTTCTGTTAACATCCTACAGGAATGGTTCCAGGCTGATGATTCTTCTTCCCGTTTCACCTCTGCTATTACTGTTTCTGTCCTCTGTGTGGTCAACCTGCATCTGCAGTGGAACTGCAAGTGCACTCTTGCCCCCACTTCTACTTTATGAGGATTTTTATAGCTGACCTACTCGGGGATGCCTGACACACTTTTGATCTTGTTCAGGAAAACAGCGTTTAACTGTTTCTCCCTTCTGCCTTTGAAAATAAAATTCAACCTTGTTTGGAAAGAAATGGCAGTGTTATAGGAGAAGTGGGAGAGAAATTAACCAAGAGAGACTGTGGCTCATCTTCTTAGAATATGATTTTTGAGATTTTGGCCACAAGATAAAATTTCTTTAATTTATTTTAATGGAAAATGGTGGAGAGCAACTTATTTTCTTTTATATGTTTATATTTAGGGATCCAGTTAGCTGTGTTGTCACCTGGTAAGGATAGATCTAGGGAAAATGGAAAGGGCAGAATCACTGATGGAGAGCTACAGAAATGGCAAGAAATGGACCAGATGAAGGGACTTTCATCTTGAAAATGGGAAGCTGGAGCGGTTAGGTTAGTGACAAATGTTTCTTTCAGAGTAGAGTGGGTCAGCTGGGTGAAAAGGAAGTGGCTAATGATGGAAATAATACTTAATTGAAAGGAAGAAGCTTCAGCATAAAACAGCTTGCTGAGATCTGAAAGGAGCAGTTGGTTTTGAGTCTTGAGGTCCCTCTGACCCCAATGTGACCATGACATACACATCCCTCTGGTAAGTAGTTATGTTGCTTTTCTGTTTAAAGTCTGTGTTTCTGGGGTTTATGCTGTTTCTGGAGAACTAGCTTCATAAGATGTTTGCCAAAACCAGAAGGATAGGAATGGTATGAAGTAGAGCTGTAGAGTAGTCAGATGATGAGTCTGGATGTAAAGTATTGGTCAGCTCTGTAGCCAGACAAATTCTTTTTCTTTCTGTGGAATGGTTGAAGAATGCATAAAATCCATCTCCTTCCCCCCCCCGCCCCTTTCTTGTCAGCTAAATACAAGTTGTCTTTCCACATTCACTTGTGCCTGACAGCTGTGTTCTCTGTGTAACTACTAGGAAGAATGGGCAGGTCATAGTTGCTACCTGGTTTAATATTCTTGGGTGACATAATCATGGGCAAAAATAATGCATTCTCTGACTGAAAGGGAAAAAACCAAGAGTTCTCTTAACTGTGACCTATATTGTGTGGGTGTACAAATATGCTGTGGGAAGCTAAATGTAAATTATATGCTGTTCCACTGAGCAGGCTTTTCTCGGTTCTGCTAATAATTGGTAGCATAGCCTCCATATAAAACCCATGGTCAGTTTGCAGTATTCAGTGACATGTAATGCAATGCAATTACTATTTGCAATGCAAAATAATCTTTAAAAAATCAAACCAAGGTATTTTCTTTAGTAGCTGCAAACTCTGTCTCTTGCCAAGTCACCATAAATACTGTTTTGTGACAGAGCTTACAATTAATAACAAGAGTGGCTTCTGTCTCTAATTAATACAATAATGGTTGTGCTTTCTTTTGATGTGGATTGAGGTTTAGTGGGGGAGGCCTCAAACCAAGTCAGAAATGAGGGTTAAAATTAGCCCAGCTGACCAACCCTTACAGGACTCTTCAATAGCTCCGCGTGGTTGTGTAGTATCTGTGAGTTTAAGGGATAGAAACAGCTTCAGAAGAAATCGATGATATGCTTTTTAATTTCCATTTCTGGTGATGCAGAGGTTGTGGTTGGATCTGCAGATGCTCTGAAATGTAGCAATGACATGGCAGCTTGGGTTCATAGCTCCTACCCTTTCCATAAGAGCTGCTGTGTGTGTCTCTGCCTGCTACATATTTAAATTTCGTGAGCTACATTAGGAAGAGGAGAGAGTGTCAGATTTTTTGCCTTTAAAATTTATGAATTCCTATTCATCAATTTCTTCGGGTTTTCAAAGTGTTTTGGCCAAAATAATGTAACATTAATCTACAAAGACTAAGTTTGGATAACAGGCCATGTTGTAATCACGTGGCCTTTCCTAAAGCTGTGATATTTTTCTTAATACCCTTGGGTTTTAGGTTTCCAGTTGAGATGCCTAGACAGGTTCTGCAGAGGCTGTGTAACAACAGATCACTGCTCATAGTTCTCCTGATGTTTTGTGCCTTCCTGAGTGCCTCATTTTCCTCCCAGTTTTCTGACCTTTATAGATCCAATATCCACTTGTCCTCTCTGACATGTGCACATTCTAATAGTTGGAATGTTACTCAGACTGTTAACACACTGTACGAGGGCAGTGCACGGGGCAGGGAAGGAAGGATTGTTGCCTCCAGCTCTGATTCCTGCTGCCTGCCCAGCCCAGAGTTGTACTGGCCCTTGTCTGCCAGCTTGTGGTGCTGGAGATACTATTATTCCCTGCCACTTTATGGTATTTCTGGTGTAATTACCTTCTGATATATTCATTACTGGATTTCCCCCTCAATGTTCTTCAGCATTTTTAAAGATTTATTCAGTGTTTTCAGATTTCTATGCTTTCTTAACTTTGTGAGCACATTAGCTCAATCATTTTGCATAAAGCTATCAAATACCAGTCATAAACCTGTGCTGTATCTCTTTGTTATTCTATATACTAGTGACTATTTGAATTATTTTAAAGTTACACAGAATTCTTCTGTAAAGTATAAATACATTGACTTTAGAATCTTCTACATTTTCTTCATTCTTTTTAACATGTGTTTTTGTAGCAAGTCAGTAAAAATAATTTCAAAGATGCAGTAAGGAATAATAATGCTGTGTAAAAAACAGGTAGATACTAAAAATAACTTGATAAACATGGTGAATTTCCCTTGAGGGGAACAGAAGTATGCTAGTTTACATCAGTTGAAGGGGTTTTACATATAGTAAACCAGAACTATTTAGGCAGTGATTGATGTACATTAGGCTCATAGCTCTCTCTGGAAGAAGGGCAGTATCTCATAACAAAGAATTTTTATTTTTTGATGCCACTGCATAGGTTCAAAGGTAAGCTCTGTGTTTTTGTTTTCTGTTCTGCTTTGTCTGGCTGTGGGCACTGTGCTCAGTGCTGAGAAACACAGAACATGCTTGTGAAGGGTATGGCAGCTTCAGAGATTTTATACTTCAACATCTATGGCAGCATTCCCATGCTGAAAACTAGTGGAAACAAACTGCTCTTTAGGCTGCAGATATCTTGAGGAACACATAGTTACATAGTTCTGCTTTCTTGGCTGGTTCTTGGATAGTTTGCCATGAAAAATGTGTCATAGCTGTGTGATATAACACTGAGAAAACCACCAACATTGGCTAAATCTGTTTGGAGGTGAAATTTAGTTTCTTATAAAGCAATGTAATGAGTACAAACTTATTTTGAAACCAATTTTTTAAAGCCAAATGCACCAGGGGTGTGTTCATCATTTTTGGCTTTCCAGTGCTGAGACATCTTCCGCAGCTCTTGCCCTCTTTATCATTCTGTCTCTCCTCCACAGGTCACTCCCCACCCATTAATTCACTCCTCTTGGAACTCCAGCCCTGTGCCCAGGCTCACTGCTCCTCCTGGGGACACAGCCATGTCCCCTTGGCCAGGCTGATGATGCTCCATGCCTTGTTCCCTCCAGCTGCCACTCCTGTGTGCTTCTCCTGAGGTCCTTAGGATCTCAGGAGGTCCTTGGGGGGTACTTCCAGGGGCTGTGGGGTATAAAAGGAAAAAACATTGGAGAACAGAAGGCCTGGATAGTCACAGTGTAAGCATACCAAGGAAAATATGTTATTTTTCTACCAGTTCTTATGCCTAGAAGCAGTGTAAGGTGCCATTGCTTAATGGCAGCAGGTGAAATATTTTTGCACTTTAGGTTGGTGTTTCTGTCAGGGTGGGTTATACATCTCAACCATGCTGAAGCAGATTTAAACGTAATGGTGCAACTTCCAAAGGCAAGTTTCTTATTTAGAAGGACAAGTCTGAACAGAAATAAATGTCTGTATGTGTTGTGGGACCTGGAAAGTAATTCAAGCAGACCTCTTTGAAATTTTTCTTTTTAAGCAATCTCGGTATGCTGCAAAAATGAATTTCAAATCTTTAGTTGCCCACAGGTTACAGCACAGAAAATCAATACTTTTTCAGCTAATGTCAAATTTTTCCATTAAAAGATAAATGAGGAAGAGTGAAGCTTCCAGTATTCTCAGACTTGTGTGTGCTTCCCAGACAGCTGATTTTAATTTGTCTTTATATTTTGTATGGTGTGTACTTAGTGCTTGTCATTCTTGTTGCCAACCACTGCTTGTACTTATGAATTAAATAATCAAATAATGATGCAACTGTGGTGTGTTTTTAAAACCTTTGTTCAGTTTAAGAGGGTGAATGTTTTATTTGAGGAAATTAAACTTTGTAGGAAACTGAAAATGATCCCTATCATGGCTTAGATTTTTGCTTACTTGGAAATGTGATGGCTCATATTATCTTTGTAGTCACTGGCATTTATCAGTGTTTAAGTACTGGTACTTTGGTGGGTTTGGTCTCCCATTTAATTTTTATAGATGAAAATATTATAAGAAAGAATAGACATTTTACAAATAATTTCAAAGGCTAAAACATAAATATTTGAAAGGAATGGACTGTAGATTTCAAGCTTCTACTATAGACTTCTACTCTATGTAGCCTTTTGTCTTCTGAGGGTCTACTGGAGTGGTGGGGAAGTGGAGACAACTGCCCTAAGCAGCTGTAGAGACTAAAAAAAAAAAAAAAAAAAAAGGAAAGGAACCCTCCTAAGTTTTCCAAATTTACAAAGCCCTGCTTTGTAAAATAGATACAATTTTCATGTTTCAGGATGCTTGTTAAAAATCAGACACAATGAGGATGAATTTGTAATTTTCTTTCCAGAACACTGCAATTTCCAACTGAATATCCACAGTGCTTTTCCCCGCTCCTTTTTAAGCTGCCTTTTAGAATTTTTATAGTTGGGAAACTGTCCCACAACATATTTGTCAGGTGTCATTGCTACTGCTATGTAGCAGTAATGCAATTAACCTTACAAGTCCTTTTTACTTCCTTAGTGTATTTGCTTGGTAGTCTTTCAAGAATTATTTTCCTGCTATTTCCTGGTGTTGATTAATTTTGGAACAGGTATTGCATGTGGCGGGGGAGTTTCTCTTCTGTGTAAATGGCTTTGGGCATCTTGGCTGAGGTTACTGACACATAGTTGCCTAAATGCTGATTTACCAGCTATTGTGAAGGACTGAAGAACGCTGAAAAAGTTAACTGAGTTACTTAAGAAAATTACTGTTGTCCTTACAGCTGGAGTGATTTCTCCTCTCAAGGAAGAAAAAGAAATTGCAACAGAAATCGAAAGTCAGTATTGAGATAAAATAAATGTCAAGGGTAACAAAATACTTTACAATGTTGGGGTGTGAAATTGTCCTAAAGTGCCTTAAAAAAAAAGTGGCTAAGTTCAGTTTCCTTGTTCATTCTGTGGCAATATACATATTAATGAAAAGTTTCAATGGAAAACCACTAAGTCTCACTTTTGAGTAGAACTTGGGTGCTCTAATTCAGTTTTCTGAGTTAGAAACTTTCTCAAGGTATATTTATTTGTGATAATGACAGTATTATGACTGGTGCTAAAATTTTTTGGGGGATAACATTTATGTATAAATATATCACAATATATTTTTGCTGTCTAAATGGTAGATGACTCAGAATCAGTGTTTTTTATTTTAATGAATTTACAAATACTGAGTTGCCCTTACCTGAGTTTATAATTTGTGAATGGTAACAAGGAGCAGAGGGAGAAATTTCATCTCAGTTTCTATCTTTATGGTATCTTTTATGGTTTTTAATATAGTAGCATTTTATTGTTTATACTTCTGGCATTAATCTTGCATGAGGTATAGTTTTCAGGACTATTCTTATGCCTTGATGTTACTGCCAGATAATGTTAGGAGATTTTTCAGTAACTAAGAAATAGTAGGCAAAAGGAAGCTTAAAAAAGGAGATGCTGAAATTCAGACCTTGGGTTGTATGGCATTAGAAGTTCAGAAAAACCTGAGGACTCGAATTGCAACTTCTGACACAAATTGTGAGGGCTGGAGCACATCTCCTATGAAGACAGGCTGAGAGAGCTGGAGTTTTTCAGCCTGGAGAAGAGAAGGCTCCAGGGAGACTTTATAGCACCTGTCATTACCTAAAGGGAGTCTTTTTACAAGGGTGTGTTGACAGGACAAGGAGTAATGGTTTTAAACTGATAGAGGGTGGGTTAAGATCAGGTATAAGGAAGAAATCCTTCACTATGAGGGTGGTGAGGCACTGGAACACGTTGTCCAGAGAAGCTGTGGCTGCCCCATCCCTGGCAGTGTTCAAGGCCAGGTTGGATGGGGCTCTTAGCAGCTTAGTCAGGTCTAGTGGAATGTGCCCCTGCTCATGGCAGAGGGTTGGAACTAGGTGGTCTTTAAGATCCCTTTCTACCCAAATCATTCTGTGATTCTACATTTAGGTATTCATTGCCAGCAAAATATGAAGTGAACCCTTCTACTCCTTTTTCTGCTTTGGTGGTGGTGCTTAAATCCTCTGTCTCATAAATGTGTGATTCCTGAAAAGAGAGAGGAGGATGCTTGCAGTTTGGTCACCAGTTTTATTCATGCAAGTTTATCAATAGAATCCTGCTCATATTTTATTGAGCTTGTTCTGGAAAATCCAAATTTGTAATTCCCATCTTACATGGGAATAAGAAACTCTGAATGGGAACAGTGCTCCCTGATTTGTCAAAGTCAGTGAGCAGAGGGAGGAGGAATACTTAATGAACTCTGTTTGATTGGAGTTTGTGACAGCCAGCACATCTTCTGGGCTCGGCCAATTCCGCAGATAAAATCTTACGGCGGTTGTTAACAGTAAAGTTGGAGGTGTGGATGGAATCTTGGCAGCTGAGGGAATTATGTTACACAAATGAAGTCAGATGTCGTCATGAAAGAAAATTTTTAGTATCCCATCTTGAGCATGAAAATACACCCAGCAGTAATAAATGTCCCCTCTTAGGATGAGAATCAGTCCTAATAGAATTGCAGGTGAAGGCTGAGCTGCTTCCTTCTGAGAAATCGTGATGACAGTAATCAAAACAATCACATTTATGTTCAGCTGCTTACTGCTGGAGGTCTTTTTGTTATCTTTAACTCAGTGTTAATTTAGGTCACCCTTTAGTCTAAGTAAAAGAGACCACAAATGCTTTTTCTCTCGACTCTGTCTGTACAGAGTGTCTAGAGAATGCTGTTCATTTTGGTGCTAGTGTATTCTATGAAATGTCAGTTTGATATGAGAACAAAAAGGCTTTTAAAATAATTTGATCATTTACAATATGCATTTATTTATGTTGGGCATCCTCCTGTATTCCTGCTTTTACATGTAGTACCAAGCCCTGAAGAATATACTTGTTTTCTTGGCCATCACCGTGAATGCACAAGTGCAGCCAGAGCCTGTGACTCTGTAATATCTCTGCCCTGCAACTTGAGGGGCTCAAGCAGTGTCCTCCTTGAGCCCTCCTGAGATAGATGAGGAGCTGTGTGTGCAGTAAACTTCAAGGCCTGCACATAAATACTGTACAAGGAAAAGTGTCTTCGAAACATTAGCTTATAATTGAAAACAGAATGCAAATAGAAAAGACCCACAAGAGTTACCTTTTTTCTTTGTAACACTGAATTAGTGCAAGTTGTAACCCATCATTTGCTCACACAGCTTTTCAGAAAATTAACACAATTCCAATAGTAGTAGTTGTAAGGACAAGTCTTTCATTTTCATGTTATTTATCTTCTGAATACAGTCCACTAATGTCACACTTGTTTCATTAATGTTTCACAGTATATAATAATTTATAATAGAGAAATATGACTCCCCTTGTCTCTTCCTCTAGGCTTAAATAACAATGTTTTGTCATATCTATTTATACTGTGTATGTTAAAGTGTCATTATGAAATTGAAAATGCCTCTGAGTATGTTTTGTGAAAGTTGAAAGCCCCTGAATGATAATGGTAGGACACTGTTGACCTTGTTGGTGTGTTAAGTGCTAGTGGCAGTGTTTTGGGATGCAGAACATCTTGATAGTTATCGGTGATGTGGGCCTTTCCCATGGTCTTCTCGTTCAAATGTTTTCAGTGGTAAAATTTGCTTTCTTATGTTAGAGAACTGGAGTGCTTTCCTTGGATAGGGGAATATGCCTGAAAATGTGACACACATGGAAGGAGCCACCCACTGTGGAAATAATGGAAGCTAAGAAAGTTATTTTGCCAAACGTGGTTGCAAGTACATGCAAGTCCAGCTAGAAAAACACTATATGAGAGCTTTCTGACCAGTTGTGGATAAATAAGTACAAGATTTCTACAGTTATGTCTCTTATTCTCTATAGTAGGAGCTATTCCCAGGCCTTGGGAACCAGGATGATCTGTGGGGGAAAAAATGTTTAAGACAGCATCCTTTGAAAAATATAGATAATGACTTTGAAAATATTTTTCCCCCCTTTTTTTCTCCGCTAGACATGAAAGATGAGCCCAGGCTGGATGTGGTGCCTTAGGTCTGCTGAGCCTAGTGTCCTGCCCATGGCAGTAACTCAGAGCAGGGAGCACAACATACCGCCCTTACCAAACCTTTCCCTCTGCTGTTGGACTGGCAAGTGTCACAGGGAGCTCAAGATACCCGTTTCCCCCACCCAGTTGGTCCAGTCTCTTCCCAGACCTTAAATTTGGCAGGTGTGTGTGCTTATTATAGCATGCTACAGTGTGTGCAGGTTTAAAGAAACTCAGGGAAGAGAGACAGTGCATCCAGTAATGTGGGCTGGAGAAACCTCAGTGTTACAGGCCAGACACCACGGTGAAAACAGAGTAAACACAATTAAAAGAAAAATTTGGGTGATTTTCCATCCTTCTGCTAGAGTCTTAAAGGATAGGCTGGAGGTTTCTGCGTGGCTCCAGGGCCAAGAAAAACCAGAGAGGTTCAGGTGGATCTGTACCTCCTATGGCCCCCACAGAAAATAGAGAGACAGTACAGGGATCCACAGAAGAGGATTTTTGACTCTCTTGGATTAGGAAGTGCAATTTATTGGTTTTTTATACTCTGAAAAATGTTTCCATTTTATGCCTTTGTTACTGAATTTGGATTAAGTATAACAAATATTTTTCATAAGAGGAAAAATGGAGAAAATTTTGAAAAAACTTAAGTTTTATCTGAATACAATTTCAGTGAAATGTTCATTCTGGTGTGTCTCGATGTTTAAATTTTTTTTACTTGAAATTTCCCCTTTCTTCTTCCTTTTGGTCTCTGAACTAAAAAGGAATCTGCTTTTCATACAGCCAAAATAGGTTCTTTTTTCGGTTAAGGATTTGAGGTTTATGAAACATGTCAATAAACATGCCCAAGGAAAAACTTGCTTGTTCCAAAAATATAAGGCAGACTTTTCTAGTTAGGAAAAGTCATCCCAGCATATGGTGTGTTTCTTTTAAGATGTAAAATATTCATATACTGAGATGAACCCTCTGGAAGAACTTTGAGGCAGTAGCTCTTGCTCTTAAAGCTTCTGTCTTCATTTGTTTCAGCAGACATTTACTTTCTGAAGATTTTTCTTCCTGATTTCTAAAAGATGTTAATGGTGCCCTGCCAAACTGTTGTTGACAATCTGTTTCTTGTAGGATAGTGTTATATATAAATAGCTTTTTTTTATGTTTAATTTTTCAAGCCAGGAGAAACATTCAGATTTGCTTGCAGCATGAGTCTAGAATAACATTGTCTCTGGCATAGTAGTTGTTGTAGTCTTGTATGACAACTGTTGTACACATTATCTTACATGGCTGTGGCTGCACAATAGATTGGGGTTTATATGCGATTGACTTGTTATTGCATATAAGGATGCCTGATGTGGTTTTGTTCACTGCCTCACTTACTGTGGCAGCAACCTGTGTTCACTGCCACCATGCTACTGTGACCTTCAGCCAGACCAGCAAAAAAGTTCTATCTTGTTTGCTCAGCATCCCAAAAGACAATTAGGAATGGTTGCCTGAGCAACGTAACATCCTTGTCCAGTGCCACAGGGATTGCTGTGGTGCCAGTTGGACTGTTTCCCCAGAAATGGCATGCTTCCATGCACAAAATAGTGGACTAGAGAAGGAATGTTTTTGCTTCCCATTTGTTTTTTATCTTTGCTTGGACTCCTTTCTGCTGAAGTGGTGGAAAATAAGCAAAGACACAGAGTAAACAGAGGACTGGAGGAAAAAAAAGGCAACATGAACAAAGAAAGAAATCCTGTGGGGAAGAGAGATAGGGATGCTCTGCATTTTGGATATAGGAGCAAAGCAATGAAAAAAATCTGGTAGAAAAGGTTGTCAATGTGGAAGAATCACTTAAACAGAATAAAACTATTTAGAAAAGGAATGAGGCAGAAAACATGGGCAATGCTGGAGGAGCAGTATAAACGGGTGAAAATGGGAAATATCTTTTTTTTAAGCGTGTAATAGCTCTTACATTAAAACTGTTGACTAATGAGATTTGTCTTTGCTGAAAAATCTGTATTGTTGTTCTTTTTTTGTTGTTGTTTGTTTGGTTTTTGTTAATTACAAAGAAACCAACGGACTTATTGATGCTTTGATACTTTGGTATGTTTCCCTAAAACAAAACCTACTAAAGATCTCTTCTGGATGCAGGTTGCTTATTGATCTTGTGTGGTTAAGGCCCACTTGTATTTTGCAGCCAACAGCTCACAGGGGAGCAATATGGCTGTTATCACATCTGTCTGCCTTTTTTCTTCTCAGCTTGAGTGAAGAGCTACCTATTTACAGCTAGGATAACTGTGGGGAGGCCTTGGCACCCATCCAGACAAAGGGCTCACAGTCACGTCTCTACATCACACAGAGATGCTGTAGCTACTTTCCTGCTGTTAACCCACCTAATTTTCCTTGTTTTATACACACATAGCCTGTGAATTTTTGGATGGCTGAGGTACTGTATGAAGTATTTGTTCCATCTGTTCAGAGCATTTGAGCTTTATAATAAATTCAGATCAATTCAGAGGTTTAGAATTTGACTATTTTTTTTTCAGCCAATAAAGAATTAAATGGAAGTCTTTCAAAATAAAAGCTGAGCTGTGAGAAGAGAATAACACAACAAACTAAATAGGAAATAAGGAATATTGAAATGAGATGATTTTAAGATCCCTTCCAACTCAAACCATTCTATAATTCTATGAAACATTTTCCTTCAGTGTTTTTCCTGAATGGACTGTATGTGTTTGAATTTTAACTACCTGAGGTCTCCTTCAGAGTCAGTTTATTCTGCCACTTAGGTGCTAGCTTCTTCAATTTTTACAGAAATATATTCCTTGTCCAGAAGTGTTTGTGTTCTCCTTTAACAGCTTGGCTGCTGTGTAATTTCATTATGGATGATGTAATCTTTAAGGCTTTTATTTTTTCCTCTCCAGTAGCATGGTTTGATGGGATCAACAAAATCTGTTACATTGAGATGTGTTCTAGTATATTAAAATCTCATTTTTGCTGGTCACTGTAGTACTCAGCTCTATCAGCTGCTTTTAATGTAGCTGCTACTGCAAGCAGTCACAGTGACAAAGGACTTGTGCATGTGGAATTGGGTTAAGAAATCAGAGTGCATTGGCTTGTATGTTACAGAGCTCTAATGCCAGCTACAGCAAAGCTCATCTTCCTTCTCTAAATAGCTTAATAGTTGACATGAATTTATCTTCTACTTTCACGGCATCCACTTCTGTTCACATCCTTTCTATATTGTAGTCTCACCAACATCTCTTCACGTTATCACTTGATGTTCTGAAGGAAAAGTGAAGTTCTGATTGCCCCATCAGCTTCTTATACAAACATCAGATACCAAAGTAACAGAAAATGATAAACCCACTCCAGAAAAGTACCAATACAGGTTTCCCTGTCCTGAGTCTTGAAATTAAGTTTTCAGAACATCCCTCTTAAAAGGACCTGTCTTTTTCTATTAGAGAATCTGCACTTGTAAAGTGCCTTTTTTTTTGCCTTGTAAAGCTTGTTTATAAAGCTTGAAGCAATTGCAGTGACTAGACATATAAAATAGACATCCTGCTGTAGGAATTAGAGCAGGTTTCTTGTAAGACCTTTGAGTCTGCCAATGAGAATTGTTGTTTATTTAAGTCTAAATCAAGGCTAAATGCAGATTTAGGAGGTTAATTTTAGGATCCATCAAGCTTAAAAAAGAATTACTCTTATGTCTAAGAGAAGATTAAATAAAATGAAAATGTTTGGGTACACTGTCCTCAGGATAAAGCATCTCTGTTTATATAAATAGAGATTTTTATTTATTTACTTGGATGAAGAACAGTACATTTTTAAAGTGTAGTTGCAGATAAAATTCTTCATATCTTTGTATAAATGTTATAAATAATAAGCAGAGAGACATAGGGTATTTTCCCTAATATTTAGGGAATAGAGTAAATTTTACTCAACTGTTTTGTTTTTTTTTTCTTTCTGCCTTGGAATCAAAATCTCTTTTACGGCATGTGCACATAAAAATTCATAATTTTTGTCTCTTGCCAAAAAATATAAATATATACATTAATAAGAAAAGGGTTTATTTACTCTTTAATACAAAAATTGGTTACTTTGTACTTTGCAAAGCTGTCTACTTTATGAGTTGTTCAGTAAATTCTAAGTCCTGTACCTAGATTTTCTGGTATTTAAACAATGCATTCATGATAATCTCCTTTTGAAAAATAAAGTGACTATTCTGTAATGGTAGAACTCTTTTTTTTTTTTTTTCCTCTCTTCCATTATCTCTTCTACATGCAGCCTGTGAAATCTTACTTTCTGTTCTTCTGATCCCATATTTCCCAGGAGATGTCTACGTGTTATTATTTTTATTAGATTAAAATAGAATTCTGGATACATTTTCTGTATGTCTGATACTAATGTGATTGGGAAGGGACTCTATGGGCTGCTTTATTTGTGTATTTGTGTGTGTTCCTATGCAAGTCAAGTGGATGGGTGAGTCACTGTGATGTTGAAGTCAGATTACAGTCAGCCTCTCCCATCTTACTCAGCTCTTTGGTGGTATATGGTCACTGGTAATGAATCATCTCTCTTGACTTCACTGATAAATTCCTGTTGTTTCTGAAAAGTTCATTACTGTGGCAGATGTAGTACAGATACAGAACAAATTAGGATGCATGCCATAACTGAAAGGTGCTAGCTCAGCTCTGGCTACAGAGCTTTTGTGTGCAGTGCAGTTCAAGGTACACTTCTAGGACTGACACTTAAAACTTATTTTTAATCACTACATAATGAGGTTTTATATTTGAAATTAGTCAAGTAACATAAAATATTTTCAGGCAACTCTCAGAACAGAACTGCACTTTTGTATGCATTAGGGAATTTTTAAGACTAGGAGGAGGTGATGGATGTCTTGCTCGGTCTGCTACATGAGACAACAGAAAAACCTCCACTTATAATTCCTGCAACAATCTAATTGATCTGCACTGTATCATCTGCAATAATTCTGCTCTTTGCTTATACCAATTCCATTTAGAACCATAACAGGACAGAAACAGAATAAACTGTTGCAAATGTGGAATATGTAAAATTTTCTTAAGAAAGGATGTTCTTTGATGTTTTACCTTTGTATACTTTCAAGCCTAAGTAGCAAGAAGGGAGATTTGATGCGTGAAACAGAGAGCAGCCAACAAGCTCTAAGTGATGTCTAGGTGTTAGAAAGACAAAGTACTTGTTGGTAGAATTGCCTTGTTAAGGTTTAGGACTTGACATGCTTCAGTGATCTCAGAGGGTTACCAAGGCTTGGGAAGAAGGGTAGTGGACGCAAAGAACGCAGAATTTACAAGCCACGAGGACGTTTGGCAGAACTTTCAAGACAAGGAAGAAACTGATAAACTCAGCAACTGTGCTGAATCAGCTCTGGCTGGGTAGGAGGTGTTTCCAGCAGGGGGAGGTCAGGACCGCTGACTCACGGATCACCGACCCAAAAAACCACCGACTCAAAAGAAGTAAAAGAGTCAGCATGTGGACTGTTTAGCATAGGAAGCGAGAGACTCGTTACCCAATTGAAGATAGAATACTGATTAATAAGAGACCTATGTGACTTGTAGTCAATAAATACTAATTCATTTGTTTGCTAAAATGTATAAATTACAAAAAGTTTTGATAATTGGTGTGCTTGATTTGTGGAATACCACTGAGCACCCAGGCTTGCCAGATCTGTCTCTCTCGAGCGTGTCGTTATTGGGGTAGTGAGACTCAATTTTGTGGACAACAAAACTACCCAAGTGATTGAATCATATCACATGCAATTCTGCAGTGGGCAATAATTCTGGAACATCTGTGAAAATACCTGCTGTGGCCAGAAGTCAGAAATATGCCCAACATCATAAATCCTACTGTATCAAAATCCCAGAGATAAAAGCATGAATTATGCTACCAAGAAAGCAAGCCTGTCACCATTGTCTTGAGGTACCTGGAGGCACGTGCCCCAGCAAGGAGTTCATACTCATATATCAGATGCCATTCTGCTTTCCTTTCTTTCTGAATTCTGAACGACAATGACTGAATAATGCTACACAGTTGATCAGTGAATATGAGCATGTGAAGAGCTTTTGAGAAACAGTAATGTGATTATTTGTACCAAGAGAAAACTGTTTTTTATGAAATTTAGACTATTCAGTTTTCCATTCTGGTCCTTGAATAATTATGACTAAAATGCTTTCCTGAAGAAGTAACAATACAGCAATTGGCTCATAATTCTGAGATTTTTTTTTTTTAAAAATTATTTTTGTGTGGCAAGTGTGAAGGTGCTCTTTAAGTGATTTGTATTTTGCCTTAGCCTGGAGCTGCTGCACCCTTACCTCCTATGTGGCTTCAAAGACTTGGTTTGTAGCATTGCAGATGTAAAGATGAAATATTTGTTCATTATGTGCCCTATTTGTCCTGGCCCTAACAGTGGCTTTTCTGGTTCAACAAAGGCAATGCTAGCAGCCTCTGCGGCTTTGTAGCAGTTTTGCAGCAGCTTCAATCTTCATAAGTGTGTCAGATTCTTCCAATGAATAAGTACTTCACAACGCTATTTTCTCCTTGGTGGGTTTGCTTTATATGTGACATGTTCCTTAGGAACCAGTCTGGTTTTTTGTGTGATAGATCATGGTGAGGATTTCTGGTTTTTCCATGTATCTTTTGGAGTAAGAAATGAGACCCATTAAATGACAGTGTTGATTTGAATGAGCCTCACTGGTAACAAATACATACATGTGTAATATCCTTCAACTGGCTGTACTAATACATACTCTTTTTTTTTTTTTAGTTGCAATTTTCCAAGGTGAGCTTGTACACCAAGATATATTACAGTTGTATTTCTTGAAGAAGGCATCTAGGATTCCTCTCTGCTTTGTCTGATATGTGAAATATGCTACTTAGATAATTAATCTAAACTTCTGTGATGACAGTTGTCATGTGTAGAAGTAGTATTTATATAGTAATTGTCTGGTGATGCTTGTAGGTGGTCAGGAAGTGCTGGCATTTCTGATGGTGCTAGTTTATTCCTGGAGAGCAGCCTCCTTCTTGTAGCTTCTTGCATATTGCAACCTTCATTTGTAGTTCAGAAAGACAGTGTGTCCCAATATGTGTGTGGTGGTGTTTTTCCCTTTTTCTGAAGTTTTGTCAACACTTCAGTTTTAAAGCATATTTTAAATCATCTCAATTAGGATGCAGTTCTTCATATTACAGAATTAAAATCTGTATATTAGAGCTAGAGTGTTTCTGTAATAACCAGCTTTTGTGGCCTTTCAGCCCCCCAAATAGGCAAATAGTAAAAGCCTAATGCATTTCAGGATAAATATTCAAATAAGAGTAGTTAGTGTCACTGTGGCTAAAACTCTTTAATTTTTCTGTGTGCCTGTAGAGTTTAGGACACTGCAGAATATCCCCGGTATCTGCAGTGTGGAGCACAGGCAGTGAGTCATAAAAGCTCTTCTATCTTAACTGTCTTCAGGAGGGAGGATAATGGAAGTGTGGTGTTCCTAAGTTCTGGCTTCTTTCCAGGGGCTTTCAGGCAAAGCAGAGTGGCAGTAGTCACAGTGGCTTTTGTGATGGGAAGGATTTTACTGATTGCATGGGTCACACCAGCACCTTTTTTAATATGGTAGACCACTAACAGGTGTTAGTGAAGAGTGAAATTTGGTTGCTCTCAGTTTGCTTTTAATATGTGACTCAGTGGGCTCTGACTGTTCCCAGTACTGTACTGCTCTTGTATTTGACATGGGTGTGCCAGCTTTGCCACATAGGAAATTACTAAGATTCCTTTCATAAATGAAATTGTGAATCCTGGGTTTATGCTGATATGGAAGCATGCTAAACCAAAGAAAGATAGGAACTTTTATAAAACATCCCACATTCCTGTAATTTCTGCCTCTTATTTCTGTTTTCTTTCCAAGCATAAAAAAAAATATCATAAGGGCTTATTTTTTTTTTCTGGCATGATATTGTATCATTTTTTCCAAATGCTAGATAAGGGCTATTTGGTTATTTGCAGATCCACAAACCAATACCTTTATTACATTGAAAAAACAGCTCAAAGAGAGCTAGTTCAACCTTCTTACACTATTAATATACCATTAAATAGATACAGGCCTGTAGGGGCAATACTGCAATATGTAGGTGTTGTTTCTGTCCTAGTTTTTAGTTGTAGAATGTCACTTTGGTTTTACATCTTAATATGTTCCCATGCTTAGTAATCCACAGGGAGAAATGTAATTGCATGTGATTTTTGTTTCTCTTGGAGTAATAGTTAATATCTTGGGGTGTGGTTTGGTTTTGGTTTTGGTGGTGGCTTTTTATTTTGGGGGAACTGTGAGTTAATTACTCAATTGCTGTGAACTGTATGAAGATGATCAGTATTGTCCTGATGACAAGGTCCTCTGTTCTTCACTTCCTAATACGCTGCTTTGAGCTCCCCCATTTCACTAAACCTATTCTACTTGAAGTGGCCATTACACTTTATAGTTTGCAAGCACTTTGAAGAAAAGGAGGCCAGTCTCCCTGATGGTCAGTGACAGGCATTTCACTTACCACTTCTCTTGTCAGGATGTTCAAGCAGGTCCATATGATGGCTAAATAGAGATGGTGCTGTACAATGTACACAGCAGTTAGATCAAGGAGAGTTGAACTGACAGTTTTGGACTACCTGGAAGATTCTATCTATAGCTTCTTCATAGTAAAGAATAATAGATTTGTTTTCAAATTTGTGAATACTCTTTATCATCATGTATTGGGTTCAGGAAAGCATAAGGAATTGGAGCTTTTATTACAGTTCTCTTAGTCTTACATTATTTTCAGCTTCAAAATTGTAGAGAGAGAGACATCCAGGTAACTGATCCTATATTGGAGCTTCTTTTTGTGGCAGACTTTCACATGACATTAGTGGAGGTGACATTTTCCTTTTGATTTCTAAATAAAAGTCTTATCCCAATGTTTTGTAACAAAAAGCAGGAGTATTTTAGCTGATAATCTAGAACATTCAATATCAGCAGGTTGGTTTTCATTCCTTTATATTTTATGCAGTAAAATCATGATTAAAGGTTTTAAGGACAACAGTAGTAACTTATGCCTTTCTGGAACAGATAATATATCTGTATTTGGAAGATTCTTCAAGAAAGTGGTACTTCAAGTCTTTGTCTCTATTCCATTTGATTGAATGTACCATTATTGGAATTTTTCGTCATAATTTAAGTGATAAGTCATTTCTGATTAGACAAAGAGCAAAGAATCAATCTATAAAGAAACCCAAGATTTAAAATGAGAATGACAGTCACAACAGAATAAAAAAAAGAAATGTTGGAGACCTGGATAGGAAATTCTGTAGCATCTCCATTTAGTATGCTTTTATTTGTCTAGTGAATGAAGTAATAAAGAAAATCCTTGAAAAATCTATCTCCAGTTAATGAAAGCTACTGTCAATATGGTAATAGAATGAATGATTTAGTTAACTGTTCTTGAAATAGTTCTTCTTGTACAACCAACAGTAGTTCACGTAATGAAGTACAATATATGATAGACTTCCTTTTAGTGCGAAATTCTTTGAACTGTTAATTTTCTGTTTACTTCCCTTGGGATAGTGAGGTGATGTTTGCCACACAAATATATGAAGGTGGTGGTAGGGGAAGAAGAAGGCAGCAGAAATTGAGTGACAGCCCTTTTGACCAGATGCATAGACCATACAAAAGTGAAGTCCTTATGCTTTCTTTGATGTAGAAGTCACAGAAAAAGGCCTTATTACTTGTCCTTTATCCTGTTGTGAGAATTTACAGAACAGCTCATCAACATCAGTGCCATTGTCCTTTTTCGCAAGGTAGAGTTACATTCTGCATTCCCTGTTATTGGTCTTGCCAGCAGTCACAAGCCATTCAAAAATCAGTGATTTTTTTCTTTGAAGAGAGACTTACTGAAGTACCAGCTCCAGTTTGGTGAAGCCCTCAGAGCAACAGGAGATGGAAGAGGAGAAAGTAAGATATTTGTGATGGGTAAACTTATGTAGTTTCCTAAAGGACTTGAGAAAGCATGCAAATATTTTAGAAAAAGAAACAATATTAGACTTCTGCATATATACTAGGTGCTTGCTTTTGCTTAACGTTTTAAAGTCAAGGGAGATAGCTGAATATTTGCTATATATACACAGTAAAATGAAAACCAGGAATATTTTAATTGATGTTTCTCTCACTTGTGCTTTCTTATGCAACTTCCCCACTCAGAGGATAGGCTGGGTTAATCATTGTATTTGTCTGAATCAATTTTCAAAGAAAATGTATAAATAGCTTATAATGCATCCTTCTCTTACTATCTTCTGTCCTATATCGTGCTGCAGTTGTGAATATTGCACTCTTAATCTTATGTTAAAGTTGCTGGATAATCCTTTTATTGGGTTTTTGTCTCCCTTCCAGCTGAAGGCATCATTACCTCATCTTAGAAGGACCAAAAAAAAAAAAAAAAAAGAACCAACAAGCATTCTATCTAGGAGCTTTTATTTCTATTCACTGCTGCTTTATGTTTCAGGTGCTTCCTCCGCAACATAGGAAGGAGATGACTGTGTTAGAAGTAGTATCTCAAGAACATGGTCTGTCCTGTCAGCACTTCATCATTCAGTTTTGCTAGGCTAAAACTAAAGGAGGTCTCAACACAATGTTGATCCTATGGGTATTTCTGGCTTTGATCATAATTGCCTTTCCTCCAGTGTTTACCATCCTTGATAGCGCTGGATTCAAATTTCTGTATATGTTGGAAAGCTTTCTCTCCCGAAATGTTTATGACCCTTGAAAACTTGCCTCAGATTCCTTTTCCTACAGCAGTTCATTACCATGCTCATGCATATATAGTTGCCGTTAACTCTCTACATTCTTGATATGCCATTTCTTTGTACTTTTAAGTTTTCTTTGTCTAATGGATGCGATTAAAGAAGCTGACACCATTAGCAGGTAAACGGAATATTGCAGTGGGATCTGTGACATCCTTAGCCTTTGATTTTTTTGGCATGTGGATTAATAGAGTGCATGGCAAATATTGTGGTATTGGCACTTGGCTGCCACGGGTTCCTAAGGGTAACCACTGCACACTGAAATAGCTTGTTTAAGCAAAATACAACAACATAGGATTACTTTGTTAATTAATATAAAAGCTCTTTAGTTTTCTATGACTTCCGTTTTGGATTCATTATGATGAGTTAGAAATTATAATTATAAATAATGAAACAGGATTTTTATTTAAAATTCTGTGTGAAAATATGGTCTGGAAAAGCAGGCTTATCCTCTTTATAAATATGGGTTTGGTAGTTAGCTCCTGCTGTGCTATTCTCTGGAGGCAGAACTCGACTTAACACCTTGTGCCACAAACAGCATTTTAAATAGGGCAGCATTTTATTGTGGAGTGTGAAAAGAAAGAAGTTTTTTGTAGATCACATTGACAAACACAATCTGTTAATGGTTTGCTTGTGTAAAGCACAACACTTAAAAAGCAGGCAAAAATAGTTCTAAAAAGACCTAAATAGGCCACAGCAAAGCCATATCCAGCTATAATTTACCAAACACTGACAAAATCTTTTTCACTTCAGCACTGCCTTGTGAAGAACTCTGTTGTACACTGTTTTTACATCTCTGTGCTGCAGCAGGCAGACTGTATTTATAAACAGTCAATTAGAGCTATCATCTCTAATCTCTGGAATATATTATGTCAGGGAAATACCCATCTGAAATTTGATACAGATGTTCTAGAAAACATGCAGATACAAGGGATCTATATGCAGTTAATATTCCCCAAGTCTTCTCCCTACTTCTTCAAAATGAAACTGTAAATTTGTAGATGCCAGTTTTGAGGTAGAAGGTTCCTACAAAGGCCTTTCCAGTCAAGGATAAATGATCTCAGAGATGTTTGGAGTTATTGATCAGTTTTATTTTTGGCATGTACTAGCTGCACAGATTTTTAATCTTTAATTGGTCATACTTAAGAGACATCTTTTTGTCCATTGAGGCCTGTGATATATATTAGCGTAACTACTGAATTATAAGTAATAGCTGCTGTAGCACAGCATATATATCTGTGTTGGTTTAGTTGTCATATGTGTAGCTTTTCAGTGCAAACTAGCTGGGTAGTGGAGAGTAAATGGAACAAGTGTACCAGGCAGTATTCCAGAAAGCAAAGGATGAATGTGGGGTGCAATACTCCTGCATTATCAGCTGTGAAACTCTAGGGGAAGATTGAGGCAGAGGTAGCAGAGGAAGAGCAAGATATATGTGGTGCAGAGCCTCTTTGTGTACTTGCTAGTGGGATTTTGTTGCAGCAGTGGAAGCACAAATTCCAGTGACTTACGTAATTCTGAAACCCATTTTCTGTGAGTAGTGCATAAACACACAGGATGACATTCTTTTAATGACATATTTTCAGCAGTTGCTGTATGGTAATAGAAAATTATGTGTTTCTGTTTGGTTTGTTTGTTTTGGATTTTTTTTCATTTCTCTATTAACACAAACTGAAAATGCTTAACATTGTTTCTAGGGAGCCACTCCCTTACATGGTCCCATTAATACTTTCGGATTGTAAAAGCTTCTGATGGATTGCTGCAAACTTGAGAACTGTTAAAACCATATTCTATTAGAATTTTTTTTTTTTGTAAGACAGAATGCTGCAACCTGCCTGACACTGTGCTGAGAGTGCTTGGCACTTATACAGCCATGTCTTTGGATGTTGTTGTGCAAACTATCCTGTGTGTACAGCGCAGCAAACATTTCATCTTGATGATCTGAGACAATTGGTGCATGCTAATTCAATGGTTTTCTTTGGTGCTTTATCCACTACTTAAAAAATTTTATACCTCTGAAATACTTTTCAGTGTATGTTTTCATTACAAACCCATCACAAAAGAAGCAGCCGTTATTGTCTTGAGCAGACTGCCCCAAGTCTCAGGAATTACTAAGGAAGGTTAAAATACTGCAAAGTCATACTGACTTCATTGCATCTGCAGTTACAGTTGGTTTGCAGTTGCTCACTAAGTGCAGAGGTCTAATTTATAGTTCTCTGCTTACTAAATTTAGATTGGACAGAATTAGAATTTAGCATTACTGGTCTGTTCAGAGAGCTGAATATTGCATACCCTCATTATAACTTACATGATGCCGTACAGAAAACAGAGGTGCAGCATTGCCATCTGATGCAGGGATACCGTAAGCAAGTGGGGGTGTGACAGTCCCTGCTGACATCTGGTACTGGTACTTAATCCTCCAGTCCCTCTGGGATTTGGAGACTTTGAGTGTAGTGAACTCTGAGTCTCTGCTTTCCTAGGTGGAAAACAATTGTGCTTTGGTTAGATTTAATTGAGTTAAAAGTACATAGGAATCATTTTGCTATTCTGGTTTCTATTTTAGGTATGATAAAATGAACAGTAATTAAGAGATTGATAGAAAATTATTCTATGGGCTATATATAGCAGAAGAACATACAGGAATTTACACAGAGAGGTGAAACAATACCAACACTCCTGCCACATCTGGGACTGATGGTGTCAGTCAGGACATGAGGAGGGTGGGAGAGTCCCTTCTGTTCAGGGCATTGTGGGTGTTTGAGGAAACCACTTTCACTGAAATGCTAATTTTCTTATGTGGTCTTCTGAATAGTTACCATACAGGAGAAGACAGCTGAAGACAAGTAAATAAACAAATATTTCATTTCAACTTTTGATGTTACTGAAATATTCCAAGATTTATAAAGTATTTTAGTGCTTTTCTGTTTTTTTTTCTTTTCTGTAAGAAGTGTGTATATAAAAATTGCATTATGAGAAATTAGTCATAATCCATGTTAGAAGTCACAGTTTCGGTAATTTATAATATATAATTATAACTAACTATCCACTGCTATTACCATTTTGTTGATTAAGAGATGATAGTACTTCCATTGCAACAGTCCAAAAAAAGCATACTTTGAATAATCGCAGTAGCAGGAGGCAAAAACAGTTCCAGCTTTTTTTTTTTTTTTTGAGTTCTTTTTTTGTTCTCTTCAAACTTATTCCTGCACTGTTCATCTTTCTGTGAGCTGAAAGGGCAACAGATTTAGGTTACCTGCATTGTAGTTTAGTTGCTATTGGTCAATCTCATGTTAGCTCACTTGCATGAAAGATTACATTTTCTGAGCCAGTAAAAACCCCATGGGGTTCATTGATTTATTTTGTGACTTTTTAGACCTCCCCATTCATATGAACATCAGCTGCCTTCTAAAACAAGAAGCACAGAACAGTTGAACAGTCAAGACCTTCTGTTATGTCATTGATGCTCATAAGCATCAGAGGACAAGATGTTATTTTAGATGACCCAAGGTTTTCAGTTATTTTTAATTCAGACAGACCTTAAATCTAAATTCATCCCTGATTGATCTTACTTTTAACTGAATGTATAAGAGAAAGAACCCTTACATTTCCTTTACAAATTAAGCAAGGTCACTATTCATGAAAAGCCATCACTGGAGTTTATGATTCACCCTGTCCAGCCAACCAGTGTGGAAATGGTCAGGACTGCAGAAGAGCCCTCTTTCAGTGGTCCTGGTTAACATCATCAGTTTTCTGCACTAGAGCAGCAATTCTGTCGACTACTAGATTTTGCATCCCTCTCTTGCTATGCCCTGTGACTGTAGCTGAGTCACTGCCTTTGGCCAGATGCTGGATTTGCCTCTTGGCTGTTCCTTTCAGATGCGGCGTTTGCTGCTTGCTGTGACGTTAATGCACATCAGCCAGCAAAACGCTTGAGTGTTGCTTTCACCACTGAGCCTCACTTTTGGCTGCTCATATATGGTTAGCAGCTGACCAACTCTGGGCCCTTGTCCTTGCTCAGGAAAAGAAGGAAACAATTATTTTTATCTTCCCCAATACTATTCATTTGCTTTCTCTCTCACCTTAAAATAAACTTGGGTTTTTCACCCTCTATGTTCTTTAACATGTGTCAGAGCTTGCTTCAGGTTTTGCATTTAGTCTACCTCACTGATACTCTGAGAAGCTCTCTAAAAAGCACCTCTCTAATGAAGTTTACTATTCTATAAATGTAAAATATGAAATTGTGGCCTTCACAGATAGAAGAGCAATTAATTATTTTATGTGTGGTAACATTTTTAAAAAGTGTTAAATTCACCTTATATAATCAAAGGGCTTCAAAAACTGTATTTCATTCATACCAATGTAGGTAGAATGAAAAATATGTAATTACCCAGTAAATATGGCATGATTTGAAAAGTTCTTATAATGAACTGCTAAATCAAAGGTTCAAAAATTTGAAACTGAATATGAGATATTGTATGTGAATGGTGTTTTTAATTAAGAGTGTGTTCAAAATATTGATAAATATGCAAGGTTACTCATGTATGTTGATAACATTAGGTAATAGCTATTTGCTGACAACATTAGCAAGCAAATTAGATGCAATCCTGAAACATGATTTGTCAAAAACTGAATTTGTTTTTTACTAGTGAAACTGAAGAATTATTCTGAGTCTCTTTAAAGTCATAGTGAAATTAGGCAGTTTGGAGTTTTCTCTTGAGATCAGTTTGGGAATTTTGCATTAGGACACAGAAGAAAATGTATTAGTTCCTAGTAAGTATTCTGGTAAAGCACAATGACAAAGTGTTGTAAAGAATTGGCAGGCACTTGTCATTTAGAGCTTGAATGGAACTGTTATGTTGGATCATTAATGAGGACTTTGAGAGAATTCATTGCAATCTGCAAACTGTATCTTCTGTAGCTGACCTGACTCTATGCTAAAACTATACTCCTTAAAGTGCTTCTGTGAAGTACAGCTGAAAAACTCTGAGTAAGTGCTGATGTTGCTGGCATAACTTTAAGCCTCTCGATACAAACTATTTTGCAGTGAAAATTACAAATAGTTTGTGATAAAATTATAGTGGACCACAGGTTTAGTAGTGTTCAAATAAGACATCTTTTGCTTGCTGTTATGTCATTCATTTTTTGTTTAGATCAAGCTGAAGAAAAACTTCCTAATAATTCAGCCCCAGAGAGGGAAAGACCAGTTTATTGCAAAGTGGCAGGGTGCAGACATATGGTCTTTAAATGCTAATTTTAGGTTCTCTTTGTTTATTCTTTTTTCTTATGACTAGAATCTGCAGTCATGGCCTCTCCCACGAAGAGCAGATTTTTGCAAATACAGAATATGTTTTAAATATTTTCTAAAGAATTTTTTGCTGTGGGCTGAGCTTCTAGGCTGTGCTCTGTGACACAAAAAAGTGGGGCATCTATAGAGCTTGGGTTAGAAAAGGAAAGATAAATTCAAAGGATCATGATTGTGTGCAATTTATGAGAGGACATGAACAAAGAAAGAGGAAAAGGGACCTGACACGGTCATGAAATATAAAGGAATAACTGGGTCGGTATGGAGGTAGTCTGTGCTTCATGACTGCAGGATGAGGGAGAGGAAGAATGAAAAATACTGAAGTGGGGGCAGAGAGGCTGAGCTTTGATGGGGATGGGTCTGCAGAACACAGACTAATTGTGAGAATCTGGGGTGATGCGAGAGAAGAACAGCGGGGGAAAAAAGAATTTGTAGTAAAAAATTAAGATGTTAATAATATATAGTGGCATGTTAGGGATTTGTGTTTCTACTGCTCTGTTATCCCTACAAATCTTTTGTGCTGGTTATCACAGGTTATTTATATGGCACTTGGGAGATGGAAATGGTCTTAAGCACCAAATATCTCACAAGCATCTATCGAGGCTGGCAGGTGTGAATGTCGATCGTTAGCACAGAATAGCCCTCATCTCTAGCCCGTGTAAAATTAGCCTGTTTCTCAATTGATTGACTGAGCTTTATACAGCCTGTTTCAGACTGCGTAGCTCCATCTGAGTGTCTCAGTCTTATTCTTGCCTGCTGTTGTACATTGTATGGTTTATTGTGTGTCAAGTAGAGGAAAACTAACTTCATGTCTTGCAAGTGATGCTAACCCAGCAGGTCTTGCAATAATGATCTTCACTTACTGAAGTGTTAAAAGGCTAGTTGTTTCTAGACAGATTAAACAGGGTTTTCAGCTGGGCATTACGAACCTTGGTGCTTTCTATAAGACACCAAAAGGTACTAAACATATGTGTCCTGTCCCAACTTATGGGGAAGTGTAAGTAGAGAAATGCTCAAAGAGAATAGCAGCATTTTGTGTTAAGAGGGAAGGATGGTTCCTTGCCAGTTGGCATGTTTGCTAATTTATGGATGTATAACTTAATCGTGGCCAAAGATTTTTGTACTTTTCTTTTTGTCCAATATCCTGTTGAAGCCCACCATGTTTGCTACAGTGTCCAATATGATTAATCATCATATTGATGTCTAGATTGTATAAACAAATACTTTGCTCTGGGAACTAGGGGAGTTACCACTGGGCTTGAGCAAGTTTTCAGCCCTCCTCTTAATTTACTAAATACAAGTCTTCCTGCACATCTGTCTATAAAATGTTTGTCAGTTTTTCAGTTATGCCAGTTCATCTCTAAACTTCATTTAACTTACTAAAAATCTTTGAGAAATGTGAGAAAACTTAAGTTAGGTGCCTAAAGTCTTGTAAAAATAGTGTATTTGTGCACTAGTAAATTTTGCATTTGTAAAGACCTCATCTGTATAGTAGGCAAAGGTTTGACAAGAGCTCTTGGCTAAGACTTGAGTTCACACCTATTTAAAAGAAAAATAATATGCACATTCTTATTAATGCAGGAAAATTAATTTTTGCAAGAACTTTTTTGGATTTGTGGTTGGTTCACAGCAGTGAAAGCTTTTGCATTGGGGTTGAATGATTTGCTGTTATATGGTTTATTTCAAACAGGAGCTAAGCTGGAAAATTCATTTGGTCCTTTTTGTGTTATATGACTCCAATACTCCCTTCTGGTTTTATAATCAGATTATAAAATAGCATTTTATATTAGCGTATTAGCAGTCGTTTTCTGTCTTTAATATGTTTGGGAAATCAATGACTGATGGAAAACATGGAGCTTTTTAGTGATGAGAATATTCTAGAACTCCTCAGTTATTTCCTTCTGTGCAAGGTGCCTTAGGGCATTGCTGTCCTCAGATCATGCTTTGTGCACAGGCAAAGGCAATTTAGTGTGGTGTAATTTCAGCTGAAATTATTAGTAGTGTTAGAAGTAGAGAGTTTCTTCTATGACAAATAAATGTTACTTTTGAGTACACTGTGGTTTTTGTCAGTGAAGCTGAATGTTGATTAGTATTCAAAGGTAGGAAGAACTAAGCATATCTAGCTAATGATGTGTGCAGGACTTAGTGTGAGGATAGGAAATATTATGTGTTTCCCTCATGGAAGAGAGTCAAGAAATAACCAGCTGGGCATTAGCAGAAAAGGGATTTTTGTTGTTTTTGTTGTGGGGGGTTTTTTGTCACTGATTCGCTCTGTCAGGAAACTACTTTTGAGCAACTGCCTGTTTTTATGTTCATTTTAATTTCAGTCAATGTGTCTTAGACTTTGCAGGAACTTCAAAAGTGATTATTCTGTCTCAGGGTCTTTTCAGCCATGTCTGTGATTCCTAATGTATTTGTCAAGTGCTCAAGACATTTTTGGTATTCTTTTTTTGCCATGAACAATAATTGTCTATTTTTCTGTCTTTCTAATGAAAAGATCTCCAAGTGAGGTGCAGAGAAATTTGTATAGTAACGAGATAAAAAAAAATACTTTATGATGTGCTCCTGCTCATCCATGGAAAGTTAGGTTTTAAACATATGTGTCAGATTCTTTAAAGCAGTAAGAAAAACAAATATTAACAACGATCAGAATCTATCTTTCTCTGTACTTGAAGAACATTTGACATTGTTCCGTACAAAAGATCAGACTTAATAAATGCCTAGTGACATATGAGGATAAAATTGGAAAACCTTAAGTGGAAAGATTATTGGGGTGCACCAGAGGTAGAATTAAGGAAAAAAAATATTCCTTTTATTTTCTCTCTTTTTCTGTTTTGATTTGGTTTTTTCTTGGTTGGTTTCAGTTGTGGAGAGGGAGAGGCTGCATTATAGTCTAACCTGAACTCTTGCCATGGAATGGGTCATTAGGCTGCCCAGAATGAATTTATTCTTCCAAATCAGCAGTGATGACTGAACTTTGGAATATATTTTAAAAAACTCCAAACCTTGGAAATTCCAGCTGAATCTGAAAATGTCTTCTCATACCTCTGCACAAATACCCATTGTAATCCTCAGTGTATTTTATCAGTATTAATTATCTTCACCATTATAAATCTGTGTGCTTTCTTTCTAAAGTGCATGTATTTATCTCCCTATTTTTTCCGATTAGATTATGTTATACCTTTGAGAAGAATTCTAACAATAAATTCCTTCCCCCCATATAGTGGGCCATAGATTGTCATCCAGTGACACTTCAATCTTCTATTTGACAAACTAAATAGATTGACCTCTATAAATCTTTTATTAGTAGCGATGTTTTTCAATCATGTGGTCATGCTTATGGTTCTCTCTTGAACCCATTTGTGAATGTCTTTGAAACGCTGACAGCAGAACTGGACACAGTGATTTAGTAGCAGTCACAGAGGCAATACAGCCTCCTTATTCCTTCTCAATATTTCCCAGATTATGTATAAGCCATTAACTGTATTATCCTGTGCAGCTGTGATCTCTTTATTGTTTGTCAAGCTAATTACTTCTAAGAATAAAATTGCATTCTGATTTTTGATTCTGGATGTGACCTTCCATGTAGCACCCCAAAAACCTTGGATGGTGGAAGCTCTGACTAATCTGCCAGTTTTGTGTCTCCTCTCTCTGTTCTTCATGACCTGATCAAACTCCATCAATTAATGTCTTTTATTCATTCCCATAAACACATTGCATTTATATTGAGACAGCAGATTTTTTTTTTTTTATATTCTTCCTACAAACATATGATGATAATGTTCAAAATCAGTAAAATAGGCAGCTCTTAATTTGCTGTGAATCAAAATTTTACTTGGTAGCCTTGAAACATATTGCAAAAATGCAATGTTTGTGTGGTAGTGGAAATAAAACATTCAGAGAAACAAGGGATAGCTTAATAAATGAATGGCAGTAAAATGCAGCCAGACAACATGGATTTCAAGGGTCACAAGAAACTTTTAGGCTCCCATGCTCTGAAAGATTAATACCATTTTTGTGAAAACATTTTATAGCTCTTTTATAAGGGAAATTAGTTTCTTTGCTATAGATCACTGTTCAGTTGAGACTTCATCAAAAAGCAGCTGAAGTGTCTTGAGGGTTCTAATATATTTTTCTTTTGTCTAAGTTGCTGAGTGGTAAAGAAAAAATTAATTACTAAAATAAGGAAAAAAATGGTTTCTGGTTTTTATTTTTTTTAAGAGCTTGTTGAAACTTTTGAGGGTTTTTCCCATGAAAAAAAGCAGGATGCATGAAAACGTTTCATTCTTTAAAGTACTTCCTGAGTTTTGATTAAAATGTTTGGCTTTTTTTTTTTTTTAATTGAAAAATGTGGTTCTCTGAAAAAGTCTGGATGGAAATGAAAAATTCCCCACCAATATTTTCAGTTTAAAAAAGGGATATTATAGCATGTATTCCATTTCTTTTTCTTTGTTTTTCTTTTTTTGAAAAAGATGTCCTAGATTTAGGTGTGTCTGGAAAGGATGGTAATGTCCATCAGTTAGTTTTTCCTGTTTAATGCTTGACTGGTATATATTCCACATTTGTATTTATATATTTGTGAATCTGTGTACACACTGAACCCTCTGCTCTCAGCAGTCTGTTACAAATGCATATGACAGAGGCTGATAATGCTGACTCTGTACTATGCAAAACATTTCCATGCCATACAAATCAATAGTGCTCTATTACTGTAATAGCCTGAGGAACACGGAACAACAAAGATTTCCTAATGAAAATCCTGGGATCGCATCAGCTAGTGAGGCAATCCTCAGAGGCTGCGAATGAGTTGAGGGTTTATTTTGAAATTGTCATCGAAACTGGAGGTTTGGACATACTGGGACTTCACTAATTGCTATGAATGCTTTGGGGCCTCTGGAAGGGAAGGAAGCCCTGCCTAATCGTGTAGGCAAGCAGAAAATAGAAAAGGCAGATGTTGTACTGTCCTCTTCTTGTGTGAATCTGATTATCTGTTTTTTGACCTCATCCATCTATTTGATGAAGTCTCTCATAATTGTGTATTTTACACAAATATATGCCCATGCAAGTGATTTTCTTAATACTAATTTTAGTCTTTATATTATTGAGACATACTTGGACTAGCTGCTCAGGAAAAAAATTATAATGACAAAGAAATCATACCAAGTGTTGGGGCACACTACGTTCTGTTAAGGATGACATGAAATAATTGTGTCTCGATGTTTGCTGGTACTGCAGTCTCCGGTGGAATAAGCTCTGTAAGATGTAGAGATTACATACTGAAGTAGACCTTAAAAGCTAAAAAGTGACAAGATTTTCTCACCTGCACACTGCCCCCCTCAAAAAACAACATACCAAAACCACAAAACTAAAACCACCCCTTAACCTGAGCACCAAAAACAAAGCCTAAGGGCTTTAAAAACCACTTCATTGAATAAACTTAGTTACTCTTTTGGGAAACACCATGTTAATTCATTTTAATTTCCTTGATAATTCTTGCAACAAATGCTTGTCATGGGAGGTTGTGAAATGTAGGGCTGTAAAACGTGACATCTATGAAAAACGGGGGTTTTTTTCCATTACTTTCACCGCATTACTGAATATCAATCAGTCAAGAAGAAGTGGTATTCTAATTAAGGACAGCGCTACTTTAGACTTTGCTCTTATTGACATAAACATTGTGTCTTAACCACTTAACTATTTAATCTTGAAAGAGTTTGCAGGAAACTGCTTGTAAGATGGGTAAGTGCTGCTCTTGTCTATCCTCATATGAAATAAGACATAAAACCCCTTGGGGTTGTTACCAGTTGAGTTTAGTGGCTGCATTGCTACTGCGTATGTCTAGTTATAGATTTAGCTAAATTAGCAAACAGAGTAATCAATGAGGTGAAGGAGATGAGTGCCCACATCTAACCACGCAGTAAGCCTTGTAAGCAAACGCGAGATAGCAGAGTTCTGCTGAAGCCCAGCAGTGAAGTGACTGTAGGAGAAAGGCTGACTGCATGCCTTGATCACCCTGCAGTAGAGAGGCTGCTGATCAACACCATGATCTCAGGCAGATTATCGGCTGCTCACAATTTGATCAGTATAATTTGCCATTTACAGGACTACAGAATCATTACATTTGGAAAAGACCTGTGAGGTTATAGAATGCAAACACAACTTAATACTGCCAAGTTCACCACTAAATCATGTCACCAAGTACTGCAGCTGTATGTCTTTTAAATACCTTCAGGGATGCTGACTCCACTGCTTCCCTGGACAGCCTCAATGTCTGTCTTTTAGTGAGGGACCCAGAACTGGACACAGGATTCAAGGTGTGGCCTTACCAGTGCCGAGTACAAGGGGATGATCACAGCCCTGATCCTGCTGGCCACACTATTCCTGATACAGGCCACGATGCCATTGGCCTCCTTGGCCACCTGGGCACACACTGGCTTATGTTCAGCTGGCTGTTGACCAGGTCCTTTTCCACTGGGCTTTCCAGACAGTTATTTCCAAGCCTGCAACATTTGCATAGAGTTGAAGGTCTTGAGACATGATCTTAAAGCTATTTTACAACCTAAATGATTTCATGATCATGGAAATTGCAAATTGGGCTAAGTGCAGCAGCTTAGTCTTTATCAGAGCTCCTTTCCAGGGATAATGCTGCATGGGACTCATTTCCTAGCTATAGGCAGGATCTAGAGCATCTTGAATATGGGATAGAGAATGATTTATGGCAGTATTTAGACACTGTAGGCATTTCTGTATATAATATCAGATTGAGACCTTGCATATGCCAAGGTTGTTAGGCATGCCTGAGAATAGGTAAGTACATTTTCATAAGGATACCTGAAAAGAGCAATGGTAACACAGTCATATGAATTCTGATATCTTCTACCTTAAAAATCATTTAGTGCTATATAGATTTCCCATTTTTCCTGTAGCACCTCATTTATTCCTACTTATAAATATTGGACCTCAAAATAAATCAGTAGTGGCTCCCTTAGATCAAATGTTGTTTTGCTAGCTTTGAATCAGTGATTTAGAATTCACTGCTCAGAGGTCTGCAAATAAAACTTAAAATGAATCAATGAAAACCTTTTCTTAAAAAGTTGATACTTTCCTAAAGTGATGTGGCTCATTCTCAAATAGTGTCTGTAAAGGGATTGGTTCTCTTATTTGTTAAAAAAGAAAAATGACAAATTGCTTATTTCCCACAAGTGGTCTATTAAATCACCACAACTTTGCTACTGCATTGGGAAGTTTTATTTCCATTATATTTTTGTGTTTGCAACATTCCTGTACTGTAACAAAAGTGTGGTTATGATTTTCCTGCATGGAAGGTCAGCAGTGGAGAGGGAAAGAGGCAGTTACATATTGCTCATTAAATGAGAACAAAGGTTGGCCTTCAGTGAATGCTTGAATATCGAATGACTGTGTTACCCAGCCACACAGCATCACAGAAAACCTCTTCCTTCCCAAGTGAAAAGCAGCCCCTGATCAGTTTGAATGTTTTGCTTGAATGAATGCCAGTGACAATTGCATACTTTTGTTTCATTTATGTCTAAAGATTCATGTCAGCGCTCTAAATTGTCTTCTCAAATTACTCCAATACCACACAAGATATTAAACACTCTCTGAAGTATTCTGGGCACTCTTGCAGAAAAGACTCAATCAGAGTGAGAAGCAACATAACATTTATTACAGCAGTCTGTTATTTGAGTCCAGACTTCATTTTGAGTTACCGAGTGAGAACGTTAATTTATCTTTTATACGACATGCATTTATTCATAACTCTGGATTTATGCAATTTCCGCATTTGTATGTTTTCGTCATTTCTGCTAATAGCTTTTTCACAAACCACGCTGCAGTTGATGCAGTTGCCCAGGCTTGCTGGACAATTTTTAGATTTTGGGACAGGACAGAGATTTCCTATTCAGTGTCAGTGGACTTGCCATACAGCGGAGGCTTGTAAAGCATGATAGCCAAATATTCCTACCCTTTCACTTGCTTATATTCAATTCCACACACTGCTTTTTTCCTCTGCGTCGCCCAATTATTTTGAGTGGTTTATACAGCTTGTGTTTCCAAGTCTTTGCCCAGTTTGCTCTCTGGTACACTGTCTCATGTCATTCAAAAAATTTTTTTTCCACCCTAGTAAAAATAGCCTGTCTCCATTTTATTCCTCCCCCTCTGCCTTTTCTTTTTTAACATTTTAGCAAGTAGCATAAAAATACTCAATTTTAAAATGAAGTTTCAGATAATGCCAATCTGTGCAACCTGTAGTTTGTTCATTGAAGAAAATGAAGAGTAATGAATTTTTATATGGCGATTCAGTGTCTCCTTCAGTATTTTGATACTACTGAGCAGTTCAATATACAAAATTCCAGGAAATACTTCGGAGGGATGTTGAATCGAACATATGGTAACCTAAGATATAAGGTGATGAGAAATCAGTAAGTAGCTCTCAGCATTTCCTTGTCTTTCAAGCTATTTAGCCTAACATTGATATAAAAATAATCACACTCCACAGCCTGGTAGTGGATTGGTCATTTATTTTAATGTGTTTGAAATAATTTTGTTTCATATGATAACAGGACTTCTGGGTAAGCAAAATATCTCTAGTGTAAACACGAATGGTTTCTGATATGAAAAATAAAGTGTGTAATTTTCCTTTGTTTATTTAGACAGAAAGAGACAGTAACGCTTTGAGGACAGAAAAGAAATGAAGAATGAAATTTTTTCTAGATCTGTTTAATGCTTGATTTAAGACAGCAGAGGGTGGGGACAAAAGTCCCAAACCACACCACTAATGAACTGAGAATAAATGAGCTAAAAATTACTGTATAGTAAAGAATATCCAAATCTGAGTTGAAGCAGAGAAAGCATGAGGAATGGGGAATCCATAGCTTTTTCCCCCCAGGCCCAGACAAGTTGTAACAATTGAAATCCAGCACAAAAACATTATTGAGAAAACACTATCTCAAATTCAATTCTAGCTTAAAAAAAGTATAGTAGGGATGAACTGCAAGAAAGTGGTGGAATAGCTCTCAGTTATAGAAGAAATATTCAATACCAGAGATTTAAGAAAGTAGAAACGATTTTTTAACTGTACAATAAAGAATCTTTCGGATATTTCTTAAATAATTTCTTTTTGTCATTCCTGTACAGTAATTTTGCATTCCTTTATGTATAGAATTAGGTATAGGTGTTTGTTTCATCTGGAGGATGTTAAAATCATGGCACATGGTATTTTTCCTTATGCATCAGAGGCCTCACTGCATGTTTTGCTTATGAGACTTGCTCTCTCCTTGACTTTGGGCATATTACTTTTCTATATACATTGCCTTGCATAAAAAATAAGTAAACTTAAAAGACAATGTACTGCAGAACCTGTAGATAATTATCATGTTTTAAATTCAAAATAGTTGAGATGCCAATAAAAAGAAGTTGAGGACAAAACTCCCATCCGGGCCACTGATACTTTTGGATGGCCAAAACCTCTCTGCAGTGTCTGCTTTTTGCATTAGAGGCAGTCTGTCTCTTCTTGTGTGCTAGAAGCAATGAATGAATCCCCTGCCTTGGGAACTTGTGGCAAAGCAACTTTCAAGCAGGCCAATGCCCTGCCCCATTTGATGGGCTGAATCAACTTAGGGTCCTGAACTGACAGGTGGTTTTGAGCAGTTTATGAGGGATTTAATTGGTGTGTGCAAAATGCAGCCTACAAGTTGAATATTACTTGGATATGCAGCAATTAATAACCAGCAGCCAATGCTGTTACCCTTGTCTTTGTCATTATTTTTTTTCTGATTGATTTCTGATGAAATCGATTAAAACACTTCCAGGTTGAAGATATTTTTGCTGTGAAGTAAAGGGATAATAAAATTTGCCCTGTACTTGTTAAGAAACAGTATCAGAACAAATGCATCATTACCAGAGGTCATCCCCACTCACCCAAATCCCAACATCATAGTTTTTGAATGTGTTTTTAGATTTTCTGTTACTCTCTAGAAACATACTACCATGGTATATGGCTTGCTTCTGTTCCCATTGAAATCAATAGCAAAATTACCAGTGATTGATGGAAAATGCCTGTGAAAAATGTTTCAAAAGCATCGTTTTCATTTTGGTAAATTCAATTTGTTGGCCAAAAATTAGGTTTCTAATTGTTTGCTTCAGTCATAGTTACAGAGAGACTGGCATCTCTTTATGTCATTTCCACTAGATTTATTCCTTCTAACATGCTCTAAAAAAGATCTAATGCCCAAATTTTAAGCCAAAATTGGAAGATAGACTCTTAGCTATATAGAAAGAATCCAAATTCAATGTTCAAGAACAATAAGAAAGAGCTCCGTGCTAACTCTTGCTGATTTACATTTTTTGTTGTTGTTGTATAAATACATCTTTTTGTTTGTTTACATGGCATGATTTCTCAAATATTCCAGTTGTCTTTTTTTGACTTTTAACCCTGAACTACACTTCCTGAACTGAAATTCCTATATATATTCCTATATATAAGTAATAGTAGTTTAGTATTGAAGCTATTTTTGCTGTGAAATAGGGCAAGAAGAAACGTTTGCTTCTTGTAGTGTGAAGGGGGCTGGTTTTGTATTTGTGGCATTTTTGTTTTGGTCACAAGTTGGTGTGGTTTGAACAAGTTGTTGGTTAGGTTCAGCTCTTAGTCCTTGGGGAGTTCAAGAGAACCACTGTGGAGCTTGGCTCAGGTGTAAGCCATTACTTTTGTTTTTAATACCTTTCAAAAGAAAAAGTCCATACTTGACAGAATCCCAGACTTGGCAGCTATTTAGAGAACTGTTTTCCTTGTGTACTGCTTGTTTGCTTCTTACAACAGCAGCTACTGCTTCCAGACAGCCTTCAGAACACACTTGAAGTGCCATACCACTGTCCTTTTGTGCTATTACTAAATATAATTTTTTTCCACATGAGTCAACTGAGTGAAGATCAGATGTTTTAAAAAGGGTTTGATTTTCATTTGCCTGAAGGCTACTCTGCTAAAAAAAAAATTCAGTGACCTCATAGCTGAAAGTGACTGCAGATTTCCTATTAAATAACTCAAGTGCTCTGCACAGCTCTGTAAACTAGGATTATATTTTTGTTCTGATTTTTGTAATTGCATTTTTTATTTAAATGAACATTGTATAGACCTTGAGATATCCCTGTTGGTACACCTCTTTGGCTAAAATTTCCCTGATGCATTTGTAGGGTATGAAAATGCTGTTAAACTAGGCCAGCAGTCCCTGGTATGCTAGGATAGAAGGAAAAGCCTCTCTTTGGGTTCATTTTCATTATGTTTGCTCTCTGAAGTTCTGAAAAAAATGTGCTGTGCAGCTTGTTTCTTTCTTCCTGCAAACTTTTGTCTTCTTGTAGCTGGCTTTGGCAGCTACAGCCTAACCCATCTTCTTAGGCTTCTTCTAGCAGGAGCTTGTCATCCTGAAAAGGATACAGAATTTGCCAAGATGTTCAGGGAATGTGGGCAGCTTTTGCTGTTGGAACAGCCGTGTCCTCCCACTCATGTCACTGGGATGCTGTGTGGACTCTGTGGGTAATATGTGGGATTTGTAATTCTATGGGAGACTCCTTGATGGAGACTGAAGCTCATTCATAAGATATGGATGATAGTCATACTTGCAAAAGTACTGATAACTTATAAAGTGAAGTCATTCCACTTTCCCTTAGTACGGCAAGCAGAAAAGGTGTCTGTTTCAAGTCATCACAGATCTTGGCTCTAGCAGGAGCATGTTTCTTAGGGTGCAGTATTCAGAAACTGGTGGCACAATGTAAATAATCATTTAGCTGCCTCTGTGTGAGTATCTGGGCTCAGGATGATTTATTGCATGGATACCTATTGTGTCTGGAGAAGCTAGAGCTCTGTCTTCAATATGGCATCATTTCTTGAGTGTGCAGTCATGTCTGAGTGTTAATGTATTTTTGTCCTGATCTGATTTAACATGGTGCAGGACAGCACCTTTCTCCACACCCATCTGCAGCTAGCTGTGCTGTGCTGACCCTTGGTGTGCTGTCATCACAACGAATGGGGAAGGGCACTATTTCAAAATTAGGAGGGCAGTGGAGAAGATATGTCATCTGCCTGCAGCTAACATCTCATTCAGAGAATAATTTTATCCAAGGTTAATGGAAGATCAGACGCTGTATCAGCTGAAGTAAGATCACGGTGATCTGTTAAACATGGAGAAGCGTTAACTCCATTCCTGGACTTTCATGATGTACTTGCAGAATTTTGATGGGGTTTGACAGGTAGTGTTTGACTGTTTATTAACACAGATATCCTCTGTGCTGCTCTAAGTATCTATTGTTCTGTTTGTGGGAGGAAATGAAAGGTTTGGGTGGAGAGAAACAAGTGAGAGAAATTTTCTAGTATTTGTAAAGCAGTGATGTATCTAGCAGTGGCTGAATGAACAGTAGAGGGAATGCTCCCTGCGCTGGGGTGGGTGAGCCCTGGCCAGCAGCCAGATGCCCCCCAGCCACTCACTCCCCCTGCCTCAGTAAAGCCTTTGATACTGCAGGTGAGGGCACCACCTTTGAGAGAGAGACCTGGTTTTTAAATACTTGAAGAGTCCTTAATCTAACTGCAGGATTCTTACAAGGGGCTGATTATGATGGGGTGTTCAGTGGTATCTGTGCTCTAAGGGAAGTCCTGAGGAGTTACTTGATAATGTTGTGATATAATGCAGGATAATGCCCCATTATCAAGGACTTGTAAACTTTGCCTGACAATTGTTGCAAATTACTTAAACCTTTCCTTAGGGTTTTTTGAAATAATATACTACTTTTTTCATGTTCTGTGAGAAGGCAGAACAACGCATTTGTATTTGTACTGGGTAGTTGTTGGGAAGGGGAGTAAAAGACTGGGAGATGTGTTGGATTAAATAGTCAACAGATTCCTTTGCTGCAGAGCTACTTTGGAGCGAGGGTATGTTCATTCACTCTTTCTCTCACATTTTTCTTTATTACGGTGCAGTTCAGCTGAGACTGACTTCCTCTTCGGCTGTCCATAAACTGTGAAACAGAAGGATGCAGAAGACTATCCCTTGCCTTTTTGTACATGAGTGATAAGAGCACAAGATCATTAATACAAGTTTGCTGCAAAGATGAGTTCAGAGGAGAAGAGTATATCTCCAGCTCACAAAACATCCACTCCATCACATAGAAGTGCCTCCTCCTCGTCATCGTCTCAGAGAGACAGGAGGCAGGTAAGGAAATGCTCTAGTTGTTTGTAACATCTGGTGGGATGATACTTTTATTCCTGTCATGTGGCTGTTAGTTCTCGCTAGCTCTGGATTTGCTTGCTTATAGCATTGGATGATATCACTACAGCCAAAAACTGTTGAGTTTTTGAATTTACTTCTTCCATTTTCTAAAGTGGTTTAAAAAAGATTTAAAAACAACATGGGCACTATGTACAGCACTGGAACAGGAAGTATAATCACATGGACAAGTGGGAAACATGCTCTGAAGTCTTTTGGGAAGTGATTTTTTTGGCAGCAGAAACCTACTGTTACATAAATTTGTTTTGTGTCATCTATGAATATCTCTTTTTGTAAATCTAACAACAGAGATGCATTATCACTTTAGAAGGTGGTAATTCAGTTTAAATATCATCTTGTTCATCCTTTATGTAAACACCTAACGTTTTAAATATTATTTTTTTTACTACAAATTAACCCTGATTGTACTACCTCATAGAGTACTAGTCTGGTTGTGGTAGACTTCCATTAAGAGACTCTTGTTTATGTGGATGTAATGCATCTTTTTTCCAGGATCTGCTTGAGATTAAGACTGTATTAATTAAATGGGGGTTTTTGAGGGCTGGCTGTACAATCTGGCCACAATATCAGTGGGAGCACTTCAGAAAGTATCAGAGCTATCCACTAGATTTCATATATGTTCTTACATGTATATTTTACAAATGAAAAGGTTGATACTGAAAAATTGGTTAGAACAGAAACATATTTTGAATTTGATCCATGGAAAAGAGGCAAATAATTAAAAAAAAATTAAAATAATTTGATGTACTATGCATTTACTTGAACGGCTTAGGAATATTTTCTCAGCTAGTTGTTTGGCAGCTCTGATACTATTTTCTCAGCTGCTGCTGAGGAAGTTTTTTCCCTTACCTCTTTTGAAAATGTTGAAGCCTGAGAATTTTTAATGCAAACTGTAAAATTTACAGCTTTGAATGTAAACAATCTCACCACAAGGTACATTTAAAATGTTAAATCAGGAGAAGAATTCTGATGTATGGTTAATAACAGGCAGGAAATGTGTGTGTAATTTTTTAAATAATTTCCATTGCTTAAGTAAATCCAAAAAGTGTTTTCTCACAGGTGATAATATTTTCCCTTTCATAGTGTACAGGATTTTGGATAGCTTTATTCAATTAATTAAGTCTTGGTTAGGATATAACCTCTTAATTTTTCATTAGTTCCATCTGGAGCAAGAATTTTGACGTCATTTTTTTAAAGCATCAGTGTATTTTATCTCCTACATTTAAACCCAAAGAAGGCAAATGCAAGAGTCTCAGGAGCTGCTGGTCTCAGCTAAGAGCATATTATCTGAGTTTTCTTTGTAATTAGGTAATTTGACATAACCATGCAACTAGGAATTAAAAACCAAATTTACCTCTTGGGAATACATTTTACCATAAATCTAATGGCTACCATATCTGTTACCATAGCAACGGTACAGAGCAAGGTATACCTGTCATCATAATGAAATGGATGCTTAACTTTAGGTCCATATTTGATCATGGAAACGTGAAGCATGATTTTAAAATAATGCTATAAAGGTTGATGGTGTGATGCATCCAGAGGATCCCATAAAGTGTGATGATGCTTAACGATGTACTTAGGCATGTAAATGTGGACTGGAAGGGCTACTCCGAGGCGTTTGCTTTTTTGCCTTAGTGCTTTCAGTGTTAAAGGTGGGAGAATGAATGGCTGAGCAATTTCTTCTGCAGAAAGAACTGCAGCGTGCAACGCGGCATGAAGTGCAGTGGTGCTACATCCAGGGAAAGGAGCATGCACATTTCCTCTCTGCATGGAGACACATTAAAACATCCATTTCATCCTACCATCCAGTGTAACAACTGCATTTTTAATTTATTTCTTTGCTTGTGGTATTATTTGTATGTCTTGGTTTCCATAGGCTTTTGCCCAAACACAATGATAGCTAGGGGTTATGGGATTTTGGTTCAGGGGCTGTTGGATTTTACTTTGAAAAGTCTTTAAAATTGTGTCTTGCTGCCTCCTTGGACTCTTCAGAGCAGCTAGTAGGAAAGCACCCTTCCTAAATTGGTAATATAGATGAATATGGAAATTGATATGACTGGATGAAGTGCCAGTGTAGCTTTTATTGTCATATGTCAGGATAACACTGGCTATTTCTGGATGGTTAATGACTGAAGCATTCTCATAATATAATTCTTGTCAAAGTCATACCAGCAATTATGGAACAGTTTCCCAATAAATTATGGTGCAGGAGGCTGAATGAGTGTGAACATGACTACGAGAAATCATTTCAGGGAGAGTGGAAAATGTCGTGCTGTATATAATGCTGGTATTTTACTGTAGCTTTTTTATTTGTACAATATACATCACCTAAGAGAATTAGCAGACAAAAGCTTTGACATTGCCAATTTTCAGGCTCCATGACTGAGTAATAGATAAATGAATAGACTAATGAAGCCAGCAATAGCTAAGAAAGTGATTTCAGATTTTTGTCATTCATTTTCATTAAAACCGTGTTTAATTTGGATGGTTAGACAGTAGAAGGCCCAGAAACAGCCTGCTCTGTTTAGCCCCTGAGTTGAATAGAGTGGGAAGGCAGTTGTGGTACCCTTGATAAGGAATACTTCAGAAGGGAGCAGCAGCAGATTTTCCTAGTGTGGAACTGTGGCAGAGCACAAAACCTGTCACTTCCACTGTCAAGAAGAGTCTTCGTACAAAAGGTAGCATAAAAAGTGCAATTCTGATAGCCTATTTTGTGGGCCATGCTGACAAGGGAGATTCCTGTTTTTATCCCTTATGAAACTCTGAAAAGGCTAGCTATATACTGCTGCACAGCAAAATGGAGGAAAACTAACAACTCTTAGAAGTACAGCTGCATATGATAAAATCATATGTTGTATATTCAATTTTATGGGTGTAAGTTCTTTATATTCATAAAAAATATTCTGTATTTTATTTATTGACTAAGTATGCAACTCATAAGGCAGAGTGTAATACATTATATATTCTCTGCAGTGTGTGGGTAGGAATATTGTGCTGAGAAGAAAGAAGCAAATACATCATAGGGTTAATAATGTGCAGTTTGGCAAATTGGAGCCTGACCTCAGGCTGCTAAACTGAGGGAGTGATACAGAAGGAGAGTAATCATATTGAAACTGTGAACAAAGGGGAGATTTTGACCTTTCTGACCACCACCTAAAAGCTAGCTAATGCATGATATGAAAATGGATGTAGCAATGTCTTCTATATTGTGTGAGGATTTCTCTTGTAATGTCTTAATTTTCTTTTTGGTCTTTCATGGGGGAGAGACGATCAGCTGTTCTCTTGCTCTTTTTGTGTTTTTGTTTATCAGTTTGCTTTTTCAACAAATCCTTGCTTCTTTTCCTACACAGCAATCTCAAAAGAAGGAAAGCTTTTAGTCCTATAGCATTTAGCCTTGTGTTGTCACCTTTCTACTAGGAGAGCTTTCATATTTCAAACGATTATTGTCTTTTAGCTATTTGTAAAGAGTGAGAGGTGGGGGCTTTGAAGAAAGAGGAAGAAAGATTTTCCACAGCAGCAGTCTGCTTTTCAGATTTTAGTATGGCTTGTTGTTTGTTTTGGGTTGGTTTTTTTTCCCTTCTGTACAAGCAGTATTGACTAATAGAAGGGGTGTACACAAGGTATTCAAAAAGGACTGAGTTTGGGCTGAAGATGTTTACCTGGCCATGAAATTTAGAAGCAGAGCGCAATTCCAAGGCTCTGGTCTTGTCTAAAGGTCTGCACTAGAAAATGCCTATTTAGCTTTTTACAACCACTGTATTTCATCGAAGTAGTCTCCTGAAAGTGGTGTTTCCTAAGGTGGGTATCACCATTTTGTAGATGCTTTGACAGTGCTGCGCATACAAGATTGTGATGTGATATAACCTAATATATTCCATGTGGAAGAGATGTCTGAGCACATTTATGTACCTTTTTTATTCTGAAGGTGGGTAGCAGCCTACATACTTGCTCACAGCTGTCAGACTGATGTGACATCTGGGAAAAATATTCTTATTGGTTACCTGTAAATTTCACTTGTTTCTGTCTCTCTGTGACTTAAAAAGTAGGAAAGGCAAGGATGGACAGTTGTCTGATGGACATAATACAGACCTCAGAACATGCAGCTTTACTCCTAGCTTTGCTTTGTAGCAAAGCATAGAGTTTTAGAAGCCTTTTTACTTTGCAGTTGTTTGTGAGAATTATTTAATAATAGCTATTAACCTCTCTGAGAGTTTCAAACTAAAGAGGCTACTAAATGCCAAGTACTGTTGTTACAGTGATGTAATTCTCTTTTGCTAGCTTTCCTAATTAACTTTCTTCACATAAAACTATTGAAGCAGGATTAGAGAAGGAAGTGTTGAGTACTTCAAAAGCAACAACTCACTGGAGCAAGCAAATGTTCTGAGGGAGCCGAAGAATGAAATGCCAAAATTGTTAACAAAAACATGCAATTATTCTTTAACTTGATTAGTTGCTGCTACTCTACATTTTTTTTCCCTGTGCCTTTGACAGAGTGTGAAAACATTCCTTAGGTTTGGAAGGTAGTGGGTCTTACTTCAGTGTCTGATAAAATGTCTGAAGCGATGTAACTTTTAAAGCTGTAGAATACTCACGTGAATGTTACATTAGGTTCAATGCCATAGTGCTTGTTTTAAATGAAACCATAAATCTCAGATCTGTTAGATTTTTATCACTCAAATGGGTAATTTGATGAGTGAACTCAGAAGGTGGTTAAACTTACAAAGTGAAGCTCTCTGGACTACAGGTTTGTCCAGGGGTGGGATAGGAACCCCCTGCAAGTGATACTTGGAGGGAATGGGTACAGATTGATCCCAAGGGTAAGGCAGACCCCCAAGTACTGATGCTGATGGGTGCATTGAAAGTGTGAGACATTCTCCAGCACTGGGAATCCTTGTGGGCAGAACTGCTGGCATACACTGGCAGCAGCACGTGCCCCGGATCCCAGTACCCCTGGACACATCAGGCTGGCTGTGTGTGTGAAGCTAGCCTGCAGACACACAGCAGATGTCCTTCATATTGTGCCTGTATTTCTGTCTAGAATTTACCTGAGAGATAGACAGCAAACAGAAGATGTACATCTGTCCACGTGCACAGGATGGGCCTCTCCAGTCCATTTTTCGAGATACTTGGATCATGACTGCTCCTGCCCTTTGTAATATCTTCACTGGTTTAGAGACAAGATCAGAGCACAGTCCTGGAGATTAATAGATGGAGATGCTGTCTCTTCCTAAGAAAGACTTGGCCTTAAAGCTTTGAAGAGATAAAATGGTCTGGAACAGTCAAGGAGAGACAGTGATAGCATTCATACCAGGCTGTCCCAGGGGGCTGTATGTACATGTTCTCTGAGCTTCATAAACATTGCTATCTCAGTTACCCTACCTCTAGGAGTGCTTTACAGGTTCCATGGAGAATGCTGAAGTTCAGATGTGGGCTATGAAGAAAGATTTATTTTTTAAAAAATATGTCAGTTTGATTAGAAATGGTGCCTGTAGCTATCTTCTATTACAAAACCAGGGAAATTGCTCTCATAAAAGCTTAATTACCCATGTAAATTTTGACAGATAATTTAAGGTGGTGTTTTCAGAACATGGTCACTTTTGCATTCCTCTTGTCTCATTTTTTTCCCTTCATGCATACATGTCCTACATAAGCATGTCTCATCCTTGAGGATACAAACTCGAAGTGCAACATACACACGAATTTGGAAGGAAGAAATGCAACTCTTCTGAAGTGCCATTGAGGATTTCTGGGAAACAAATGGGGGAGAAGAAAGAGAACCATGATTGTATTTTCATTTCCTCAGTGGAGAGGAAATGCACAAAAGTGAAGAGGGAGGGTGATGGCAGGTATGATATGGAGGCTTCTGTTTTCTAGACACTCCTGTGTGATTGGGATTATCCACATTCAAAATATACAAATGTATTAGACAGAATAACTGTGTGCCTTAGTAATGCTATTTGCTCTTCCAACACCTCTCTTTTCCTGTTTTTATTAAATACTCTAGTGTGGAACTGAAAATGAAGTGATTACATAAAAATTTTTTTCCTCCCTAGTAGAATAATATTTCATGTAAAAAAAAAATCAGATTAAAAATTTTTCAACCCCCTCTTTTTCCTATCTCCTATATTTTTATACTGTGTATATTGAAGTTTAAAGGATATTGAGAAAGGCTAAGTAGGTTGCTTACAGGAAGAAGTGAAAGAGAGTCACAAGAAGAAAGGTCTCTCTTCTTCTGAACCTATGCACTTTTTTAAGGAAGGTCCAGCTTTTTCATTTATTATTTGTGTTAACATTGACTCCCTTTCATGTCTAGAATGTTTTCATTCATGAAAAAATTAACATATCAAGTAATGATTTTCTTTTGTGTATGTAATTTTATTTTCCTTCCTTTTTTCTTTAACTATCTCAGCATCATTAAAATGAACTGCTAGCCTGAGACTATTTAACAAAATATCAAGCCTTTTAATTGTGATTATTCAATAGTCATAAAAAAAGCTTTGTATCATTAGCTAAAATCTGAATTCTCTGTGTCAGACACTGTAAATTTATCTGTTTGCACTATCTTAAGGTAGATGCAAAGGGAGAAGATTGTCATTGACACTGAGGCTGTGACTTGGTAGTTGTTCCAAACCATCGTTCTGGCAAAAGGAAGGTTGCTGTTACAATGACAGATAGCTCTTTTCTCCTTTATCCAGTTGTGCTAATGATTCCCTCCAAGAAGATCTTCATCGGAGCAAGAGCTTATTTGTCTTCAGAATTTGTTGAAAAGTACCTTGAATAGCAAAGTCTTCCTTGCTTCCAGAGCCTAAAAGCATTGACGTGAAGTACAATACAAAGCTAGAGTTCTGGAAAGGGCTGACAGAGAGCTCCTGAGCTAACAAATCCTTGACATTTTTGTTATACAAGAAGGGTGTACTTTGCATATCCCAGGAAAGAAGCAGGCAGACGTACCTGGATATTATACATATGCTACAGAGCTGCATATTGTCTTGCAGTAAAAAGGTTACAAAGAGACATTTCTGTACAAGCTGAGCATGTGTTACAGTAAGAAGAAAAATATTAACTGTGTGTGGTATTCACGAAGTATTTTGAAGTTCCTTTGTCAGTTAGCTGATAGCTGAGATTGCTGAAAACAGCTGTGGAGCAGTGCCAATAGAAAAGACTGAGGATAAGAATAGGACCATGACTGCTTTATAAAAATTTAAAAAATGTGCTAGAAGATAGAAGAAATGTATTGATGAGGTATGGTTGTTTTGCTTTGCCCTCGCTCTTCCCTCACAGTTATATTCAAGAGTCTGTCTTTCTTCCAACATTAATGGGGGAAAGCCAGAGCTGGCTGAGAGGCAGCTGAAGATAAAAGCAAGTTTCAAGGTTATAACCTTGAAAATAATACAGCCTTTGCAAATAATACTGCAGCCTAACTCGGCATGTATCACAGCTTGTTTAGAAGGTAGTAAAAATTGTCATATGCAGTCAAGTCTGTGTCTACCTTACTGCTTCTGCTGTGTTTCAGATAACTGGAAAATAGTGGTTTTTTTAATTGAGAGAAAGTGATTAAACATTGCACTTCATACTAAATGGAATTCAAATAAGAACACAGTTTTGCTAGGTTGCAAAAAGAATTCCAGTGAATAGCAAATAATAAAAGATGCGCTAGTTAGCACTTTGGATTGAAAAAGAACAGTACAAAAAACTCAGTCAGGAAAGCTCTATTTTGAATTGCTGTCATAGGACAGTGTATGCCTAGGCCCCATGGTTATGGGTGTTGAAGACTGCTAGAATGCTATGACCAACCGAAACGATCCATCAGATTGTTTTCATTAATTGTTAACCACATGTTGTGCACATTTCTGAACTACAGAGAGTCTGTGTCCAATGTAAGTGATGAAATCCTCACCAGCTTGTCTTTTTCTGGGAAATTAATAAATTATAAATTATAGAGATGTCTTTGCATTAAATATAATTAATTCCATTAAGTAAATAAGCAGTGAAGCAGAAGGGAGAGGCATGAGTGTCAGACTTGTCACTGGATTTTCTGTCTCTACTTACTCAAAATCTCTTTTCTTTCCTTGCCTTTCCTGTGAAAACAGTTGAATGTCTTTTGTTTTAATGGGAAGTCAGATTCAGTAAACAAAAGTTAGGGTCTTCAGCCTCTGGTCTGATGGAGACCAACCCTGCCAGTGGAATGGGAATCAGAGGAAAAACAAAGGAAAACCTGGGAGTTGAGATAAGAACAGTTTAGTAATACAATAATGATTGTAAGGGAAAGAAAGAACAAGAAAGAGAGAAAGAAATAAAACCCAAGAAAGGCATGTGATGCCCAATACAATGGCTCACCACCTGTCGGCCAAGGCCCAGCCCATCCCCCAGCAGTGATCGGCCTCTCACGTCCAACTCCCCCAGTTTATACACTATGCTTGACATTCTATGGTATGGAATATCCCAAGGACCAACTCAGGTCACCTGCCCTGGCTATGGCCCTGCCAGCTCCTCATGCACCTCCTCACTGGCAGAGTACAAGAAACTGAAAAGTCCTTGATTTAAGGTAAGAGCTACTCAGCAACATCACTGTGCCTTCAACACTCTTCTCATACTAAATCCAAAACACACAGCACTGTAACAGCACTCAGAAGAAAATTATCTCTGTCTCAGCCAAAACCAGAACAGTGAGGTGCATGAGTCATTGAACTCCAAAGTAAGGAAAGAAATTGGCAAGATACATGGAAGGATATTGTAAAATATGTTTTCCATTCTTGCCTTCCAGAGAAGATGAGAATATGATGCAACGTCATAGTGCTATTTTATTTTCTCCATCAATTTCGTCTCCCTCATGTCTTTGGGGAAAAAGGAAAAAAATGCAGGGTGGAACAAGCATTTGTGTTCCCCATATGTTGGCTTGCTAGGGCTATTTTGAGGCAAATGTGTGTCACATATGTATGTTGTAGATAATCATAAAAATGAAGGAAGGATTGTAGTTAGGATGAAGATTTTGCAATAGAATTACATAGTAATTTGAATTAAACTTGTAATTCTGTTGAATTAGTTTTCAAGAACACACAGAATTTGCCAGTGCTGGCGTTTTCCTCCAAGAGAAACCAGCTATAGTGCATAGGTAATCCTGAAACCTGAGGGGAGTCTGGAATGCAGCAATGCAGACATTGATTTTGTCTGTCTGTATTTTTGGGATGAGAGGAATAAGAGTACCAGGTTGATTGATATGCCTAGTTTAATGGATTATTATTCATTTTCTGGTTTGATTATAAATAAACCCCAGAAGCTATATTGGTCTGCCTCTTTCTTCCTTCTTATCAGACTTTTTTTTACTGCTTCCTTTACCAACTCTGTTTTTCATGTTAAAATACAAAAAAAGCCTTGATAATAATTTCAAGATCTAAATAATTTTTATTTCTTTGATTCCAAATAACTAAATTCTTCCACTGTAAAATTAGCTGCTTTTCAAAATGTCAAGCAATTGTGTGATGTCTAGTTGTAATTTTGCAGAAAAATAACATGCATTACTGGAAAACACTTTGCACCAAGTAATGTCTCTTAATATTATGCTAGAGACATGTCACAAATCTAAAGAAATTTGTGTCAGTATAATGGTGGTCATGAGAAAAGAGAATTGAAAAGCAAACATATATAGGCAATGAGCCAACACTTCTGGAAGTAAGGAATGTAAAGAAGACAATTTTATTTGAAAGGTGTTCATTTTCTAATTTTCAAACAAATAGTTGAATAAGTCAGCATTCATTAAAGTGCTGCTGGCTAATAATGTATTTTTCAACTGAAGTGGAACTGTAATGACTGAAGGCTAATTAAAAAAAAAGAAAAAGGCGCAAAACCTTCCTGACTTAAAATCATTTAATTGAAAATGTCACTGGAAATCTGGCAAGCTAAGGGCTGTTGGGCTACTCCTCTCTAAATATCGTACAAAATGAAATTGCAGTTATGTAACAACAAACTGCACCAGCTGCTACATATGAGACCTTCTGAACATCTGTGTTGGGCATTGCTCCATCTCAGGATGGATGGATTCCTGCCTGCCAGACAAAACTGGCAAGAAAGTTGGGAATCATCCTGATTATACTAATCGAGAGACATTTTAATTTGGTTCTTTTGTATATTGTTAAAGTGTGATACTGTGTATAAGTAGCATTTCCTTTATTTGGTGAGAAAGCTTATCATTATCATTAGGAACTTTGTGATTCTCAGCTCAAATTAGTTTATTAAATTACTTGATATGTAACACAGACACTTGTGCTATATACATACATACAAATTTTTTTTGTCATCTGACTAGTAAAATACACTGGGCTAAATAAGTAGATTGGACTTCCTTTAATAAAGCAGAAGTTTTTAAAGCATAAATGACGAAGCTTTTTGCTGGTTGACCCTTGAATAACATAATACTGCTGATTTTCTGCATTCTTCACTGTAAAATTTAATTAAAATGAACTGAAATTAAATACTAATTGTTGTTGTGTGGTGGCAGGGATGCTTATTAATCTCCACTGACAACAGAGACACTCCCCATATTTTCCTATTCTCATTCACAGTTGCAACTTGAAAGAGAACAATGAAGGTCTGTGTGTTGCTCTGCAGCAAGATGTGGTCTGTGTTATACACATGCATTTAAATGAATAACTGTGTTTATTTTCATTTAGTTTGGTTATGGTCCTTGTGTACTTAATAATTTGTATAAACAATAGTATTTACAGTGCTGTTTGTATGTGCTTTTATATTCCCTGATTGTTTCTGCTGTCTCTGGTACCTGGGTAATTTCTTCAGTCAATGCAAAGAAGCTTAATTGTGAACAAAACTTAATTGGCATTTTCAGTTGAGAAAAACATACGCTTCTCAGAGGGTAATAGCAATTGCAAGTTTGTCATTGTGCTGCATGTCCTGGAAATAAAGCAGTTTTATATTATTCCAAAGAGATACTAATGACGTGTTGTGGTAGAATTCTTGCCAAATAGTAGTGTGAGATGCAGCAAAATTTCACCAGAGAATGAAATGCAGATCCACACATGAGGGTTGTGGTCATTTTCTCTTGTATCAAAAATGCTTTTTCTTTTATAAAATAGGAGCGAAACATTTCTGGAAAATGGAAAGATGTTTAGATGTCTTTTAAGAATAGCAGTTTTTTCAAGACTAGTTGTGACATTATGTATTTCATTTTTATTACAATGCTTTGAAGATATAAAATTTTATAGTATTGTCATATGTAGAAACAGCTGCAGTGGTTTAAGATCACAGTATTCCATGAATGTTCACCAGCAAGCCCATCATCTGAGACACAGTAACTGATCTTGTTAATACCTGTAATCTATTTAAAAGCATTAGTGTGGTGAGTTACTTTATCTCAGTTGAGAAGCCAATAACAAAATGCTAAGGTGTGATAATGAATATTTTAGAGGCAGTAATATCTTATGTGAAGAAGTGAATGTAGGGCAGTGCTGACTGCACAATATGTGCACTCAGTGTCTTGTATATTAACAGAAAACATGATAGGTCTGGTTAGGAGTACTTTGTGTAGGTAAGAACTGCATTACTTGTCTTTCCTGGTTTTTTTTTAGTTCACCATCATTTCTAGGTTAAACAGAGTAATTAATTAAAAACCCAGTAATAAAGAAAGAGAAGTATATTGCCTCTGAAGGCAAACTATTTGTGCATTTAAGTCATGGATGGGTAGTGTTTTTTATGTTTTGAGCCATGATGTTGTCTTTAATTATTTTTTTAGAGTGTTCATATTTTGGAGCGAAAGGCTTCTTCGGGAAGCACAGACCCTTCTTTAAGCAAGCAGTTCCTTGAAAGCGATCATCTCTCTCTATCCAAGGTAAGCAAAAGCCTGGGATGGAATCTGTGTAGTGAGTTTCCCTCTAGAGTTACAAAGTAGTTAGACTATCACTTTAGGGACAGTGTTTTGTATGATTCCGTGATATTCCAATGATACCATTGAGTATATTGTGAGTCTGCCCTGGAGCTCATTGTTCCGTAACTGAGGTGGAGGAAGAGCCAGTAATCTTTAGTAGATGTTATATTACCAAAATTCAGGTGGTTTTTTGTTTTTTTTTTCCCCATGGATGGCCTAGGAACAAATTTTGCTATCTCAGAGTACGGGGCTAGAAGGGACTTTGATGATCCTTGTGTGTTCCAACTCAGGGTGTTGTATGATTCTAAGACTTTGAGAAATTTTCCAGTCCAATCCTCTTATTAAGGAAGAGCAAATCATATCCAAGTCTAAAATTGCTCCTAACAAATATTAGTTTAAAAAATATGTCCTAATAACATCCCTTGAGGGTAGTTTGAAATTTAAAAGCTCTTGCTGAGACTTTCTTTCCTGAGGCAGAGAAAAGGATGGAACTGCAGGGGTGGCACCACCCTTGTGACACCACCCTCATGAGAGGTGGAGCCGTGTGTGTGGTGTTTTGAAGTCAACTTCTTTTTGGGTAAATTCCTCAGTTTTGGAATAAGTGATTCTAAACAAGTCTAATTCCACATAAAGAAAGCTTCATTTTATGATACTTCATATCCAAAAGTAACATTGTTACTGAAAAGGTGAGGATGCTGTGATGGAATATTTGGTGGAAAAGAAAAATCAGAAACGTAATGCCTGAAGTTCTGAAACAGACCTGGTAAAACAATTTCAAAAGGAAATATTCTGTTCATCCAGGGAAAATGAAATGGTTTATTTTCTTTTATTTGGAAAATAAATATTTTGCAGTCAAAAGTTGAGAAAGAAGTTGGTAATGGTTCCCTTAATCCCCATACATGGGGCATGTGCAGACCCAGGGACTGAAGGCTGTGATTGTGTTCCCCCAGTCATGATGCTTTGCACTGGGCTGCTTCTCATGAAATACCTATGGAATCACTGAAGTCCTGAAGTACTGGCGCTGTACTTGAGAATTGTCCTTGGATGAGGATTCCACAAGCATATCAATTTCACTGTTTTTTTCCCATTTTTGTCTCTCCTTCATAATGACCCTTGTATTGGGCATGGCTCAACACTCCAAAACCGTGGGATGAGGCGCAGTTAGGATTTTTAGGGGGTTTTAAGAACAGCTTGTAGCACTGATGCAGCAGGAGACAAGTATCCACACTGCACTGAATAATGGCTCATTTTATCCCTCTGTATCTGGCCTTTTGTTTAAATGAAAAGCTATATGAGATTGTGTGATTTCTAGTTGAGAAGTAATCAATACTGATGTTATCTAGTAGATAAAAGACTTATGCCTGCAGCTGATCATCTAAAGGAGAAATCAATATGGTGAAGCATCTGTTGGCAGAGATGCAGAGACTCTCTGCTTGCCCCAGGGGACTTGGAGTTTAATTTGTCCCCCTCAAGTGCCAAGTACTTCCTTGTAGGGAAAAAGTAATACATATGTGCTTCCCTTCACAGAATGGAAATAGATTATTGAAACAAAACATGGGGAAGTAAAAAAGGTGGATTTTGAGTATGGCATTTACAGACAATAGGATAGCTAGTTTATGCTTATTCAGGGGAAAATAAGCTGAATAAAGATTTATATTAAAATTTACTACAGTATGTATTATTTGGGATAGAGCTTTTCACCATTCTCAAAATACCAAGACCTTATTGAAAATATTAGTTTTGAAATTTGCTGTTACATTTGCAACTATATTTTCATAGTAGTAATATTGATGTTATCAGGGCTGTGTAATTTATTTAGAGGTGTTAGGAAAGACTGACAGCGCTTGGCTTTGAACAGTTTTTTAGGAAATGTGGAGACAAACAAGTTTTTTTTCCCTTTAAATGTTTGATGCTACATGACCTCCTTCCTTTCTTGATAACTTTTCATAACATTGCTGGGAATTATGACAGATCAACTGAGAAAATGCAATTTTACAGCTTTTTAAGGTATAATTAGTATAACATTAGTATGGCTTCCTCATAGTCTGAGGAAGCTGGCAATAACAGATTTTTAAACTGATGCAGAATACTTTTGATTACAGTAGTAGCAATAGTATAGAAATACAGGCATGACTCTGTCTTGTTCTCTTCAAGAATATTGTTCTTTGTTGCAATTATTAAAGGATCAGGGGCATGGATCATTGATAGCATTATGGGATCAATAAAAGAACTGTAGCAATAGGCCTGTAAGCAAAAGGCCTGTGTGTGAGAAAAACTCTCCATGAGAAAATTCTTGTGTGAAGAAAAAAAAACAGGGCTGGGAACGAAGAGGGAGTTTCGAAACGATGCAGCTGTACTGATAAGATGTGCTAACCGGGAGAGAAGGGAGGTGGACTCTGAATTCTTTTAATCATAACATAGCAGTAGAAGCTTGCCAATGCAAGTCCAATTATGTAGAAGTAGAAATTCGCTTTGATAAGTTTTAAGCCACTTAAGAGTTAACAAGCTGGTATACTATATAAGCGCCTCTGGATTGCTAATAAATGGAGTTTTGCTCTTATCAACCATATTGGTTTTGGACTGCAATTTTCTCCCCCCTGCCGAAGCCCGGGCCTCTCTTCTTTTGACAATTCCAACAGTTCTTTACCTGTTAACTGTGTTACATTGTAAATCTGGCTTGAGCTGCGCCAGTCACCATGCAAAAGAAATGCTGTATACCAGAAATATGCTTTAATTGGCTCCATGAAAGGCATACAACTGGTTGTATCTCAAATGATACAACCAGTGTTTTTCTCTCTAGAGAGAAAATTAGTTAGCTTTCCTATAAATTTCTCATAATACAGTGAAAATTAATGCAGGAAAATAAAAAAAAACCCTACCTTTTGCAGTTTTCTGGAGGCTCAATTAGCCAGTGAAGCTGTGTCATAAAATGCCTTTGTAGATTATCACTAGCTGCACTCAAAATCAACAATAAAGCAACCTCTTCTGCTAGTTTTTCTGATTTGGAGGAAAAACTGGGACATCCAGAACCAATGTAGCTTGTACTTTATAGATCAGAAAATTTAAATTTCTTTACGATTAAGAAATAGCACGAAGGGCACTCTTACTATACACCTTACCTGCTAAGGGTTAGACTTCCAAAAATGTTTATATTTAGTAGTTTTAAATGAGATACAGCTAGACATAATATAATGACCATGTAGTTTGGTACCTAAATAGGTTGATTGAAAAGCCTGGCTCCTACTCATTATCTTGCACTGAAGAATTTATGCCACTTGTAAGTGCAATTTTTCACCATGTGTGTGCACAGTTAATTAATCGATGTGTCTTCATGCTTTTTCACCAGGAACCTGACAGCTGGGAAATCATAGAGGGTCTGAAAATAGGCCAGACCAATGTCCAGAAGCCAGACAAACATGAAGGTTTCATGCTGAAAAAGAGAAAATGGCCATTAAAAGGTTGGCACAAGGTAAAGGTCTCATTAACCAGTCAGAATGTTATTACCTTATTTTATGAGTTGGGAATTTTTTTGTCCAGACGAAATTAGGATGTCAAATAAATACCCACAATTTTGGTGTATGACTTTTTCTGCCAACTGTGTACAGAATTAGTTTGCAGACACAGTTCATGGCTCTCAAATCACAGTGCTCTCTGCCTAAGGTTGTATTCAAAATCCAGATGGAATTTGTAAATGCTGCAGATGTCTTGTGTTTTAAGAGGTTTAATCAGTACCCCTTTTTTTCTTTCCAGTCTATTATAACAAAGCGTAGCTGTGTACTCTAACATTGCTTTGAGTTTACATTGAAGTTACACAGCAGAGGAGAGCTGATGGACTTTTCCATGTATCCAAGGTGTTTGTATAGGAGAGCATTCCCCTTCAGATCTGCTGACAGGAGACTTATTCAGCTTTGTCCCCAAATTTTTTTGTCTTCTTCACTGGAATCTTCATTGTGGGCATACAGTGGGACTATGCATTTTTGCCGTAAGATATCTCTATTTAAAAAAACCCCAAAACACCCCAAAATTCAACCCCAAATCTCCTGATGCTGTTTAGTTAATTTGGATACATATCTCCATGCATGATTCTGCCTTTTGTTAGCCTTACACTTGGTGTTCTTAAACCATTTTGTCTCTATTTAATACCACAATAATTGC